>NC_056727.1:164283280-164600780 GCF_019279795.1 Protopterus annectens
AATAAATTCTAAATCTCAGTGAAATTAATTTGGCTAAATATTTATTTCTACAATTTTAATCTAAACTACAGTGCTCAAATATTAGACCTATGGTAAACAAAGAAGAAGAATGTAAAGAGAAGTAAATAATGGATGCCAGGAGAAAAGTCCTTGGCTATTATAAAATAGGTTCATAGGTTGGTACTAGGCTAATGGCCCTAGGGCCTATACAAGCCTAGCCATAGCAATAACCTGGCTATTTCTTTCCACAGTATTTACTTTCCTGGACCCCTGTCTAGCAGGGAGACTGACATGATTCCCTGGGGTGAATTTCCTTTCTCTCATCTAGTCATCAAGGTTTCTTTTGAAGAGGGTCAAAGAGACGCTCTGCTTGACATGTATGGGCAGTCTATTCCAGAGTCTGGGGAGTCTCTGGGTCAGGAACCTATCCCTCTAACATGTTTTGTTCATTGTGATGACAAGGTTTAGATCCCTGAAGCGTGTGGCTCTGAGGGATTGGGATTTCTTTAAGTGTAGCATGTCCAACAGCTCTGGGTTTGACATGGCCTTGTATGTTAAGCAGAGATTGCCTCTGAGTAGACGATATGCGACAGAGTATAGGTGGAGTTTTTTTTAGACAGTCAGCATAGGGCATCTGCTTTAGGCCTGTGATTCTTTTAGTGAGGTATTTCTGCGGCCTTTCCAGTTGTTGCAGATGTCTTGTGAGGTACATACCAAATGGGGCGTTGTAATCTATAAAGGGTCTAATGAGGGATGAGTACAGTGGGACAATGACCTCCTTTTTTCTGGATGAAAAGCCCTTAGTAATGAGGTGTGCCACATAGAAGGATGTCCTGACTGTTGTGGCAATGTGGTTATCAAAGGTGAGACCACTGTCCACCTGTGTCCCTAAGTCTTTTATCACACTTTCGGTGTTTAGTGTACTGCCACTTATATGGTAATTCATGGCTACATGTTTTTTCCCAAAGGGGATAACGATACATTTCTTCGCATTGAGCTTGAGCCCATGGCTCTGGCACCAAGCATCTGTTTCTGTAAGGCCCTTTTGTAGAATATCCACATCATTTGGGGATTCAACAATGGAGTTTGCAGTTATCTGCGAACTCTGTTAGCCAGAGTTCCTTAGTGTTGGCCTGTACTTCAGAGAAGTAGATGCCAAACAAGAGCGGTCCCAGGACTGAACCCTGAGGTACTCCACTTGATACTTGTCTGGAGCTGGATTTGGAGTCGGCTACTTTTACAGTGTGGGTTCTGTCAGTAAGCCAGTTGGCAACCCATCGAGTGATGTAGGGATTAATGCCCAGCTTACTAACTTCATCTATGATTCCAGAGTGCGGGATGGTGTTGAAGGCCTTGGTGAGGTCCAGATAGGCTGTGTGGACCACCTTACCCTTATCCACAGCTCTGGAGAGTGATTCGAAGAAGTCAATCAGGTTCAGGAGACAAGATCAGCCGCTCACTAACCCAAACTGCATGGGGTCTAGTGTTTGACGGTTGCCAATGTCTTTATTTATAAGTTCCATGATAATACGTTCCATGGCCTTGCAGATCAGGCTCATCAGACTGATGGGGCAGTAGTTCCCGGGATCCAAGGTGGATCCCCCCTTGTGGAGTGGGATAACTGTAGCTGTGCACCACTCAGTGGGCACGAAGCCTGAGGTGAGGCTATGATAAACATGACACTTAGATGAGGTGCCAGTTCATTTTGTAGTTCATGTAGTACACAGCCTGGGATGTCGTCTGTTCGCATGGATGCTGTATTCCTAGCTTTGGAGAGTGCATTTTCTACCTGTTTGGCCATTATTACTGGAATATGGCAATGTTTTGGTATTGAGATGGGCCCTTTAGGGGATGATAGGGGGTGAAGTTTGCACTGAATTGATCTGCCAGGATATTGGCAATATCCTTGGGAGTCAGCATATTTAATGCCATTCTGCTGTAGCTCAGAGCAGATCTGAGCATTGCCATTTAGATTCTTGATATAGCTATAGAATGCCTTGTCGTTGTCTTTGGAATCTTTGGCAATTTTATTTTTGTAACTAGCTTTGGAGGATTTTATGAGGGATCTCAGCTTCTTACTGAGGCTGGTAAGGGAGTTTTTTTGCTTCCTGGGATTTTCCTCTTTTCTGCAACAGTTTCTTACTTTTGTTGTAAAGTTTGTTTATGGCAAGGGATCACCAGATTGGCTTCCTTTTTTTGGAGGAGAGCATCTTGGTTCTATTGGGGATGGCACGATTCATGCATGAGTGGATGTGCTTGTACAGTTCCTTAGTGTAGAATTCAGCAGTCAAACTTTCAGTTCCCATCTGCATGAGTGGCATGAAATTTGTCACTTCTGACTTGAGTAGCATGAAGTTGGCTTTGGAGAAGTTTTTTAACGGAGGTTTCCTTACTGGGGGGTGGGGTTGGGATGTAGATGTCAAGGGTGATTAACTTATGGTCAGACCTGACCAAAGAGGGGGTGACCATAGGTGTGGAGCATCGATTTCCCATGTTGGTAATGACCAGGTCTAGAATATTGGAGCCCCTGGTGGGACTAAGGATTAGTTGATCCAGGGCGTTGGAATTTATGAATTCCAAGAACCATTAATCATGATGGTCTCATTGTAATACTCTTTGCACAGAAGTACAATTATGCTGTTATCTGTTATCATTTGCAAAGTGGATTAATGCCTCTCTTCATCATCATTGTCATAGTCAACCCTTTTTTCCCATTTTTTTTAAATGGATTCATGGTGTCACATCAGCTGTCATCACTTCTCTTGATTCAGTGCTATTCTTCTACCTTTTCTGACCATGATGTCTGACTATCACAGATCTTCTCTCACATGTCCTCCCTTTTTCTTGTATTTTTCTTGTCTCTCCCAAATCTTCTTCACCAGATCATCTTCTGCTTTCCTACACGTCACTGAACCACCATAATAAGTTCTCCTTGACCTTCTCTGCAACTTTGGCTTGTGTTCTGATGTTCTCATTTCTTTATCTGTCCCACAGTGTACATACAACCACCCATCTCAGGCACTTCATCTCCATCACCTCAAGCTTATGACTTTACTGACCAGGTTTCTGTGCCAGACAGAAGTACTGGTCACACCAGTGTTTTGTACACCTCACTTATTAGCTTCTTTTTGCATTCTTCTGTCACACACTAACTATGCATGTCAGTTAGCTGAAGCCTCTCTGATTCTAGCTTTGACGTCCTAATTCTCACTTCCCTTCTTCTGAACCACCCCTCCCAGATATTTGAAGCTGTTAACCTGTTCCACAATTTTCCCTTCTATCTCAATTTTCAGCTTCTTCTGATTTCCGCAATTTGCTGCCATGACAACTGTCTTGTTTACTCAGTTTCATCCCATGTGCCTTCAGTTTTCCATTTCATTCCTCTATAATTTACTGAAGTTTCTGGTCAGAATTTGCCTGTAGCTCCACACTGTCTGCATGCAGCAGCTCTGTTGATCTGACACATTGTTTGCTAATGTCAGAGCCGAACCCTGCTGCACGCTCTCTCCCACTGGGAACCCCTCTGTGAGTCCAAACACTGTTCGTACTTGTGTTATTTGTTGATTGTGCATAGTCTGTAATAATTCTACCAGTGTTTCTAGGACTTCAGACCATCACAGGACTGCCCAAATTAGCTTTCTTGGGACATTTGCATACACTTTTTACAAGTCTAGGAATGCTCAGTTGGACTATTTCCTCATCTACAAATTCTTCTCCAGTATCTGTCTTACCACAAACATGCGATCAGTTGTGTTGCATCCTGATTTGAATCTGAACTGCTCTTCTCCCATCTTGCTTTGTACTGTTTGTTTATGCATTCATTCACCACTCTTTCCAGCACTTTTCTTGCAGTGTGACAGGAATGCCTCCTTTAACTAACTGTTAAAATGATTTTTGGTACAGCTGCACAGAGGATGTGAGGATTAAGGGGGGCATTATCCCCTCTTGTAAAATATAACAGAAGAAGTTGTGGTATGCACTGGCTAAGTAATATTTACAAACCACACTTACATTAGCTTCTACATCACCATATTACATTACACTTTTACCAACTCAGTTGGAAAGCTATGAAACAGCCACAGAAGGAAGATATTCACAGAATGTTATCTTTTTAATGCAAGATATTGGATTAAAAATGCTTGTTATTTATGATGGATTGCAATATAAGATAATATTGGAGTGAATCTGTGACAATCGATCAAAAGCCACTTTAACATAATGTGAGGCAATGTATTTTGACATTATCAGTGAATACATCTTCAGTCAAATGTTATCAGTGCTGGATCATAGTCAAGTGGAGCCCTAGAAAGAGGAATGCACCTGGACCCTCCCATACATATCAGTATCATTGGTTGTCCCTCCCCAATTACCATAAAAAGCTGCACAAATCTGTCAGTGTGCATGTTATTTTCTTATTTATTTTTTTATTTCAAATTTTGCAGCAAAAACACTGACAGCTATTTGCTAAACAAAAACACTTTCACACTGAAAACCGACATAGTATGAGCACGTTAAAGTCTCTTCCATTGAAACTTATATTTATTGAAAAATGTGCCTGACACACTCATTCAACTACAAGAGACATGCAGGAATTCATAGTCAAACAGCATACATTGAATCACTGTTGAAGAGTGCAAGAATTCAAAAAACAAATCTGGAATGCATTTGTTATCACTCTGGGACAGCCCTGGAGCTCTGTCTGGTGAAGTGACTTGGTCAAATTCACACTGTAAGCAAAATAAGACTGAGGGTGTCAAACCCTGCACTACACAAAGTAGCTCATTAGTAGCTCATAGCCTTAGTCATCTACACTAAGTACTATACAAACTGTTGTATTTCACACCCATGTACCTACAAAAAAAACCAAGGTAAATTAAAAATGTACTCATAGTTAAATATTAACTTTAAACTTGTAGACTTCATGCTGTCCAGTTTATTCAGAGACAGATAATTAACACACTATCAACAGTCAACAAAACAAGGAAGCCAATAATCTTCCCCAAAGAAAATGGCTCACACGACGATGCTCCTGTTTAGACCTTATTCATTCCTTTACACCATAACAACTCTAAGATACATAGTCACACAGACATACACACACACACACACACGCAACACCCACACAACTGCATATACCTGAGATGTGTGCTTGTCATCAAATGAATGAAGCTGATAGAGTAACAAGCTTTGCATTATTAAGGATTTTCTGAAGGATACATAGTCTGCACTCACATGCCTATCATTATTTTAGTAACTACAATTAACAACAATTTTTCAGAAAGCCACACATTTTACAAGAAACATATCAAAATACCTTTCATCTTCTTTGATCAAAATTCTGGACAATTCCAAAAATAATGGACAGGAGGAAAAGGCCCACAAAGTGACACATTTTAGATATTTTATTTTATCTGTTTGCTAACCATGTAACCCCTCTGGACAAACTGTAACTTTTCATGATCAGCCAGGGATCACTGCCTGGTTAAGTGACTTCCTCAAAAATCACATAATACACAAATGGAGGTAGGAGGATTCAGACTCTGTACTTTTGACTAAAGGACACATTATATTAACAATTCATAGTATTAAATCCCAGATAACTCTTCTTCATAGGGTCATAGGTTCATAGGTATATACTAGGCTAATGACCACCATGGCCTTTATAAGCCTAGCCATGCAACCTAATCTAATTATGTCCCTATGCATCATGGGCATTTATTTGGACAGGTATGTTAGTTATGAATCTTCTAAAGGTTATGTGGACGGTATTTTAGTTGTGTCATTATTGTCTTTCTCTATCACAGACATGGAGGGTTGAATTTCAGATTTCCCATCCATTGGTCAAAGTTACACTTAAATAGGCTTAGGGATGGCCTCTACTTCACATGGATGGGGAGTCTGTTCCAAAACATGGGGACACATATCTGTCTCATCAACATTTCTTATTTATGTCACAAGCAAAATTTAAATCCTTGGATCTAGTGGTTCTGATTCTGTTTATTTTGGAACTGAGGATACCTTGTATGCCAGGCATAGATCACCTCTCAGTAACCTGTAGGGGAAAGACCAAAGAGATAAGTCTTTAAGGTGATCCATATAGGATAATGTGTTTATACCTTGGATTCTCCTAGTAAGAAAGATTTGTGGGCATTCCAACTGTTGCATATGTCTGGTCAGGTACATGCCAAAGGAGGAATTATACTCAATGATGGGTCTGATAAGGGCAGAGTAAATTGGCACTATGAGCTCCTTGGACTTGGATGCCATGAACTTACTTATATGTTGGGAAACATAGAATGATTCTCTTACTACCTTGGCCACAATTTTCTCAAAGGCCAGATTACTGTCTAAACATGTTCATAGATTCCTGACTATGTGGTCAACTCTTAGGAGTGTCTTATCAATGGAGTAATTAACCTGAGTAGTAATTTTCCCAAGAGATACTACAATGCATTTCTTGGCATTGAGTTTTAATCCATGACTTTGGCAACAATCATTTGTCTTTGACATCCTGGGTCTTGCCTGTAAGCCAGATGGCAATTCAGTAAGTTATGTCGGGGTTCATGCCCAGTTCAGTTAGTATGTCAACTATACCTGAGTGGGGTACTGCAGCAAATACCTTAGCCATACCCAGGTAAAAGGTATGCACAGTTTTCCCCTCACTATTGCCTTGGTTACCTTCTCAAAGAAACATACTAGGTTTAGTAGGCATGACCTGTCTTTGACAAAGACATACTGGGTTGGCTCCATTGTCTGAAGGTTGCCTATGTCTTTATTGATCATTTCCATGATAATTTGTTCAATGGTGACATAATGGTTAAGGTGTTTACCTTACAAACACAAGGGTCAGGGTTTGATTCTCACATGGGGTAATTGGATAGGCTTAAAATGTCTCACAAGGGCAATTAGCCTAGCACTAACCTATGAACCTATGAACCTGATACTAAACTAGTCAGATTAATGGGTCTTCAGTTCCCTTGGTCGGTTATTGAATCATCCTTTTGAAGTGGGATAACTGTTGCAGTCTTCATTCTTGTGTACAAAGCCTGTTTTGAGGCTATAGTTGAAATATAACTCAAGTGGTCCTGACCGATCAAGTTTCAAACTATTTAGGAGGTATCCAGGATATTTTGGGGGCCCACTGAGGCTATGTTTTTGGCTTTACCGAGAGCCACTAGGACCTGCTCCCTGCTAATAGTTGAGGAGGTTATGCTAGTAGGTATTTCACGGGTGGAGGCAGGTGGAGAGTAATGGGGTGAAGTTTGAGCTGAATTTGTCAACCAGCATATTTGCTATGTGTCTCTGCTCAGTGAAGGTGGCACCACTGACCAACAATTCAGCACAGTAATGTGTACTGCCTTTGAGGTTACAGACATAGCTGTAGAAGGCCTTGTGGTTGTCTTTAGTCTGTGAGGCTATCTTGACTTCATAATTGTTCTTGTTGTACTTAATTAGTCCTCTTAGATTCCTGTTAAGTTCATAGGTTCATAGGTAGGTACTAGGCTATCTGCCCGAGGGCATTTATAAGCCTAGCCAGAATGTGTCGGCTTACGCCGCCACATTGATTAATTAACTGATCGTCTGTCAGGCAGAGCCAATGAAGTGATCCCAGGGGTGTATTTTCTGTTACCCATCCACTCTTCAAGGTTTCTCTTGAAGAGTGTTAGTGAGGGGCTCTGCCTGATGTAATTTGGAATTTTGTTCCAAAGCATGGGGAGTCTCTGTGACAGGAATCTATGTCTCCAGCATGTTCTATTTATCATTGTGGCGAGGCTTAGCTCACTAGAGCGCGTGGCTCGCAGTGACTTGGATTTCTTTAGGTGGAGCATGTCCATCAATTCTGAGATGGACATGGCTTTGTAAGTCAGGCAGAGATATGCCACTGAGTACAGCCAGAGTTTTTTCAGTCGGGCTGCATAGGACATATGTTTGAGACCAGTAATCCTCTGGTGAGGTAGTTTTGTGGTCTTTCCAGCTGTTGGAAGTGTCTTGTGAGGTACATCCCAAATGGGGCATTGTACTCTATGATGGGTCTAATGAGTGACGAGTAGAGGTACACTATAACCTCTTTATTTCTAGATGCGAACCCTTTAGTAATTAGATGGGCCACATAGAAGGATTTCCTAACTACTTTGGCAATATGATTGTCAAAGGAGAGACTACTATCTACCTGGGTCCCCAGATCTCTTATTACCTCTTCTGTATTAAGGGGGCTGCCACCTATGTGGTAATTAGTGGGTGTTTTGTTTTTCCCAAATGGGATGACTATGCATTTTCTGGCATTTAGCTTGAGGCCATGACTTTGACACCAGGTGTCCGTCTCAGTAAGGCCCTTTTGGAGGATGTCTGTGTCAGCCTGAGAGTCAATTATGGCTCCCAATTTACAGTCGTCGGTGAACTTGGTTAGCCATAGTCCTCCTGTGTTTGCCTGTACTTCTGAGAAGTATATGCCGAACAGTAGGGGTCCCAGGACCAAGCCTTGCAGGACACCACTTCTGACTGGTTTAGAGTCGGACCTGGAGCCCGCTATTCTTACCGTGTGAATTCTGTCTGTAAGCCAGTTGGCAACCCATCTCGTGATGTAGGGGTTTATGTTCAGGCTGGTGAGTTTTTCTGTAATACCCAAGTGGGGAATGGTATTGAACGCCTTGGCGAGGTCAAGGTAGGCTGTGTGAACAGCCTTTCCCTTGTCTATGGCCTTGGTGACTGTCTCGAAGAAGTCCAGCAGGTTTAGTAGGCATGATCTGCCCTTAACAAAGCCAAACTGGGTCGGGTCAAGTGTTTGGATGTTCCCAATGTCTTTGTTAATGAGTTCCATGATGATATGCTCCATAGCCTTGCAGACCAGGCTAGTCAGACTTATGGGGGCGATAGTTACCAGAGTCAGTTGTGGCCCCTCCTTTGTGGAGAGGAATAACCATTGCTGTGCACCATCCTATGGGCACGTAGCCTGTGGAGAGGCTGAGGTTGAACAGTGTGTTTAGGTGGGGTTTAGTTCATTCTGTAGTTCATGCAAGACACAGCCTGGAACAGCATCTGGTCCCATTGACGCTGTGTTTTTGACTTTTGAAAGGGCTGTTTTCACTTGTGCGTCTGTGATTTTTGGGACACTACACTTTTCCGGTATTGTTGTGGGCCCTTTTGGAGGTGAGAGGGGGGTGAAGTTTGCACTGAATCTATCTGCCAGGACGTTGGCAATATCAGTAGGTTCAATATATTTTGTGCTATTTTGCACTAGTTCAGTGCATATCTGTGAGTTGCCACTTAGATTCTTAACATAGCTAAAGAAGGTTTTGTGGTTATCTTTTGAATCCTTGGCTATTTTACTTTCGAAGTTAGCCTTGGATGCTTTCATGAGGGACCTCAGTTTCTTACCCATACTGATCAGGGATGTCTTTCCTTCTTGGGATTTGCTTTTTTTCTGAACTAGTTTCCTCCTTCTACTGTAAAGCCTGTTTATTGCAGGGGTCCACCAAACTGGTTTCCTTCTGTTAGAGAAGTGAGTTTTGGTTTTGCTAGGGATGGCACGATGCATGCATTCTTGTAGGTGCTCATAGAGTGCATTTGTAAAGGTTTCTGCATCTTGGGCAGCATTATCCTTTAGCGTGGGGTCTGTGAAACGTACTACCTCTGTCTTAAATAAGGTGAAGTTTGCTTTGGAAAAGTTTTTTTACTGTGGTTTCCTTAGTTGGGGGTGGTGGTGGGGTGTGGACATCCAGAGTGATTAGTTTATGGTCTGATCTAACCAGTGATGGGTTGACCTCCAGTGTGAAACACCTGTCGCCCATGTTGGTGATGACCAGGTCCAATATGTTTTCACCTCTGGTAGGAGAGTTTACCAGCTGATCCAGGGCATTTGAGTTGATGAATTCCAGGAAGCACTGGGCCTGGGAATTTGTACTCGAGTAGTTTTCCCAGTGAATGGTAGGGTAATTGAAATCACCCAATATCAGGGTGTTTGGTAGGACCTTCATGTTTTCCAGTGTCTCCAGAAAGGTGGAGTGGTGGTCCTGGGTCATGGAGGGTGATCTGTAGCAGGCCACAATTTGCATTGCAGATCTGCCCGATGTTAGTTGCACATGATCTCAGAGGTATCATGCTGCGTCACTAACCTAGAGGTGTAGGTATCCTTGATGAATATGGATTCACCCCCTCCTTTTGTGTTTCGGTCCATGTTCTGTGGCCAAAACATGTGGTATGAGTTGTAGCCCGGTAGTGCTGGGGTGCTCTCGGGAGCCTTGAACCAGGTTTCAGTTACTGCACAGATGTCGATGTTCTCCATATTGAGGAGTGCTTTGAGCACTTGCATTTTGAGATTTTAAACTCCTGGCATTGAGTAGCATAACCCTCAGTTTTTTGTTAATTGTGCTGTTTATGGAGGTGGGTTTGACTTTTGAGCCTTGCCTAAAAAAGGCACTATGGGGGCAGCAAGAGCCTTGGCCAGTATTCAAAAGCCTAAGTTGAATTAGAGTGCTCTTATCATTATGGGAGTTGCTGTTCCTGATTTTAGCCATGACTTTTTCCTTTTGTTATATACCTTGGCTCAAGATGATTGTCACTGTTTAAGTGACACCTGACTCCATGTGCAAAATGGGGAAAAGGGTTTGAGGATGGATGGATGTATATACCTTATTAAGGTTAGGATTCCACCAGTGTGGTTTGTTTTTACAGTTAGTTTTGGGCTTACTTCATGTAGGTACAGCAGTTTCTAGACAACCATTTATATGGTTTACAGGGTCCCTTTGAACAATTCTGCATAGGTTGCTGTAAACTCAGGGTTAGGAGGGGTATTCAGTTTTGACAAACTGTCACTTAAAAGGATGTAGTTAGCTTTGGAATAGTTCCTAACTGTTACAGAATTTGGGGATAAGAAGGGTAGAGTCAAAAGAAAGGGGAAAGGGTGGAGAGTGGGGTAGTAAAGGGGTTGCTAATGTTATGGGACAAGATCAACTTATTAAAATGTATATTAATTTCAGTTTATTAATTATGCTATAATATGATTGTTAAAAAGCAAATATCATTTGTATGTAGGGCTGGGAAAAATACAGCTTCATAAGCAAAAATTATTACTGTGTCTTAACTTCATTCTTTTAAAATGTAATCGGGAATAGTATGTGTTGCATGAAGTTGAGGCATGTTAGTTACAACAAAAAGGAATTTGTTAGCCTGACTCCTCCAGACTAGGAGTGTGTTGTTGGTAGGGAAGGTTTAAAACATCCAGGGTCAGAAACAAGACCCCTTGGAAGCAGGTGGATCATGTATAGAAAGGTGTTCACGTGAAGTCCTAGGCGAAAATCACAAGGGATGAGGACATTTGCAAAGTTTTCTATTAGTCAAAGACATTGCACGCAATAAAATTGCATGACCAGTTTATGATAAGAAAATGTATAAAAGATGTAGTTTGTCTCTCTTCAGGGAGACTGATTTAACATCTGCTATGAAGATTGTCTCCCAGCGCTGTAAGAATAAAATTTCTGTTTGCACATCCTAAAGTGTTGTTCCTGACTGAAGGCATATCAGGTAAATTTCTTCATTTCTTTATTTATGACTATAACACTAAGTAGTAATGTAACAGGTAAAAACACTCCAATGACAGCCCAGTGGTGCAAAAGTAGCAAACACTTGTAAAACATAAATCACCACTGTGTATGAGGATACAGAAAACTTTTTATTGCGAAAATATAAAAACGACTATGGAAGAAGAAGCGTTAGTCACGAAACCGCTTACCCTTTTTATATTTTCACAATAAAATGTTTTCTGTATCCTTGTACACAGTGGTGGTTTATGTTTTACAAGTATTGTAACAGGTGCAAATATTTGTTTTTAGAATGTGATTTTTTCGGTGTGAATTTGAAATTCTTATGGTCAGTTATTGCTCTGATGTTTGCAGTTAGGGCATTCCAAAGTTTTGCTACAGTTTAGGAATATCGACACTGTCCAGGTTTATTGTTTGGTCTGTGTATAGTTACAAGTTGTTTTTTTGTTTTTTTCAGATCGGAGAGCCCTGATGGGACTATAGTTTTGGAGGACTGAGTTGAGAGCAGGGCAGTTATTGGGTTGATATATGACTTTGTGAGCCATGTGAGGTTGTAAGTGTCTAGGAGATATGGAAGTCTGAGCCATGTGAGGGTACTGAGAGCTGTGCAGTGGTGTTTGTCATGAGGTATATTTATAGCAAATGTAGTGATTTTATTATAACAAGCTTCAAGTTTTTTTTAAGGTAGTCTGGATGTTGGTTAGAATGGTAGCACCGGGAGCAGATAAGTAGTGACCAGGGTGGTTTTGGTGGTTGTATTCATGAAGTTTTTGTGGTGGTAGAGCATTCCTAGCTTGAAGTGATTTTTTTAATTGCATTATGGATACATAGATATGTAAGTCAAATGAAAGTTTATTGTCTATGGTTACTCCTAGTAATATGGGTTGATTAACAACCTCTCAGTATTGTTTAGTGAGAAGATCTTGAAATCAGCTCAGACATTTTTGGGTGTGAAGAAGAGGAGTTTGGTTCTGTTGGGGTTCAGCAGGAGTTGTGCATAGTTTAGCCAGATTTCAGTGGAAGAGAAGGCAGATTGGGTAAGATGTAGAAGCTGTTTTATGTTGTTGGAGGAGGAGATGATGGTAGAGTCGACAGCGTATTGGATTAGGGAGCTTTGGTGGAAGGCGTTGTGAAGGCTGTTAATGAAGATGTTGATGAATGGTGGTCCAAGAATGGAAACCTGGGGAACTCCTGTGTTATTTGGTAAATAGTGGGAGAGACTTCCCTGCCATTTTAAGCACTGTTGTCTGTTTGTTAAGTAGCTGTTGAACCATCATTGAGATGTAGGGAAAAGACCAAGGGTAGAGAGTTTTTGTAGTAGTTTATGGTGAGAAACTGTATCGCAGGCCTTGGATAGATCAAGAAGTATTACAGAGGTTAGTAGTCCAGCATCTCTGGCTTTGTTGACTGTATCAGTAAAAGAGATTAATGCAGTAGTTATACTATGTGATGGTCCAAAACCATGTTGGGTGGAGGTAAGTAAATTATTTTGTAAAGTATGATTAAGTAGTTGTTTATGCATACATTTTTCTAACCGTTTGGACAGGGGGATAAGATGGTGATGGGACAGTAGTTGGTAAGTTCATAGCATTCTCCACCTTTGTGTAAGGGGATTATTATGGATTTTTTCCATAGGGTGGGGACATAGGATTCAGAGATGGATCGACTGATAAGTATACTGACAGGATAAGCCATAGCATCCTTGGCGTGTTTTAGGTTATCTGCTGAAAGGGAACAGGGTTTCAGTTTAAGTAGCAACTTATGTATCTGGTGAGTTGGTACAGGTTAAAGAGTAAAGAAAGGAAGATGTCTGTCAATAGCAGATGTGTCTTGAGAGGGAAAGGAAGGTGAAGAGGAATTTTTTTGCATTAGTTTGGGAGGGGCTGGGGTAGTGCATGGGGTGACGGTTTGTGGATTTGTTGTATTGATTGAGTAATTAGAGTATACTGTCTACAAAGTGCATGTTGAATGCCTCTGCTATTTGGGATGGTGTTTTGTCGGTGGCTGAAGATGGGTTATCTTTGGTCCCAGGGGTAAGGAGTTTGGAAATGGTATGCCAGAATTTTGGGGGGTTGTTTTGTGGATGGTTAGTTGTTGGGAGAATTATTTTTTCTTATCTTTGTTTATAATTTTTTTTTTTTTTTGCTTGGTTGCGTAGCTGTTTATATTTTTGGTGATTTATGTCATTTTTTTTTTTGCCATTCTTGTCAGGTGTTATCTCTTGTTACTAGTAAGTGTTTAGTGTGCTTGTTTAGCCAGGGAGAATGATTAATTTTGATTCTTTTTGTGTATATTGGGCTATGTTGTTAAGGGTATCTAGAAATATGTTGTTGAAGTGGCTGACTGCATCGTCTAGTGGTAGACTTTTAAGAATGGACCAGTTTATTGATTTTAGTATGGAGTTAAACAGGGGTTGGTTGAAGTTGGATAGGTTGTGGGAGGTTTTGTAGATGTGGTTTTTGGAAGAGTGGATTGTGGTTCTCTGTGTGTAGATGAGCAGCTGGTCACTAAAGATATTAGGTAGGGTTCTGGAGTTGGAGTAGTTTTGGGGGTCTGAACCCAGAATCCAGTCCAGGGTAGATCCGTGGTTGACATTGTTTTGAATTCTAGTTGGGGTGGACATGAATTGAGTAAATTCATGTAGATTTATGCTGGTGGGGTAGCCGGAGTTTAGGTTTAACCAGTTAATGTTGGTGTCACCAAGGATGATAGTTTCATTAGATATGTTTTGAGAGATTCAAGATAGGATGTCTTCTAATATAGGGATGTTGTTCCCAGGTGCAATATACAGGACTGCGATACATAGTTGTTTGGTATTATTGATTAACAGGGAGGTTAAGAGGATTTCGACAGTATGAAAAGAGGGGATGAGTTTGGGATATGGAACAATGGTAAAGGTGTGGGGAAAGAGTAAGGCTGCACTGCCATCTTATTTGTGTATTCTGTCTGTTCTTGCTATGTTGTAACCTGGTGGGAGTAGTTCACTCTCTTTGATATGTGGCTCGAGCCACGTTTCAGTGATTGCAAGTATGTCAGGGGAGTGTTGAGATAGCCATGCGTGAAACTCTGTAGTTTAGTTACAAATACTGAGCTGGTTTAGCGTGATTAGAAATAGATGTTTATGGGAAGAAGTTTTGGAAGGGGCAGGGTTGGAGCTGGGGCCAGAGTTGGGATGGATATGTCCACATTGGGCAAAATATGAGTAGGTTGTGGTTTTGTGGTAAGGGAGGGTAGTTTTGATAAAAAATTATTTTATTTAAGTGGGGGGGGCTGTAGCTTCAGGGTAGACTTTTAGAATTTTAAATTTGGTGAATAATAGTATGCTAGAGTTGTAAAGGCTAGATGATACATTATAGGAGATATCAGTTTTCATTTCTAAGGAAGTATTGGATGTGGTGGATTTTCTGTTATGAGGCTCTTTTAGGGGTTCCATGATGTTAAATGTATAAGTAGGCAGATAAATAGAGCAAGGGGGGACTATGATGGGTTTACAATGAAAAATGATAGTTTAGATGGTGGTAGTAAAGTAACACATGTGAGGATTGAGTGAAAGGCTGTGGGGAGGGTTTGTTGAGTGGTAGGGGAGGTGAGTGTGATATGATTTGCTGGAAGTTAACTGTAAGTAAGGGGGATGGTAGGAACGTATTGCAAAGGTTAGATTACATAAGGGATATGTGGTGGTGGGTGATCCTCTTATCGGTGGAAGGGGAGCAGCTAAGATAGGTATAAATGTAATTGAAATGGAGAGGGGTGGGAATGGGGGGTCTATATCATGTAATCAAAATGTGGTATAGCTGATGGCTTTAACACTGACACAAATTAAGCAAACAGTGAATACGCAGAAACACCTAACTACGAAATTCAGTATATCGAATTACCATAGTTGGCCAACAGAAACGGAATTACACTTCCTAATTAAATAGGAAATGTAATTTCGTTCGTGTTGGCCAACCATGGTAACTTGATACACTGAATTTCATAGTTTAGGTGTTTCAGCATTTTCAGTCTTCGCTTAATTTGTGTTGATGTTAAAGCCGTCGGCTATATCAGGTTTCGATTACATGATATAGACACAGAATGGGGGTAATATAGGGGAGCGGAGTGAACCTGAGTGTAGCGAGGGCAAACACAGCGGGGCAACACCCAGCTGGAGCTGCTCACAAGAAAAACAATCAGTGGTTGTAGAGCAGCCTAGGTGATGTGGTCTTGCTGTTAAGGTTTAACTTGAGAAGCGAAAGATGAAGTTAAACAGAAGGCAAGGGGGGTGAGATGTTAGGTCACACAAGGCAGTAGTAGGTTTCTCGGGTAGAGGGAAGGAAGCCTAATAAAGAACATAACAGCAGTACAGAGATTAACTAGAACCAGTAAAGGGTATGTAGAAGGTTTTTTAGGTATGTTGTGAGAAAGAGGTGAGCGAGTAATAAAGGGACAGTGGAGCAGGATGGCTGAGTACCTGGCTGAAAAGAATATGGGTAGGGTGTTAAATTTCTTTAGAAGTAAGTTTAGGCTTGAGTGTAAATAGCGAGAAGCATAAAGTAAGAGGGTGAGAGTATGGGTAGGTGGAAAGTAACTGCAAGTTCTGGTGGTGTACAGGTAGCCATTATGGAGGTATACAATTTAAAGATACAAGTTAACATATGTTTAACACACGGGCTGGATGGCTGGTAACTGTTAGACTTCTGAGGCTCTGCAGACTTCTTGACATCAGTTCAGTTAGTGCAAAGGTTCTGTAGGGTCAAATAGATGTCCGCGCAAGGCAATGGAGAGAGCAGATAGCAAGGCAGTAGGGAAGTTGGATGTATGTTTAATACTGTGGTTGGATGGCTGGTAACTGTTAGACTCCTGAGGCTCTGCAGACTTCTTGACATCGGTTCAGTTACTGCAAAGGTTCTTCAGGGTCAAATAGATGTCTGCACAAGGCAGTAGGGAAGGTGGCTGTACCTTTTCATTCAGTTAGCTTTCTAATGGTACAACAATACAGTGATACACAAACAATTATAAAATAGCAAGGCTGTGCCACCAGAACCACTGTTAAAGGGGTTGAAGGGGGCCAATAGAGCTAAAAGAGGATATGGTATAAAACTTCGTCTGTGGTGAGTTTCACATGGATAAACTCCAGGGTATTGTCCTGTTTAACCAACCTTGAGGTATATGTGTTGCTAATATAGATCAAGACTCCTCCACCTTTTTTAACCAACCTTGAGGTATACGTGTTGCTAATATAGATCAATACGCCTCCACCTTTGTTCCTGTCTGTGCAGCTGAGAGTCTACATGTGTGGAAGTCACTGAAGCCTTGCACTGCCAGAATACTTTCTGAAGATTTAAATCATGTCCTTGTAATGGCACAGAAGTCTATATTCAGCAAAGTGAGGACAGCCTGTAGGGTGTGGAGTTTCTTGTTTAGGCTCCTAACATTGAGAATTAGCACCTTTGGGTTTTACTTGCTATGTGAGAAGATTTGAAAATTTGGCTTTGCCTAAAAGAACTCTAAGGGTGTGGATAAAGGTTTAGCCAATATTTGGAAGCCAAGGGGGGACAGGTGCAGACCATCCTTTGCAAAGCAACATGGTTTGTTAACCATGTCCTTTCATGCTGACAAATATTGAATCCTCCTGTAAAGGCACCATAAACTAAGCCAATTATTGAAGTCAATCATCTTTTGTTCACACTGTGGCATTATTCTTGGTGAAGGTAGAATGCTGCTCAATGCAAGGCACATATCTGCCTGAGACACATAGTCAGAGATATCAATAATGTCTCTCTTCATATAGTCCAGGGAGTTACACCTCAGGTAATGCCTACATTGACTAAGATAGGATCATACTAGTGCCTGCAGTGTAGTGACTTGAGTGACTGCGTAACTGTGGTGGATCCTGGCACCAGATGAGCAACTAACTGTTATCCTCTTCATGTTCTGTCTGGTGAGTGGGGCATCTGTGGGTCTATATTATCTTGTCAAAATGGTATTACAGCGAATGCTGTTTCGCCAACAAATAAACAGCAAACTGGCAATACAATGAAAGCTCAGGTCAGCGAATTCTTTCCTAGGGAAAAAAAATCGTTTGGCCATCACCGTGACATTGCCCTTTACCCCACTGTAGTGCAATCTTGGAGTTGGTATATTTAGTTGGGGGGGCACAGCCCCCCACATTGGGGGGGTGCAGGGGCAAAGCCCCCCAGTTTGAAATGTTTTAACTGGTGTGTTATGTATTGTTGGGACCTGGGCTTTCGCTGATTTTGTAGTTCGCTGTTTACTTGTCGGCGAAACAGCATTTGCTGTAATGCCGTTTGGACAAGATAATATAGACCCGCATCTGTATGTCATACAATAGAGCCCCATATGACAAGAGTCCTGGGTAATGTGTTTGCTTGCTTTATAGGCATTGCTGTTGAGGCTTTGCAGGGTGTAGGAGTATCTGTGTTGTTTTGCGTTCCTTTTGGTGAGCACTTTAGAAATTGTTGAGGATAGGTTTGCCATTTAAAGTCTTAGAAGGTCTTTAGATGTTTTGGAAGATTGGCTTTTAGTAAGTCAGCATAAGTTAGTCTCTGTGTGTAGTGGATGAAGTGTGTGTGGTCTTGACAACCTTATTTGTATGTGAGATTTTTGCCTCCTTTGAAATTGTGTATATGTATCTCTCACATACTGTGTTTGTTTCTTTAAGGATTAAATGGTTATTTGTAAACAGGTGACAATTGCTAAACTGTCTCAGGATGCCCTTATCTACCAAGCTGGCTATGGAAACATTTGGAAATTGCATAACTATGTTGTCCAGACCTGTATTTGAGTGGGCTGCTATAGGTTTGGCCTGATTTTATACAGAGGTCTCACTGGGTGTTCTCTGACGTTTGGCACTAGATTAGGTTAGATTCTGCTAAGATTTGATAGTAGTGCAGTTTAATGAGCAAACTAACTGCTCTAAGATTTTCCCCTTGCAAAGGCTTTGTTGTAGCCACACTAAGTTACAGGTTTCAGTTCTAAGGATAGTTTAATAAATAAAATTTACTCAAGAGCATTACTGGTTTGCTGTGTGGGCACTTAGTACTATGGATATATAGAAAGCAATAGGTGGGAAAAGTATTTAAATAGCTTACACAACAGACAATAGCAATAAAAAATGGAACGGAGGGACTTAGGAAGTCAGATTACCATAAGGGGTGGAAGCCAGAGGCACAGCCTTTTAAAAACCAAAAGAAGAAAAGGGTGGGAGGGATGGGGAAATTTTCAAGCTGCAAGAACCAGACGTCCTAGAGAGGAATCCAATCAAATAAAGCCAATATTGGAGCTCTAGTCCTATGGTTAGAATTTCAGAAACTTTAGTTTAATGTGTCAGTTGGGGCTGTTGCAGACACAAAGGACAAGGGGCAAAGTCGCAAAGTAAATATAAAAGCACTGGAATGTAACCTTACGCAGTTAAATCTAGCAGCAAAACTGGATTATAAATATCTGTAAAAGTACTTTAGCTGAAATCCCGCAGCAGAATTCACAATAGTGCCACTACTGCAATCCCACCACAGACCAGGGCACCAGATTATGCAGAACTTTAACAGTAATATTATTTATGGACTTCACTTAAGAAGTAAACAACAAAGTTCTCAACCTGTTACCTCTAGACTCAGGGATAAATCCAGAAGAAAAAATGGACAATCAAAGACATTTTTAAACTGTACTAAAACAAAAAGAAAACTGCTGCGGGTAAAACCAGGGTGCAAGAAAGTGTCCAAATGTATGAAAGAATACAGTGCACCAAGGTAACACACAATAAACATTTTAATAAAATAAAAGCAGGAACAAAATGGTAAGCGCTTTCACAACTATCGTTGCTTCATCGGACATATCTCAAAGGTAACTCAATGCTTAAATAGATACAAGAGAATCAATTAACATGTCAATTGTGGCTAACCAATGATGTCATTCTTACAATTAGCAACCATAGAACATTAAACTCCAATTAGTATAATCCTGTAAAGAAACTAAAACCACATATAAATGTAAAAACACATACAAATTTTTATAAAAACCATAAACTGAAACTAGTCAAAAATAGAATATAATATAAAATTCACAAGCCCTTCATAGGGGCAACCTCGCAAACTAGTGTTTAAGGCGTCTGGCTTTTAAAAAAGGAATTAAGGATGTAGTACCATTAAGGCCAGGATATTGCTCAGCATTTAATTTCAATATCCACTTCTGTTCGTGGCCTTTTGTAATATTTTCTATATCCCCTGTTCTAGAATTTCTATAAATACGTTGTAAGACAAAAAATGTAAAGGAATGAGTTGTGATCAGTGCACAGAACATGGCTGGCTAGAGCATTAGACTGCTTCCTGTTATTAATATGTCTAATGTGCTCTAGAATTCTATCTTTAAGCATCCTGTTAGTTTTGCCCACATAAAAGGCAGGACATTGCTGGCAGAAACAAAAATAGACAACATCAGTAGTTCTACAGTCAAAATATTGATTAGAACCTAATGTAAAATATCTAGTGGGATGAATGTACATGTTCTTACTAAAAATATGCTGACAGGCACTACAAAGTGCCAGAACGAGAGAGACGAGTGGTATTTCGTACTTCTCCATTGCAAAGGTGCTGCTTAAGTGACCTGTTGTTCCTTAAATTAAAGGTAGGGCTGTCACCAATTTTCTCAGTAAGGCCAGGGACATCATGTAGCAAATACCAGTATTTCTTAGCCACATCAGTATACTGATTAATATTACTGGCAAACTGAAATACAACTCTAAAATCATTACTTATAGTTGTATTACTGCCCAAAGAACTGGCAACATTGCTAGAATTCATATAGGGTTTACATCTAGTATATCTTAGTTTCCAAGCATCAGAGATAGTCTGATCTATGTCCGAGCTTGAGTAACCCCTCTCCATAAAATCAGATTTTAAATTTTGAAGTGCACTCATTGCGTCGTCATCTCTATCATGCAGTCATAGTGTCCTAAAAACCTGCCCTTTGAGCACATTCCTAGGGATGTGTCTAGGGTGCATACTTGATTTATGTAAGAAGGTATTTCTTCTAGTAGGTTTGAGATAAATATTACTAGTCAAACGATTCAAATGAGACTTAGTAATTTTAACATCAAGAAAATTAATTTCTATAGCAGAAGTCTGATAAGAAAACCTTAAAAAATCAGTGGCCGTATGTAAATACTCCAAAAAATGTGCAAGATCTGAGCCACAACCTTTCCATAGCATAAAAACGTCATCTACAAATCGTACATACCAAAGTACCTGTCCTAAGAATGGATTATTAATGGATAGGATATTTTGCTCTTCCCGGCAAACCAAAGCTAAGTTGGAGTAGCTACTGGCACAGGCAGTGCCCATAGCCACGCCAACTTTCTGCAGAAAAAAATTGATCTTGAAACATGACAATATTATTCTCTAGAATAATTTCTAGTAAGCTGCAGATTAGTTGAATCTTATCATTGGGGAGACATTTATTGGCAGTCAAAAATTCTCTTATCATCGCTAAACCCCAAGGATTGGGTATGCTAGTGAATAGAGATTCTATATCCATTGTAACAAATACAAATTCTTGATCTTCATCAATACTTTCCATTCTACTATTTAGCCATTCCAAGAACATCTTGGTGTCTCTTAATATAGTGTGACAATTCTCTAAAAAGCCATGTAAACTGCCTTCAACAAAGATAGAGAGAGGTTCAGTACACCAGCCGGCCCCTGAAACAATAGGACGCATAGGTGGAGTAAACAGGTCCTTATGAATTTTGGGTAAACCATAAATTCTTGGAATTACAGGCTTAGTGACATTAAAATACTTGAAGAGTGGTTCATCAATTAAACCAGTGATTAATAAATCAAAAATCAGAAAGGAAACTTTGTCAATAATAGCATTCACGGCAGGTTTAAAAATGCATTGATAAGTCTGAGGGTCAAGTAAGAGTTTCTCCATTTGTTTAACATATAGATCTTTATCCAGCAGAACTATGCCACCACCCTTGTCTGCTTGTTTAATAACCAAAGAATGTAAATTTTTCAATTCTTGTAGAGCTCTATACTCATCCAAAGTTAAATTGCAAAATGAATTGTTATTAATAGGTGAGACATTTAATTCCCTGAAAGCAATTTCACAACTATCAATAAACCTCTGAACCCCAACTGGTGTCACTGGAACAAAAGTACTTGGTTGTCTATAAATATGATTGTGGTTATCTATGCTTGTTGGATACAAACATTTTAATGACAAACTTCTGCCCAATAGTCTTAGATCTTTTAACATTTCTGTAGAGTCAGCCTTCCTCGAAGGTATAAAGGACAAACCCTTATTTAACAGACTAAGGTACTACATCCTTAATTCCTTTTTTAAAAGCCAGATGCCTTAAACACTAGTTTGCGAGGTTGCCCCTATGAAGGGCTTGTGAATTTTATATTATATTCTATTTTTTGACTAGTTTCAGTTTATGGTTTTTATAAAAATCTGTATGTGTTTGTACATTTATATGTGATTTTAGTTTCTTTACAGGATTATACTAATTGGAGTTTATGTTCTATGGTTGCTAATTGTAAGAATGACATCATTGGTTAACCACAATTGACATGTTAATTGATTCTCTTGTATCTATTTAAGCATTGAGTTACCTTTGAGTTATGTCTGATGAAGCAACATTAGTTGTGAAAGGGCTTACCATTTTGTTCCTGTTTTTATTTTATTAAAACGTTTATTGTGTGTTACCTTGGTGCACTGTATTCTTTCATACATTTTTAAACTGTGACCACTATTGATTAAGAGTATATGAATTAGCATGTATTTTATGAAGTAAATGAAGTGCATAACTTTGTTAATTGTTGCCATTATTTATTAATAGTACTCCTCCACCTTTTCCAAAGATCGCTGTTTTTTGGAAGGATTAGAAGGGAAAGAATAATATTTTGAACCAAAAAAGACAATTGATAGTCATGGTTAAGGTAACAACAGGTTTTGCACTGACATGCATTTTATAAATGAGAACAATCAAACTCAAACAATTAGCATTATTGACTGATTTTAATCCTCAGTAATTTATCATAAAATTAAGAGGTTAATGACGGCCATATTTCCATTCACCTACTGTGTGCCTCAGAGGAAGTCTCTTATCCAGAAAACACTCTTGATTTGCCCTCAGTAGAAGGTTTTCTTCTTTAAGAAGGACTTTGCATGAATAAAATATGAGGTAAAATCAAATATGTATGTAGGCATTTTCTGATCAATAAAAAATATGAAGCTTTAAAATCAAAAATGTATGGTTGCATTTTTGTGAACAATACAAATTATGATGCTCAAATTCTTGGCATCATTGACTGACTGTAATCTAATTACAATTGCTGCCTATGAATTTTGAAAAATTTCTATTTTTAGTTTTAGAGCAAGTAGAACTGTTTTTTGGTGACTATGCTACTCTTCTGGAGGTTAAAGAACTCAAATGGCAACTTTTGCTGAGAGCAGATTCAGCTCTTGGTTTGAATGATAATATCAATTTAAAATGTGCTTTGAAATGGCTTACCCGAGTTCACATGACAGACTCAGTTTTCACTGGTTTGCTGTATGCTGTATATTGTGCATGGTCACTATATAATGATATCTGCATATTTAAAGGAGGATAGGGTTATTTCATTGGCTGTTACTGTCTTACTGCTTTACTGCCATATGACACAGTATATATTTACTGATTTTCTTTGTTCCTTCTTATTTCTGAAGAAGTTCTTACACATTAAAAGAATGAAAGCGTGCTCAGTTACCCGTTCTGGTGTCATTTTTTTCATATACCTGTGGAAGGTTTTTTGCTAATATATATATATATATATATATATATATATGTGTGTGTGTGTGTGTGTGTGTGTGTGTGTGTATATATATATATATATATATATATATATATATATGTGTGTGTGTGTGTGTGTGTGTGTGTGTGTGTGTGTATATATATATATATATATATATATATGTGTGTGTGTGTGTGTGTGTGTGTATATAAATATATATATATATATATATATATATATATATATATATATATACGTATATACGTATATATGGTTTACCATCAAAATGTCATATTTCAGTTACACAACCTTGAAAGGTGAAAGACTCTTTCCCGAGGTGTTGTAACATTGATTTTCAAAATGACGAATCCACAAGAGCAAATGCTAGTGTGCATGCGCTCTTGTGGATTTGTTATTGAATGGAGATTGCACTATAGTGGGGATTGGGAACTTTACCCTTTCCTTCACTGTAGTGCGATCTCGGAGTTTGAATATATAAATAGCAGGGGGTGTTGGGGGTGCAGGGGAGCTTGCCCCCCCTGCAAAACATTCATAGCACATAACCAGAAGTGTAGGTATTTTCAGTAAAGTCAACATTCCTGAGTTGTTGACTTTCCTTAATTCCCACTTTCAGTTATGTGAACGATCGATTATTGGATTTTATGACATTTCGAGTCGCATATATGAACACTCACATTAGTCAGTTGCAAGATTTTGACAGTAAACCATATAATATATATATATATATACACACACACACACACACACACACACACACACACACACACACACACACACACACACACACACACACACAAATGACTTGGGTAAACAACTTGTATTTCCTTGCCTTTTTGGTTTATCTCCACAGTCAAGTATGAGGCAGGTATAACAGATGCCAGCCATAGAGCAGACTGCTGCATCTGAAGCAAAATGCTTGTGAGTAAAAACATGACAAATATTATACAAATATGAATGCCTTCCTGCAGTAACTGTTCAATAGTATAAACAGATAGAGTACATATAAAAATATAGAAATGACCGTCAACATAGTGCACTATAAAATGTAACTCAAATATATGTATATCAATAATGGATTCATAAGTATTGTCATAAGTAATTTATAAAGTAATGCAGGAGTAATTCATGTACATAAGTTATGAAGCATTAATGTCAAGCACCATCAATACATTAGAATGAAGTTTGTACTAAGAGGGAACTTAGTAGCATTTTCAAAGTTAAATAACTAAATCTTTATTCATTTCATGAATTATGAGTCCTTCTTGTATTCATATTCTCTGTAATTTTTTTCCACTCCCTTTTATGTTCCCTTTTTCAAAAGGTCCAGAGATTCCAGTGGCAGCTACCAGGTGAGGGACTGCTCATAACCTCCACCTACCCATGGAGAGACATATTCACAGTGTCAGGATAGTTTCTCCTTTCCTCTGTGAGCACCTGGTGAGTGGCAGCCAGCAAGGCTGGCAACACCATGAGCTTTGCAACCTGGTACAGGCAGTGGTTCAGCTGCTGGTAGAGGGGCACCTGCAACCTATGCAAGGTCTCCTTCAGTGGGAGCAAGATTCTATGACACAGTCAACTCCTACCATTCAGCCACCACAGGCCTCAACCTTCACACCGTCAGGGTCCCCTGCTTAAGATCCATGGGGAGGGAGGATGAAGTATTCCAGACTGGGGTGTGAACTGTGCTTCAAACCGCTTCATCCTTCCCATTCTGTATCTGTACCCCATATGTATGTATCATGTCCCCAACAATGTCAATCCACTATACTGCTCCTGTCTTGTCTGTCTTTTGTGTTTTGTCAACTCATTAATTCTTCCCTAAGCCTCTCTCTTACACTGTCTTCCTTTACTCCTTTCCCAACCTCCTTCTTGTATAAAAAAAATTGGAAAAAACTTGGAGTCTTTTCACCTACAAACCCATAATGCCATTCCTCTTCCACCTCCAACAGGGTAGCAATGTCAGTGGTACAACAGATAGCACACTTTCCTTTGGTGCAGAAAGGTGTGGGTTCTATTCCCACACAATGTAGAACAATTGTTGACACTGCAGTGCAGCATAAGGAGGTGCTGCACTCCTGAGTGTGTCAGCCCTTGGATGAGATGTTAATAAATGGCCCCATCTGCTTGAGTTGGTGGCAGTTCAAGTGGATGTAAAAGACCCCATGACACCTACCAAAAAGAGCAGGGGTCCTTTATTTAACACAACATAGAAAAAACATAATTTGCATATTTACAAAATGTATATATGTACAGGCACAAATATACTGGTGTCTTTTTTGTTTTTACTAGTTATCATTTTTCTTATATTATCCTCGTTGTTATTCTTCCATAACTGACCCCATTCTTTCTTCCACAACAATAATCTATGTTTTTGCAATATATCTGCTAAAATAGATTTCCCATTAAACATAATTTAATTCAGACTTTCATTCCAAATAACCCATATTGCATAAATACATTTTATCTACCCTTCTCACATATTATTTCTTCTTGTTCTTATATTAATGCCTAATCATATTTATAGTTATATTATCATCATCAATGTTCTCAAAAAAGAGTTTTCTTCACACAATTTTTCTAGAGTTTTACCACTCTTTTACATTTCAAAAAAACATAGTCTGTTGACTCTTCCTCCCTACAAAATAAACACACTCTTTCAACTTTCTTTTTGTGTGGCATATTCCCCTTTGCTGGCAACTTATTTATTAAAAAACTCCATAGGAAATCTTGACATTCTAATATCTTGATACACCACTTTTTCCTTACTTTAATGGCTTTAATCACTTCTGGCAAATTTTCGCATGGATTTACATAATAATATTGTTTCATCACATTATTATGCTATATCCTTCAATCTTTCTCTATATCAACAATTTTTATTTAGTTGGTATTTTTTCTTGATAATTTTAATCCCTTCATTTATATATTTTGTTTCTCTTTTTCTTATTCTCAACATCTCCCAGAACCTTTGGTGCTTATATTAAAAAAAATCACTATCAATTTCTCTTTCTCTTCCTTTCACTGTAGTACACTATACAAGTTTTACAAGGTTAAAGAAGCAGAATAAACAAATGGATTTAGTAACTCCAACCCCTTTCATTTTCACTCATATACAACATACCTCTTTTCACTGGGTTTAGTTTTGAACCCCATATGAAAGAAAACACCAACTGCACAATGCCCTTTTCATATTTTTTAGATCATATAAATATTTAACATATATGCTATTTTCCCATTAATTCAAAATTCACAAGATAAACTTTTTTTCTTGAACACTAATCTATACATCCTCCACATAAGACAGATTTCTTTAATTTCTTTTATCAAACCCTCCCATTGCATAACTACATCATTTTCCCAAATTTTATTCCTAGCAAAGACACTTCTTTCAATGGAAAGTACACACCCACTATTTTCATCACATCACCCAAACCCTTACTTTTAACTTTATTCAAGGTTATTCCCATTTCCTTTAAACATCCCCATTCCGAAAAAGCAACACTCCCCCATTATATTTTGTTCTTAACACCTACATTATCTGCATATGTCAAAACTACTGGAATCACCACCTCCTTTTGCATTACATATCTAACATTTTTCATTTCATAACCTACTTCACTCAACACTGCATTCATTAACAATGCAAACAATATTCCACTCATGGGACATCCTTGTCTTATACCACACTTCATGCATATTTCTTTTATTCAGCAACAGGTTCACTTACAGTGTCACTCTATTACTTTGATATGCTGACATACATACTCACCTAATTCCATTACCAAGTCCATACTTCTTCATGGTATCCCTCAAAGCATTATGCCCAACTGTAGCAAATATCTTACAAATATTACCTACCATAAGTTTCACATCCTCCCTTTTACTTAAAGTATCATCCACAGTTTATCTAACAACCAATAACAAATCTTGCATCCCTCCTCTTTTATACTATATTTCTTTCTTCCATAATATCCCAAATTGTTCCTTCCATTCTCCTTTGCATTATTTTTATAAAATGTTATAATTTGTGTTATTTAGTGTGATGGGTTTCCATTTTGTATTTCATTTTTCTCATCTTTCTTCCATATACATTTAAATATCCCACTACATAACTTTTCATAAGCAAACCCTTCATTCAGCCATTCATTCATATATATTTACAAAATACTCTCTTTGCCAGTCCATTAATTTCTTATACATTCCATACCCTATACCATCTGGGCCTGATATTGAATCAACATTTACTTTCCTTAGTACATTGTCCAATTCACTAATAGTAATTTATTTTTCAAATTCTTCCTTTATTCATTCTGGAATTTATTTTTACTTACCATTCAGTCTTATTTTCCTTCTTTTTACTTTTATACATATTTCCACATGCTATACTACAATACTCTTAATTTGCTATTGTGTTTTTTTATCTCTCCTTTTTATATTTTTCATTTCCCTGATTATATTAATATCCCCCTTTACTGTTTTACCCAAATATGCAGATATCGCCTCCCTTCTCCCTTGTAAATAATATATCTGCTTAAACAGTAATGCCTTAATTTCTTCCTGATTTCTTTTATATATTTCTTTTTCCTTGTCATAATACTCTCTTGTATTATTATCTAAATTCTCTGTTACATTTATATACATTTTCCCATACTTCACTTTCTCTTACTTTCTTACATCATAATGACATTGAAAAAAAACTCTTTATATATTTTTTAATTTAATCCACGATTCAGACTAGTTTTATACAAGTCCTTCATGGTTACATGATCTTTCCATAAATACAGTACTTCCCATTCTCCAATATCATCTCATAATTTTTCATTTATTCTTTTTACTCCCTTTCCTATTTTAATATGCTCCCTTTCTTTCATTATCTCCATCCATATTGCTAAATGGTCTGGAAAAAAACATCTCAGCTGTATCACCATTTACTACCTCCAAGCCTTATGATAATACAAAATAATAATTTTTCAGACCCACATCCCATTTTCTGTAAGTCCATTGGCTTTAGTTCCACACAGCTAATTTACCATATTTTATCATTTTCTTTATTATTTTTACATTTTCCCCTTAAGTCACAATTAAAGTCCGTTGTAATTTTCATGTTAAACATCCCATAGTCTAATATTTGATGAACAGATTCTCTCTTTACTTACTAGTTATATATGCATATAATGATATAATTCTATAAATATTTTCTCTCCAACTCACATCCTCAACAGTCAAACTTCCCATTTTTATCAATGTTGCATCTAGTATTTTCTCTGTTTTTATATAACACAGCCACTCCAGAACAACTTTAAGTTCCATACTATATTTCCAACCCACAATTTTTCTGTTTTTAGTATTTCACCGCTTGTCAAGAGTCTTACATCATCTGATAGAATAACATCCACATCACATTTAGCACACCATTCTAGTATCCCCATACTTCTTGCAGTGTTAATAATACTGTTCACATTTACTAAAAATACTCTAAAATTGTTTCTTTTCCTTCTTCTTAAGTTTAGGGGAAAGTTTTTAAATTTTTGTTTTCTTATTTTTACTCTTTCCCCAGCTGAATATTTTTTCTTGGTTTATTTGCAAATAATCCTTGTTCCCCAGAATCAGAATTATCACTAGCTAGAACTTCAAAAACTATTAGTATCAATCCCTTCTCCTGACCTCTCTTCTTGCATGCTCTCTCTCTCTCATTATTTTCCCATCTATATTTCTTTCTTCTTCTACAGTTTATTCTTCATCTAGTTCACCCTCTTCCCCAGCCTCTTATTGTCCTTCCTCTTGTATGTTTTCTTCACTTTCCCTATGTTTTTCATTTTGACAATCCATTCAAAAGAGTCCATTTTAAACAACCTGCATTTAGACACACACTTTCTTGCACTATGATCTTTCTCCCCACACTGGTTACATTGTACCTTGTTGCAATCATTAATTAAATGAGAAAACTCCCCACAAAAGAAACATGATTTAGGCTGACCAGCATATCTTAATGTCCCTCTATGACCAGCCAAAAAAATAACACTTGACAAGTGTTTCAACGTCTTTTTTTTCACATTTCAAAACAGCTTCCAACCTCTACCCTTCATTCCATAAATGTCTCTGACTTTCACAACATTATCAACAGTTTCACACAGACCCTGCATGCATTTTTTGTAAATCATCTTATTTCTAATTTATCAGTTCTAAACTGCAAAGTGACATTTTTTTACATTTAAGTTACTACCAGAAAAAAGATAATTGTTCCAAAGATAAATGTCCTTCTTTTCATTACATAGTTTCAGAAATGTCATCATTGGTCCATCAGTTTCAAATGTTAAGTCACAAAAATGTCTGTCCCAAATAAGAGGCCAAACTTCTTGAACTTTAAAACCCATAACAGTTACCAAATTATCTCACACATACTAATATCTGTCTATTAAGTGTAATTCTTTGTTCTTATTCTCACAGTAGGTCTTCTCTTCAGTACGTCTTCTCTTCTTTTTAAAAACAGATTTACTTATAGTTTATTGCTGTTGTCCTTTTTCACCTGCTGTCACTGCTGTATATGTTTTAGTTACTGCATTATCTGCTGCCACAAAACCAAACACATTCTCAGTTTGTTGCTGCTTTTCTCTTTTATTTTCTGTCACTGCTGCATAAGGTTTAACTGCTGCATTCTCTGCAGCCACAACACCCATATCCTTTCCCACATTAGCATCCTTAGCACTTAAATAAAAGCTATCTGCCATCTCACCCCATGAAGCAGCAGAACTGTCACCTGGAATATCCTACTCAATTATTTTTAACAGAACATCATCTTGAAACCCTCCTGATACCAGTTTTGTTTTCTGCAAAACTTTTAGAGACTTGCTTACTTCCTTCTCCATTGAGAAATCTAAATACTGCTCATTTGTAATATTCACCAACAGAAGAAGCTTTATTTACTTTCTGAAGCTATATATAAAATATATTTTTCTCCAAATTCTCACTTTCCACTGCCTTACTCTCCATAGCTTTTCTCTCATCATCCATTTTGCTGCTTCCCTTAGGCCTCTTCCTTGCTGTTGTAGCAGCCACCCAGTGCATCTAACAGCACCAAAAAGTAGGGTTTTTTATTTGTATACATATATACAATTCATATTTTTACATATTTACACATTTACAATGTTTACATATTTTAATATAATTCAATATATTAATATTTCCATTTTAAGTATTCCCCAGTATTTTACCCACAACTAAAACCACAATTTTTCCAGTATTTTTGTTCAATGTCCATTTTCCATTGTATCTGATTTCGTTAAGTCTTTCATTCCCTATAGTCCATGTCACATAGAATATGATTCAGTCCATTTTCCTGAACTTCATTCTGGGATCTTGTCCCATAAAACCCATACTCTATCATGTCCATGTTTAACATTTTAAAATTTAAATAACTTTTAATCAAATCATGTTTACATACTTCTTTCCACAGATTTGAATTCTCTCACATTTAAAAGAAAACATGTTCTGTAGTTTCTAATTCTTTACATTTATTACATATAATATCCTGTTTTCTCTTGTATGGCTGGTAATCTTCCTATGGACAAACTCCAGAAAAAAAATCATTGCATCCTTCAATTCTTTTATAATTTTTGTATCTCATCATTATTGCTTTCTTCGTATCTATTTCTAAGTCTTTCCGTGGATCCATCAAATAAAAGGATATCATAATGTTAACATAACATTCTTTTCTGTTCTTTTCTATCACATTCTTTTTTAATTTCCATATTACAATTTGACTGTAAAATTCTTTCCTTTCTTCATTAATAACACATTTACTTATTTTTATGTCAATTTCTTCCCAAATGTCTCTATATTTACAATATATTACTGTTTCTGTCAATTTTTTATTATTTTTCATTATTCCTTTTAGTACTTTATACATTCTTAAAGAGGCTGCATGCATAATCGGATTTATCAGCCCCAGTCCCCCTTGTTCATCTTTCATATACAAAATTACCCTCTTAACCGGGTTCAATCTTGACCCCCAAATAAATGAAAAAAAATTGTCTGCATAATTTCATTTTCATACTTCATTGGCATCATATAAACATTTGCATTATAAGCTATTTTACCTACTATTATGGTGTTTATTAAATGTGCTTTCTTTTTGTAAGAAAACTTAAATGTCTTCTAGAATGTAATCATGTCTTTGATTCCTTTAATAACTTTATCCCATTGATCATGTCTGTATTCTGTCCTTCCAAATACCATTCCTAGAATATATATACAGTTTCCATTATATTCTGCACATCCTATAATATCTTCATATGCACACCCTTTGCTTTTCTCTTTATTTATGCTTAAATTAATTTTCTTCAACTGTGTACTCAATCTTTCATGATTTTTTTTCTATCCAGACTTTATTTTTTGCTATTACTACAATATCATCAGTGTAAGTATACATTATTGGTAACTGTATCTCCTCTGTCATTCTATATCGCCTTGACATTTTATTAGTTTCCATTACTACTGTGTTCATGATTATAGCAAAGATCATACTGCTTTCAGGACATCCTTGTTTTATACTACACTCTATTTTCAAATCTTCCCTAATCCAACTGTTTACATTCAATTTCAAGTATTTTTTTCATATTTTAATTTAATTATTGTAATATTTTTCAGTGATGTTGTATGCTTGTAAAATTCCCCATAATGCTTTATACTGAATATTATCATATGCCTTACTAACTTCACCTATCTTTTGTTTCCACTTTTTTATTAATAATATCATCAATTACTTCCCTTATTGCCCATAATAGGTTTTGACTCCCCTTTAATTTTCTCCTAAACAAATTCTGATCAAATAATCCTTATTCTCTATTTTTCATTGTAGTCTTTTAGTTACTATTCTCATGAAAATGTTATAGTCTGTGTTATTCAGTTTAATTGATCTCCATTTTTTTTATTTCACCTTTAGCTCCTTTCTTTAATATAAATGTTATCACACATATAGAAATTTCTCTATACTTAATTCCTCATTCTAGCTACTCATTCATTACTTCTATAAACACCATTTTTGCCAGTCATACATTTCTTTATGCATGCTATATTCAATTCTGTCCAAACCTGTAGCTGAATTAATGTTAATGTCTTTTTTGACCTCATTCAGCTCGTTTATATTTATTTTCTCTCTAAATATTCTCTGTCGTCTTTATTTAATTTTGCACTACTACAAATTTGTTCTATGTTAATTTCTTTTTTACTATGTAAATCTAATACATATTCTTTAATTATTTCATATATTTCTCTTTGTTTTTTAACCTGTTTCCCTTCTTATTTTTTAATTGTAAGTAATATTTTGCTTATGTAACAATTTATTAACCTTAACCTGATTTATTCTATATAATTCCTTTTCTTTTTCATAAAAAAATTTTTTCTCTATCAAGTCTTTAAATATTTTTGACTTAATATTTTGTACTCCATTTTTTTATTTTTTTCCTTTTCTTTTCTATACATTCTAAAAATACTTTTTGTATTTCTTTTGAATTGAATCCACCATATTGTCCAATTTTCATAAAAATCTCTGATACTGATATGTTGTTGCCATAATTCTGTAATTTATTTTCTTTCGCCTCAATATAATGCTTTTTCATTTACTCTTTTTATGCCTTTTCCTATTTTAATATAGTCCTCATGTTCATGAATTCTTATCCAAATCTCCACATGATCAGAGAATCCATTATATTTAATACCTTTTTGTATAATTTTACGGCTTCTGATATAAAACAATAATTATTTTCTGTCTTAATTTCATTTCTTTTGTCAATCCATATTTTTAATTTTCCATTCTTCATAATTTCAGTAACCATTTTAACATCACAACTATTCATTTTATTTCTCAACTTACTATTAAGATCACCTGTTATTATTATATACATGTTAACACAGACATAATTAGGTATAATTTTAAAAATTGTTTTTCTTTCTTTTTTGTCACATATGGCTATAAAACTATTAGTCGATATACATATTTTTCCATCTTATATCCACTACTGTTATTCGGCTCAGTTCTACTATTGTAATATCTAATATTTTTATATTTTCTTGGCATAGTATATATATATATATATATATATATATATATATATATATATATATATATATATATATATATATATATATATATATATATATATATATATATATATATATATATATATATATTCTTTACCAATATTCTAAATAACCATACCATTCCAAAGTTTTTCTGTTTGTACCCTTTCTTCTTCTGTTAGCATTCGAATGACTTCTGACACTATTACCCGAGCATCTGCAGCACACCATTTTAAAATACTAATGCTTCTTGTATATCAATATGTATGTATACCTTTAAGAAGCTTTCTATGGGCTTGCACAAGTGTATAAATACTGAGCACATGCAAGCCTGACTGCCATTTTGTAGTAAGCCGTTGAGATGTTAGCATGCATGTCTGTGTAATCCTGATGTGTTTCTATGTAATAAAGCATATAAACAAACTACCCTGCCTGTTCGTCTTCAATTGTAAACCAAGTGACATGGTGTCAGAATAGAGTCCAGAATCAAGGCCAGAAAGCACTCAGTTAATACAGAGGAATGAATCACCCCTACTGCATGTATAACTCACAAAGACATGTCAGAAATTAATTTCATGTATCAAAACTTGCTTAAATGATTTCTTACTTGAAGAATATAAAATGAAGCACTCATAATGCTCAAAATGAATTTCTAGTTAAACAAAATGTCCAAAACTGCGACATATTTATAAAAATATTCAAAATAGTTATGAAAATGTTTGAAACAAAAGTCAGAATCCCATAAAATGTATAAAATAAGAAAAACAACCAAATTCTTTCACTGTGAGCTACTTTTTGCATTAATTAAAGCTATTCAAAATATACAAAGTATACAAAGTGTCTGCAAGTTTATGTAGTAATACAATGCAGTTATTTCACAAAATACAGCCATTTCAAAACATATTTCACAACGTACAGTATTCTGAAGAGTTTATTGTGCATTTGAAAGTTATTACAAGTAATGGCTGTGTGTGCATGTTTGTATATAATTACAAGGGCCATATTTTCAGTGCATTTGGGCATACTTTGTCGGCATGGCAGACAGATTTCAAAGACCAGATCTACTTGTCTTTGATAATAATACTGCAGAGAATTAGAGAGTGTTTGAGCAAGAGTATGATATTTTCATACAAGCTGCATTTTCTGACAAAGACACACATAAAAAGGCATTTATTCTGCTTAGAAGAATAAGAATTAGAAGCTGGTTTAGAAGCCACAGAAAGAGAGTGTTCATTTCAGTATGAACCTGCTATATTTGCAGGAGAGGGGGGAAAGTGTAACAAAGTCGTACCAGCTGATTCAAGGGAAGACCCTGAGTGCTTAAAATGTAAATTTAGAGAGATGTGTAAGCCCCAAACAAATATTACAATGGAAAGGTACATATTTTACATAGGGGATAGAAAGCCTGGGGAAACTTTTGCAGCATATATAACTGACTTGAAAAATAAAGCTAAAACTTGCAGATTTGGTGATTTAAGGGATAAGTTTATAAAAGACAGACTTTTGTGTGGTATTAAAAATGACTCTGTGAGAAAGATTTCACTTCATGACAGTGATTTAACTTTGAATAAGGCCATTGAGATTTGTGAGATATATGAGCTCACAGAAAAGCACACAAATATGCTTACAAATGAGAAATGCATGCTTCCAGTATCTTCTAGTACTCAAGTTGATAGTATGCAGCACGTGGTTAAAAGAAACAGGCCCAAGCTGACAGAAACTAAACCCTGCAACACTCCCATAGTTTTCTAGCAAATTCCAGAGTGTGCACAGTCTCAGTGAAGCACAAGGGTGAGTCAGCAAAATCAAAGCATGTGCCCTCATCTAGTTTCATAGCCAAATTACATAATTGTGATAGTAATTGTACCTAAAAGAGAAAAGTGCTTAGCTTTTGGTCAGCAATGCCACAGATGTAAAAAGTGGAATAATTTTCAAAGATTTTGTAAATCAGTTAGAAAGCTGTGAACCTACTTTTTATGTTGATGGTGTGTCTGTGCTTAATGAAACAGTCAATGCAGTAGATTTATGGGCAAAGAATTAAGTATTTTGTACTGTTCATATAAATGGGTCTTCCATAGAGCTCAAAGCTGACACAGGCTCAAAGTGCAGTGTTATGTCAGCAGAAACATTTGCTAGAGTATGTACTGGTGAGAAGCTTGATTTGGCAAAGTTTGCAAAGCTTTTTGCTTACGGTGGTGAAGAAATTCAAACCAAAGGTTCAGTAGTGCTTTCATGTTATTCTGCTGGGAACAGCTCTGACCTGCAATTTTATATAATCAAAAGGCATGCACAGTCATTATTAGGCCTCAGAGACAGTTTGAAAGTGGGACTGCTTTCATTTAATAAGGATGTGCACTATGTAAGCTTGAAGGATCACTGTTCTAATTTTGCCCAGTCTAATTTTTCTACCTATGCCGATCTTTTGGAAGACAAATTAGGCAAACTACCAGTTGTGTTCTCCATGAAGGTAGATCCTGAAGTCAGCCCAGTTGTCAGACCAGCCTGGAAAATTCCAGTAGCTATGCAGAACAGAGTCAAGGCTGAGCTAGATAAAATGGTGTAGCAAGGTGTGATTTGTCCAGTTGATGAACCTACTGAATGGTCATCTTCCATGGTTGTAGCTCATAAGAAAAGCTCAGATGATATCAGAATATGTATTGATCCATGAGATTTGAACAATGCACTAAAAAGACCTCATTATCCAATGTGTACAGTCAAAGAAGTCACTGCTCTTATGCCAAATGCCACTGTTTTTTCTGTTTTAGATGCAAAGAGTTCATTTTGGCAAATTTTGGTTGACCGAAAAATCTTCATTGCTAACCACTTTCACTAATTCTTTTGGCGGGTACAGATTTTTGAGAATGCCATTTGGGATAAATTCTGCCAGTGAAGTATTTGAATGTGCAATGGAGACATTTTTTCTGGGTATCCGTTTGCTATTATAGTAGATGATAGTCTAGTAGGAGGTAATGGTGAAGCTGAGCATGACAGAAACCTCAAGAAAGTTCTGGAAAGAGCAAATTAAGTGAATCTTAAGCTAAATCCTCAGAAGTGCAAGTTCGGGCTACGAGAAGCTACTTATGCTGGTCATTTGTTTACCACTTCAGGCTTACAACCAGATCTTTCAAAGCAAACAGCAATTCTTGAGATGGCAGCTTCAGACAATGTTCAAGCCCTATAACATTTTCTTGGCATGGTTAACTACCCAGGCAAGTTCATTCCAGACTTGAGCCAACTTTCATCCCCACTTAGAGAGATGACATGCAAAGATGTATCTTGGTCATGGTCAGAAAAACACCAGAGAGCATTTGATGTCCTGAAACAGAAAATTACCAGTCCACCAACTCTCAGATATTATGATGTTCACAAACCAGTTACTCCTTGTGATGCTTCGAAATTTTCTTGGTACAGTCATTTTTCAAGAGGGTAAACCAGTAGCCTATGCATCCAGAACTCTAACCCAAACTGAAATGCAGTATGCTCAGATAGAGAAAGAACTCTTAGCAATTGTGTTTGCATGTTCAAAGTTCCATGATTATATTTATGGTAGACCTATCCAGATTGAAACAGATCATCAACCTCTAGTCACTATTTTGAGAAAGCCTATGCATTCAGCTCCAGCCAGATTGCAACACATGATGCTGAGATTGCAAAAGTATGATTTCAATCTTGTCTACAAGAAAGGCAAACTTCTTTATCTTCCTGATCCTTTATCCAGATCACCCAGAAATACTACTGAACAGCATGAAAATGAGAAACTTGATTTTGAAGTCATGGAAGTGAGAAATTTTTCTTCCACACATCTTGATGAGCTTACAAGCCATACAGCCTCAGATCTAATTCTTCAGAAGCTTGACCACTTTATCAGTTGAGGATTGCCATCAAATCAGTCTTGCTTACCAGTTGACCTGCAACCATATCTTCCTTAAAGAGATGAGATTTTGTTTGACAATGGTATCATCAAGAAAGGTCCAAAAGTGATTGTTCCAAAATCCTTGCAACAAGAATATATTACTATTTTGCACAGTGGACACCCAGGAACTGATTCTACCAAAAGGGTGAGAGAACTAGTATTTTGGCTTTCTATGTCATGAGATATTGAGAGAGTACTTTCATCTTGTTCTGCATGTGATAGTACTAAGCCACATCAACAGAAGGAACCACTTCAGCTAAACCAGATTCCTGAATTACCTTGGTCGACAGTAGCTGCAGACATTTTCAAATGGAATGGTTAACATTACTTGGCGCTATGAAAAACAAGCCCCAGACAGCAGATATCCCACTGGAAAACCCAAGTATCCACAAAAAACACCAGATGGATATGGACAGAAAGCAGCACTTAGTTGTATAAAAAACGCACTGATTTATTGAGTAAAAAGTAAGCACTTTCGCAGTGTTCCACACCGCTTCATCAAAGTACTAAAACAAATACACAATATTTAAACAGTAGAATGAATCTAACCCTTACTTTTTACTCAATAAATCAGTGTGGTTTTTATACAACTGAGTGCTGCCTTCTGTCTATATCCATCTGGTGTGTTTTTGTGATTACTTGGTGTTAGTAGACTCTTATTCAAATTGGTTCAAGATTGACCTACTTCCTAATCTAGCACCCAGTATTGTCATTACTAAGTTGAAGTATCATTTTGCAGTTCATGGTAGTCTGCACAATGTTATTTCTGACAATGGTATACAGTTTACAAGTCAGCAATTCAAAAGATTTGCTGAAGAGTGGGACTTTACTCATGTCATGAGTAGCCCTGAGTACCCGCAGTCAAACAGTTTAACAGAACGTGCAGTTCAACGTGCAAAACAATTACTAGAGAAGTCGAAATGAGACAACAGAGATGTTTTCTTGAATCTCTTGAATCTCAGAAATATTCCTCATAATAAACATCTTGGTTCAACCGCACAGAGTCTTCTATCGAGACAAACCAGAACCACATTACCAATCACCAGTAATCTATTGGTTCTATGTGTCAAGATCAGTGAAAACACATTTGTTGAGGAAGCATTTGTCCCAGAAATCCTGTTATGATAAGACCAGCAAACTGCTAAATCCATTATGAGAAGGGGAGACAGTTAGGATGCAGATATCCAAAGGTTTTGATCAGACTGGAGTCATGAAAATTATATATCCAGATCTGAGATTGTACATTGTGGAATAACAAGGAGTAGAATTTAAGTGGAATCAGAAACATTTGGTCCTGGTGTCCGAGCCTGTATTGCAGTATCATACCTGCGAGAAAGACTCTAGATCTCAGAGTGAGTTATCCGGTATTCCAGGTCCAGAGGACATTCCAGTAATATCCCTGTTCCCGAAATTCCGAAACTCCTGAAGCAGATTGTTCACCAGTGACTGTCCCTGTTGCTAAACTCAGTTCTAACTGCTATATCACTAGATCAGGTTGTATTTCCAGACCATGATCCAGATACACAGCAAATTGGACATGAACGTTGTGTTATTTCTCAGTGTCTGTATAATTGTATGTCCATTTCAAATGTCATTTATTGTGGGAAATTCCTTAAAGAGGGAGGATGTAGATCGATATGTATGTATACCTTTAAAAAGCTTTCTATGGGTTTGCACAAGTGTATAAATACTGAGCAAGTGCGAGCCTGACTGCCATTTTGTAATAAGCTGTTGAGATGTTAGCATTCATGTCTGTGTAGTCTGTCAATCAGTTTGTTTATATTTTGTACCACTGCTATCCTTTCTGATGTGTTTCTATGTAATAAAGCATGTAAATGAACTTCCCTGCCTGTTCTTCTTCAATTGTAAACCAAGACGAGTGACACTTCTCTTAATATTCTTCATACTATTCACATTCAAAGCTAATATTTTCAGCTTTATAGAACAGTTATTAGAATAATCTTCTTATCCCTTACCTTTCTTATTCTCTCTTACCATTATATTTTTACATTTTCTTTTTCTTTCCCTAACTCTCTTTCCTACTGAATTTTTCTTATCTTTTACTATATGCCACTCTGACTCTTCTTCATTTGTTTCATCTGTCTCTCTTTCTTTTTCTTTGTCTTTCCATTTAAAAGTAAATACTATTTCATAGGATCATAGGATCATAAGATCATAGGAAATTACTATCAACCCAGAGATCATTTTAAGCCTACCATTTAATACAGTAGAGGTACTAGTCAATACCCAAGACTGCATTTAGTGATGAAACCCTATGTCCAGAAGGGCTGTGGGTGCTATCCCCAGTAAGAATTTATGGTGCCCCATCCACTCATCCAGGTTCCTCTTGAACAGTGTCATAGATGTGCTCTGTTTCACATGAATTGCTAGCCTGTTCCAAAGATGTGGCAGCTGCTGGGAGATAAATCTGTCCCTCCAGCATGTCCTATTTAAGTCACAGACTATATTTAAGTCAATGGAATGGGTGGCCCTAGACCCATTTGATTTACAGATACTCAGTAAGCTCATTAGGTTTGGGTCTTGGCTTGCTCTGTAGGTCAGGCATAACTCTCCTATAAATAAGCCTATACAATACGGAGTATAGTGACAGGGATTTCTTTTGGTCCATGTAAGGCACATGCTGGAGGCCCTTGATCGTTTTTGTTAGAAACCTCTGAGGTCTCTCTAATTGTTGTAGGTGCTTAGTGCAGTACATATAGAATGGTGTGTTATACTCAATTATGGACCGAATAAGTGCAGAGTATAGGGGAGTTATAACTTCTTTTTCTCTCAAGGCAATAACTCTACTAATCAAGTGAGCTACATGGAAAGCTTTCCTTACAATGGTAGACACATGGTGGTCAAAGTTAAGGCCATGGTCAACCTGTAATCTCAGGTCCCTTACCACTTCATGGGTACTTAGGTTATTGTTATTGATTTGATAGTGTGAAGGGACATTGGTTATGCCAAAGGGAACGATCATGCATTTCTTTGCATTAAGTTTGAGGATGTGACTAATACACCAGTTGTGAGTCGGTGTGCGACCATCCTGAAGTATACTGACGTCATTTGGGGATTCAATGATTGCATCTAGTTTGCAGTTGTCTGCAAAACTGGTCAGCCACAACCCTTTAGTTTTGACCTGAACTTCTGAGAAATATATAACAAACAGTTGGGGGCCCAGCACTGACCCCTGTAGCACCCCGCTGGTAACAGGTCTGCTGGTTGATGTGGAGTCACCCACTGTAATAGTGTGTCCGGTTTGTGAGCCAGTTTGCAACCCATCTTACAATGAAGGGGTTTACATTCAGTTTGCTAAGTTTATCAGTAATGCCTGAATGTGGGATTGTATCGAAAGCTTTTGCCAAATTGAGGTATGCTGTGTGCACAGATTTGCCCTCATCAATGGCCTTGGTCACACTTTCAAAGAAATCCACCAGATTTAACAGGCAGGATCTGCCCTTCACAAAGCCAAATTGGTTAAGATCCAGGGTTTGGAGGTCACCTATGTCTTTATGTATGAGGTCCACAATGATATGTCTCATGGCCTTACAGATGAGGCCTTTCAGGCTTATGGGTCTGTAATTCCCTAGGTCTGTTGCTAGGCCACCTTTGTGGAAGGGAATAACTGTAGCTGCTCTCCATTCAGCAGGAACAAAGCCTGTGGTTAGGCAATGATGATGATGGTTCATGTTTTAGTCTTTTAGAAGACAGCCTGGCATATCATCTGGTCCCATAGAGGCCATGTTATTTGCCTTAGGCAGGGCTTTGAGGACCTGCTCTTCAAATATGTAAGGTGGGGGGTTGGGGTAAGGTTTGTTGTAAGTTAGGAGGGATAAGGGAGTGAAATGTTTGCCATACCTATCCACTAGCAGGTTCGCTATCTCTGTGGGGTCAGTGTGTGTGATACCATTGGCCACCAGTTCTGCACATGCTTGGGTCCTACCTTTTAGGTTACATGTATAGCTGTAAACAGCCTTATGGTTATTCTCGGTAGTACTTGCTAGGTTTCTCTCAAAGGAGCTCTTGGAGGATTTGACAAGTTGTCTTATTTGCCTGTTAAGGCTGAGGAGGGTGCATTTCCATTGCTGGATCCTTGTCTTTGTTTTTGTTTGTTTCTGTTTGCCTTTGTTTGTTTCTAAGTTTTTTCTTGTTGTGTTGTATGTTCTTGTATAGCATTCTTTTCAAACTTTTTTTTGTATAATTTCATTTTCATTTTTTTTCATTTTCTTGTATTTCTACCTCACATTCTATCCATGAATGTCCTGTAATACCACATTTCTTACATTTCACCTCAGATTTCTTTGCATTATAACCTGTCTGACCACATAAATATCATATTTTGTCACATTCATTAACAAAGTACATGTATCACATTGTCATTTTCCACTTTTAAAACTATTCCGCATTCCCAGTATATAATCCTCTTTCATCATAGATTTTAGTCGTGTCCGCCACTTCTTTACATATTGTCAACAAATATTCTTTCAGTTCTTTTGCTACCATTTCAGTTCTAAACTGAATCAATATTCTTTTTTTTTGCCTGAAAAAGACTTGCACAACATATTCTGACCATGTAAAGTCTGCTTTATTTTTTCATAGACCCCCAAAAAGTTTTCCGTAGCCTGGCCAGTTTCAAAAAAACAAGTCACAATAAGTTTCATTGTTAATTAAAATGAAAGCTCTTACCTCTTCAGCTTTTATTCTCAGAGGTACAATAACATTGTCCCATACCTCATATACTGCTCACCCGAGCAACATATTTTTTTTTTACTTCCTTCATCTCTGTCTTTTCCTTAGCACCTTCTTCCACCATTTGAGCACAGGAATTTTTTCTGGAAACTTCTCTGGTTCTTTTTATTTTCTTTTTCTCCCTCTTCTATTTGTCTATAATGTCACTCCAGGATACAGCAGTTCCACTTTCTGGCTCACTCTGGTTAACTAGCTCCTCCAGATATTCATCACATAACCCTCTCGACTGGAGGGTTGAAATAACACATTTTTCTGCTGTCTCAAACAGGTTGTTCTGGAAATTTTCTTCTCAATCCATCTCCACCACTGCATTTAGCGCCATCTCCTTCCCGATCTCCACACCATCAGCAGACATTTCCTCTGCTCCCACATCACCTGAAAACATTTCTGGCAGCAATTCTACAATTTTTTTCTTCATTTTCAACACATTTAACTTCCAAATTGCCTTGGCTCTCAGCAGGCACGTTTCTCCGTGTTCCTCCTGGCTGCCTCTGTGCCTGAGCAGGAAACAGGAAGTCAGGATGTGTAACACACAAATTCTTCCCCCAACTACCAATAGCAGGGGAAGTTCCCCATTGTCCTGGCTAAATTTCCCCTAGGACTACTAATATCACCTTGGATCTCCCCTAAAAAGAGGCCACTAGCCTAGTGGAACTAACCTAGTTAACAAAGGATAAATAAAAAAAATAAATAAATTAATTCTGTGTGTTTCTTTTCTTCTCTGTCTCTCATTCCAGCTTTCCTATCTTCCTCATTTCCAACATTATGAAAACAAGTCAGGGTGTATGGTGTTGAAGAGTATGCATGAGTTTGCATGCTAGCACATATAACAAAAGTAGTTGAAATTGAGACTTTACTTGCATATGACTCCCATAACTACACAAGTTTTAATCTATTTTACACTACTAAAGATAGGTGAATCTCTTGTGAGCATAGGGCTGAGATTTTTCATAATCAGTGTCCTTTGTTCTCACTTAGCTATTTTAAATATATGTGTTACACTGTTTTTGCTGATTGTCCTTGCACTTATGTGAATCACAGAACTATGAATCATAGCTCTCAACCTCTTAGAGCAAGAAAACTAAACAAAGTCATAAATAATGGGGGACAAAGGCCCCAAAACAAAGAAAAGTTGTAAATATTGCTCTTACAGACTTAGAAAGTTAATATAATAATAGATTTTGTATCAGCATGAGATTTCTGAAGGATATAAAGTCTGAATCTCAAATGTCTATCATTATTTTCTGATTTCAGCACTCAAAGATTTGGCAATGATTTGTAAGAAAACCACAATTTAATGAGTAACAGGCCAAAAGTATGAGGCAGAAATCTGGACATTCTGTGAAAATCTGTACAGTTGAGAGGTATAATACTTCCCATGTACTTTTAAATGAAAAAAAAACTATTGTCATAGAGCAAGCAGCATGCTCTGTCATATTCCACATACATGGTGGCATATACTGTGTTCTACTGTAGCTACTAATGTAAAACAGACAAAATAATGTTTATTGACAATGACATGTAGGCAACAGCAAAATAAAATAATGTGCAAAACAATAGGTTTTATTACATATAAGTGGGGTTTGGCATAATGGGGAAGGCATTTATTTCACAAGCACAAGGTGTAGGGTTTGACTCTCACTACTGAGGGGATTTAGCTAGGCTCAAATTGTCCCACAAGGTCAGCTAGCCTAGTACTTATCTATAAATTATGCTATGTATGCTTTTAACTTTCACCATACTTTGTATTTAGTTTAGTAAATTACTCATTAGATTAAATGCTATCCCTCTGATGTCCTCCTTTTCTGCACAGTGGCATTTTTATACTGATGATAGTGGTTTCACGGTACCATGTAAATTAATAACTATCATTACTGACTATTTGCTATATAATAAGACAGTGTTTTTATAATAAAGGTAGTAAAGACAATAGCCTACATGTCATGTTTATAATATGTGGCAAATGCTTCTTTCAGGGGTATATTTTAAGTCCTTCCTGCTTGTTCTCTCAGTGCACAGGTGCTTTGCTCTGTCATACTACCTTCATTCTCCATAGTGATTTACACTTGTGAAACAGTGCTTGCATGAGAAAAAAAATTGTCTGAGGCTTTACACAAGGAAGCTTCACTGGAGTGGGCAGGGTTTCTTCTACTTCTCAAGTACAGACGCCCTGTCACTCTTTTCATTCTGCTTTAACCTATGCTTGATTGATTGATTGATTGATTGATTGATTGATTGATTGATTGATTGATTGACTGATTTATTGCCATTTGATTACCAAGAAAGTCCAACTGGGTATGAGCCCATTTTCAGCAGAGGCCCAGGGAGAAAAGTTCCAAAGTATTATAAAATATTTTTAGAACAATAATTTTACAGTCTATAAAATAATGCAAAAAACAAATACAGTTTAAATAAATATACCAAATTAGACATAACATGAAAACATTGGATAAGAATAGACACAAGTTATATGACAATGATTTAATAGTTAGAGAAATTTTAGCCAGTTTATAGAGAAATTAAAGGTAGGTTAGTATAATCCAAACAGGAATTGCAGTACGAAGTGAGAGAAAGCAAGCATATGGTATATTTAGAGGGAAAGCCAGCATTGAGAAAGTGATACAAGTATAGAAGTGAGCGGAGAAGGGAGACTAAGGAAATGTACAGTATGAATAGGAATTTATTCACATTTAAGGATAAAGTTTATCCTGGTATTTAGCAGGAACAGAGCCAGTGTTTGGCCAGGAAGTCTTTCAGAATGTTTTTGAAGGATGGGAAGGAGGATATTGATCTGATGGATACAGATAAGGAGTTCAGGTCTTAGCAACATGGTACAAGTACAGGCAATGCCCAGAAGATTTGATAAGTGTGTTGACAGACAGGGGTTTTTGGTCATTGGATTGTAATGATCAACTAGGATCATAGTTGTGTAGAATGTTATTTACTGCTAGACAAGCAGATGCATTCTGGATAATTTTATAGGTGGTAAAAAACTGTGTATATGTTAGTTGATGGGGTAATTCTAACCAGTTTAAGCTTTTTAGTGCTGTACAGTGGTAGGTTCTGAAAGTGGTCTTGGCTGCACATTTAGCAACTTTGTTATAGTATTGTTTGGACTTTTGTGATGCCTGAAGGTTAACATGGCTGGAAGCACCATAAAGAAGTGCGGGGAGGAGATAATTAGTGGCAAGTGTAGCTTTATTTGTGTCAGTGAGAAAGTTTTTGGCTCTATAAAGCATCCCTAGTTTTTGATGAGTTTTTCTTATGTAATTTTGTATATGGAGGTGAAATGTAAGATTATCATCCACTATAATCTCTAATAATTTGCAATAAGAAGTGACTTCAGTGGTTACATTATCAAGAGAGAGGACTTTAAATTCTGTTTTTCATGGGAGAAAGATATGAGGAAAAAAACAGTAGTATTTTTTTTAGGGTTGAGCATGAGTTGTGAGTTACAAAGCCATGTTTCAGTGGCTCTTAAAGCTTCTTGAGTAATTTTTTTGAGGTGCGTCACATTACCAGATATGCAAATGAGTGTGTAGTCATCTGCATACTGTATTAGGGAGGGCTGTTGTGTGAAGGGTGTTGGTAAGAATGTAAAAGGAGGGAACCAAGGCTAGAGCCTTGTCATACACCAGTGGTGACTGTGAGGTATGGAGAGAGGGTGGAGTGCCATTTTACTGACTGATACCTATTGGATAGGTAGCTTTTGAACCATAGAAGGGTGAGCTGAGAGAGACCTAATAAGGACATCTGAAGTAGAAGTTTGCTGTGACAAACTGTGTCGAAGTCTAGAAATAAGGAGGAGACTAGCTTGCCATTATCTTTGGCTTTATTGACAGTATCTATATAGAACGAAAAAAAGGGGGAATGTTATCACAAAGCCGACTGTTGACTGGTAACAAACATTGTGATAACACCAGGACAAAGTATCGACAACCAAAGACCTTATTCATTAAAAACACCAAATATTGAGCATTTTGTCTCACTCAGGGGATTTCATCAGAATGAACACATTCCACATTCACATTCTTATCTACCCTGTTGGTCCTCCTTAATTAATCAATAAAACAATTAATTTGTCAATTAGCAGCAGAAAAAAACAACAAAAAAAAAGCTTCTAAAATGAATACCTAACATTTTTAACCATCAATATAGCTGACCTTTTTAATTCTATCCCCATGGATGAGGGGTCCAAGTTGTTTCTTGATAGCCCATGTCAATCAGGCTGGCAGGTGAAATGATGGAAAACTGCCCATCCATTATAGCAGGTTTTAGGGAAGGGAGTTTGCTAGTTTGACCATTTTTTTGTGCTAGGACTAACAAAGGTGTTTGTTCTGGGTCTATATTAGATCAGTGAATGCTTAAACAAGCGAACGCTGATTGATCGACCTTATTTTAGCGAAATTTAAAAATATCGAAGCAACAGAAACTCGAAATTTTTCCTAGGGAAAGAATTTGGTTGTCCGTTTCTGTTGCTTCAGTATTTTCAGTGTTGTGGTGGAAAGTTATGGGTCGGATTCAGGTAAATGTGTGATTGTGTGGATGTGAGTGTTAGGGTGGGTTAGTTGCGTTAGGGTTAGGGCTCGGGTTCAGTATGTGTGCGATTGTGTGGACATGAGGGTTAGGGCGGATTTAGGTAAGTTAGGGTTAGGGAGCGGGTGAGGTGAGTGTGCGATAGTGACAGACCTTTGGGTTAGGGTTTGGGTTAAGGTAAGTGGATAGTTAGTGGTGTGTGCATAGTTTAGTGTAGGGTTAGGTGTCCGATTTTAGGTGTATGTGTGTGGATTTCTGTTTGTTTAGTGTGCTTGTGTTGTGTGTATGTGTTTTGGATTAGTGATTTGTTTCCCTAGGAAAATAATTGCTGATCTGACAGTTCGAGATTGTAAGCTTTCACTTACATAAGGTCGATCAATCAGCATTCACTTTTTTAAGCGTTTGCTGATCTAATATAGACCCTTTGTTCTAGTGAGGCTATGGATGATAAGTGTGGCAGTTCTGTTCAATGCACCCGTAGTGCAGTAGGGAAGCTTAGGAGAGTTACACTGACAGATGTCTAGGGAAAAATTGTGTTACAAGGTGTTTGCGTCTATACAGGGTACCCCTAACACCTGTAGTATTGTGTACTGCAACGTGCATATTTTACAAAATTACAAATGCATAATCAAAAAAACAGTTATGTAGGCCTACGAAGAAGAATGGAAAATGAATCTGTGGCTCTGTCTTTTTGTATCCATGTTAAGGTCCTCTGTGGCTTCATAAGCTGTATTAATTAGTCCATTTGCATTTCTACTACCCTGTCTAATATGTAAAATAAATTTAACCAGTTTATGCTAAGAATTAGCCAAGCAATCATATATTCGGAGTTTCTTAGCAGCCACTGTTCATCCACAGTAAGCCATACACCATGCCTCCCTAAGCCTAAAGGAGGCTTTCATCAGATCCCATTCAATCGAAAATTCTCATCCGATTATCTAATCCGGTACAAAAAATTTAAAAAAAAACTCAAGTATTAATTTTCTCTAGATAAGTGGGGTGAAGTTTTGTTCCAGTCCAAGAAAACATTTTGTATTTTTTTAAGTGATTTCAAAGTAGCAAATGTCAGCTGTTCTAAATTCTGATGGGCATCCCTATGCTTCCAAAACTTCTAAAATCCTAAACTATCTGGTATCACATATTGCTGAAGACCAAGTAATGGAAATGTTTTCCAAACTATTGTTAGCTCAGGGGACAACAAATGGTATAATTGCTTCAACTGAGACACACTAAAATAACAGTTTATGACCATCATTCCTAAACTTCACAATTCTTTTCTTTCTTTTCTTATAATCAGTTTATCCCCAGATAGTGTCTACTTAACACCCACACAAATTAAATCTTTAACCACATTCTTGGCAGTTTTCAGGAAGTTTCCTGGAAAAATAAAAGGAAATGGCTGGAAGACATAAGAGAAGTGAAAGAATAACATTGATTAAAGCTTGCAGATATTGGTTCCACTCCAACTGGTCATCTTCCATATTTTAATATCTTCTGTCATTTTATCCTAAAAGATTTTCATATGATTTCTGTAATGATAATTATTGGAAGAACCAAACCAAATTCTTAAATATTTAATATGCTGTGCAGTCCGAAGATAGGTATATAGAGGGTCTACTACAAGTGTTCAAGCCTTGTGTACTTGCAAACCACAGTCTGTCTGGCAGAAACTCATGTTGGGAGGGTGGCTTAATGGTTAAGGTGTTTGCCTTACAAACACAAAGTGCAGGGTTTGAGTCTCACAAGGGATAATTGGCTAGACTTAAAATGGCTCGCAAGGGCAGTTAGCTTAGTACTAACCTATGTCTTACAGCTCACATGGGTTGCTCTTTGTGCTTCCACTCAAATATGTATGTGGGCAAGATGTGCAGTTGGACTGTGGAGCTGCCAGCAGTTGAGTTAACATATATTTTTGTTCAAGAAACTTAAGTGCAGCAGCTGGAGGAAGGGAAGTAGTGGGAGTGGGGGTTTAGATTAGGTTTAGACAATAATCAGGAGGGGAATTTAAGTTAGGGAACAGACAGGGAATTTAGCTTTAGGGAGGAAGGATGGGGATATCAGGTTGATAGGTTGATAGGTAGGTACTAGGCTATCTGCCTGAAGGCATTTATAAGCCTAGCCAGAATGTGTTGGCTTTCGCCGTCCCCCTTAGATTAGTTTCCTGTGCCTCTGTCCAGCAGAGCCACTGAAGTGATCCCCGGGGTAAACTTTCTGTTTCCCATCCACTCGTCAAGGTTTTTCTTGAGTGTTAGTGAGGAGCTCTGCCTAATGCAGATTGGAATCTTGTTCCAAAGCAAGGGAAGTCTCTGGGACAGGAATCTATCCCTCCAGCACGTCCTATTTATTGTGGTGAGGTTTAGATCCCTAGAGCGTGTGGCTCGAGGGGATATGGTTTTCTTTAGGTGGAGCATATCCATCAATTATGGGTTGGACATGGCCTTGTATGTCAGGCAGGGATCACCTCTGAGTACGTGGTATGCAACTGAGTACAGCTGGAGTTTCTTCAGTCGAGCTGCATAGGGCATCTATTTGAGGCCAGTGATCCTCCTGGTGAGGTACGTCTGTGGTCTTTCCAGCTGTTGCAGATGTCTTGTAAGGTACATCCCAAATGGGGTATTGTACTCTATGATGGGTCTGATGAGTGATGAGTAGAGGGGCACAATGACCTCTTCGAGTAGAGGGGCACAATGACCTCTTTTGATCTGGATGCGAATCCTTTTGTGATTAGGTGGGCCACATAGAAGGATTTTCTAACCACTTTGGCAATGTGATTATCAAAGGAGAGATTACTATCTACTTGGGTCCCCAGATCCCTTATTACGTCTTCAGTATTTAGGGGACTACGACTTATGTGATAGCTTGTGGGTACGTTTTTTCCAAAGGGAATGACTATGCACTTTTTGGCATTTAACTTGAGGCCATGATTTTGACACCAGGTATCCGTCTCCGTGAGACCCTTTTGGAGGATGTCTGTCAGACGGAGAGTCAATTATAGCCCCTAGTTTGCAGTCGTCTGTGAACTTGGTCAGCCATAGTCTTCCTGTACTTGCCTGTACCTCTGAGAAGTATATGCCGAACAGGAGGGAGGGTCCTAAGACTGAGCCCTGGGGAATGCCACTTGTAACCGGTTTAGAGTCGGACCTAGCTCCCACAACTCTCACCATGTGGGTTCTGTCCATGAGCCAGTTGGCAACCCATCTTGTGACAGGGGTTTATGTTCAGGCTGGTGAGCTTGTCTATAATACCAGAATGGGGAATGGTGTCAAAGGCCTTTGTGAGGTCTAGGTAGGCTGTGTGTATCACCTTTCCCTCATCTATAGCCTTGGTAACTGTCTCAAGAGAAGTCCACCAGGTTTAGGAGGCATGATCTTCCCTTAATAAAGCCGCACTGGGTAGGGTCCAGTGTTTGGAGGTTCCCAATGTTTCTGTTAGAGTTCCATGATGATGCACTCCATAGCCTTGCAGATCAAGCTAGTCAGGCTTATAGGGTGATAGTTCCTGGGGTCTGTTGTGGCTCCACCTTTGTGGAGCGGAATAACCATTGCTGTGTCACTCTATGGGTATGTAGCCTGTGGAGAGGCTGAGTTTGAGCAGTATGTTTAGGTGAGGGGTTAGTTCATCTTTGAGCTTGTATAGGATGCAGCCTGGGACACTGTCTGGTCCCATTGATGCTGTGTTTTTGGCTTTGGAGAGGGCTGTTTTAACCTGAGTGTCTGTGATTTCAGGGACTCTACATTCTTTTGGTATGGTTATGGGCCCTGTTGGGGGTGAGGGGGGGGTGAAGTTTGCACTGAACCTGTCTGCCAGGATGTTGGCGATCTCTGTCGATTCAGTGTATTTTCTGCCATTCTCCACTAACTCCGAGCAGATCTGAGGATTACCACTTGGATTCTTGACATAGCTAAAGAATGCCTTGTGGTTATCTTTGGAGTCCTTTGCAATTTTTCTTTCAAAGCTAGCCTTAGATAATTTTATGAGGGATCATAGTTTCTTGCTGATACTGATCAGGGGTGTCTTCCCTTCTTGGGATTTTACTCTTTTCTGTACTACTTTCCTCCTTCTATTGTATAGCGTGTTTATGGCAGGGGTCCACCAGACTGGTTTCCTTTTCTTGGAAGAGTGAGTCTTGTTTTGTTTGGGATAGCATGATCCATGCATTCTTGTAGGTGCCCATAAAATACATTAGTAAAGGATTTTGCAGCTTGGGCAATGTTATCCTTTAGCATGGGGGCTTTGAAACGTTCCACCTCTGTCTTAAATAACGTGAAGTTTGCTTTTGAAAAGTTTTTCACAGTGGTTTCCTTAACCGGGGGTGGGGGCGGAATGTGGATATCCAGAGTGAATTGATTAAGGTTGGATCTAACCAGTGAGGGGTTGACCTCCGGTGTGGAACAACAGTCACCCATGTTGGTGCTGACCAGGTCCAATATGCTCTTACCTCTGGTGGGAGTGTTGACCAGTTGATCCACGGCGTTTGAGTTTATAAATTCTAGGAAATGTTGGGCCAAGGGAGTTAGTACTTGAGTAGTTCTCCCAGTTAATGTTTGGGTAATTGAAATCACCCAATATTAGGGTGTTTGGTAGGACCTTTGTTTCCCAGTGTTTCCAGAAATGCGGAATGGGGGTCCTGGGACATGGCGGGTGATCTGTAGAATGCTACAATTTTAATTGCAGTTTTGCCCATTGTTACTTGCACGTGGATGATCTCTGAAGCATCATGCTGTGCCACTAACCTGGAGGTGTGGGTATCCTTGATGAATATGGATACGCCCCCCGCCTTTGTATTCCTTGTAATTACTTGTAGCTAGTTTGATTTATGTCTGATACCTCCTGACTTTTTGTTAACTAAAGTGTGTTTTACATTAAGAAAACTGTCTGCAGTTCTAGTGGCAGTAGACAGGTAGTTTGATCTGTCTGAGTTGGGAAACACACAGGGAGGCTTACACTGAAAAATGCTTGTTGTAGCTAGTTTGATTTGTTTCTAGTATCCTTTTACATTTGGCTAATGAAAGTGTGTTCTTACATTAAGAATACTTGGACTGAAGTTCTGGTGCTAGTAGAAAGGTAGCCTGGTCTGTCCAAGATGGAAACTACACAGGAAGGCTTAAAGTGAGAATTACTTATTGTAGCTAGCTGTCTGATTTGTTTGTGGTACCTTTTTACTTTTGGCTAACTAAAATGTGTTTTTACATTAAGAAGACTGGAACTGCAATTGTAGAGGCAGTAGAAAGGTAGCCTGGATTGCCTGAATTGTGAAACACACACGGAGGCTTAATGTTGGATTGTTTCATTGGCCAGAGGGCTTTTAGTTGGTTTAGTTTTCTTTGCTTCTGTAAATTTAGTGTGCTTGTGCAGCTCTTGGCTTTGCTCCACAGAGCTCAAATACTAGGCGTCCTCACTTATGTTCCCAGAGTGTACGGCTTGCATCTGGTGCCATCCATCCCAAGATAAGTCATTTAAATTGAAATATTGCACTTTTCTAAGCTATTTTTGAAGGCTAGTGGTGTACTTTCAAATTATTTCATTACTTTTTTTTGCATTTCTTCACTGCAAATGTATTTGCCTTTTCCTTGGTGTAGCTGCTGCTAGTGTGCTTTGAAACTTCCTTAGTCTGTGTTCCTCACAGCTGACTTGTCTGCCTTAGAGTCACCTTGTAATTACTTGTTCTAGGTGGTAGCTAGATTTGTTTCTAGTCCTTTTTCACTTTTGGTTGGTGTATTTATACATTAAATGAGAACTGCACCCACAGACTGAAAAAAAAACATGTTTATGTTATCAAGTCTTGATGTTTCCTACATATTAATGGTACTTTTGGACTCTATATACTGTGTTCTTACATTCACCGCTGCAGTATTCTTAACTATATGGGATTCCCTGCTGCAGAAGCCCAATCTCCGGCCAGTCTTTCGAAGACTTAAAAGGTATGCTGAATGTCACCATTTGCTCTCTGCATAATGTAGGGCATCAAGGTGATCTTCAGGCCTATTAGGAAGCAAATTGGTAATTTGGGTTTAGGGAACAGGAAGGAAATTTATTTTCATGGAGAGAGAAAAGAGTTGAGGGTTAGGGAGTGATCAGAGAAATTACATTTAAGGGAACTGGAATTTAGGTTTAGAGAATGGGAGGAGTTGTTAGAGAGCAGTCTGGGAATTTAGGTTTAGTGCACAGGAGGGGGGAATTAGGGTCAAGGAGAAGAAGGGGAATTTAGGCTTAAGGAGCAAAAGAGAGTTTTATGATTAGGGAAAACGATTCAAGTTAGGGAGTTTTAGGTTTAGAGCTAGGGTCCTTGAAAGGTTACCCTGTGTTCATCTGCTATGTGATCGTTCAGCCCAATCAACCCCCACCCCACCAATAAACTGCCAGTATTAGTCAATGGTTATACTGACGTAAAACATTTTAGATCAAGCTTATCGTCTCATTTAACTAACAAATTATATTATAGATGATATTATAGCTCCCAATCAAATGATTCATTGCATAAGCATATAGTGTGCCATGCTGACCCTTGTGATAAAGATTTTCAGCAGCTAAACTGCAAGTTACACTTTCCCATCTTAACTCTAGAAGGCACATTGTCTTCATCCTTCACTTCTTAAGGGTTATGTTTGGTTTAAGCTGTAGTCATTGAATATCTGTTAGTAAGCAGCAGTAAGTAACGTAAGGATATCTACACTGTCCTGTCTATGATGTGATGTACCATGTGTTACATCTGATTCTCCATCAGCAGTAAGAGAAGACCCAGAAGTGTGAATCCCACTATTTCAAAAAATAGACTGATGACACAAAAAATACAGCAAATGTCAAAACCTGTTGTAATACCATTAAAGTACTTTTGCATGGGGGCTTAGCCCCTAAAACCCCTGCTGCTTACATATACCAGTTCAGTGAACATTGTTCCTCAGAATTGGGAGAATACTCTGAGGTGCATCAATCTCAAGCTTAGTTAATTCCCCCCAGCTCAAGCTTAGTAACTATCCCACCCCACCCCAGTGACAGTTGCGGTCTCACTGTTCTGAGTATCACAATTGTAGTTCTCAGCATTTCAGCAGGAACTCATTAATGCCACAAATGTGTACATTTCTTCTTAAAGGCCTAATCATTTTTGTATATGTACCTTTTTATGTTCTGCATGTCCACCTAGCCTAGGAAGTGGATGAAATGGGTCCTGCAGGATCAGTCCAGTACTCTTCTGAATAAACTTTAAAATAAATGAATAAAAAGAATTCCCAGTTAGAAAACCTAACCCAGCTCATCCCCTCTCATTTTATTTAGTCATGTCATTTTTTTTTTCCGTCTTTACTGTTTATTTGTTTTTATAAGGGTGCTTTTCAAGCTTTTCTTTTTCTGCTTATCTATTGGTTGAATGAAGTATGGCCTGTTTATGATGAAGTGGTTGTTACACAGTTATACTATCTGCTGAATTATTTCTCACCTGCTAATATAATGCTTCATATAGTGCACTATCAGAAATGTTCTATATCCAGTATAATATAAATCAACAAATCTGTTGGACTTATTTGTTTGTTTCCTTTTTTATTACATGTTTGTAATACAAGTTAGGCGGGCTGGATCATAGGGACTACTTTTCACGAATAACCACATTTCAACAGAGGTATGAAAATAATTTATAAATTATAATAGAAGTATTATTATACCAGTAGATGTGCAAAGGTCATACATATAATACAACAACTTGACTATTATCACACCATAATAAATGCAGACTATCACACTGTCCACTACCTCTTCAGAAGGAAGTGTAAATATTAAACCACTCTAGGTAGTATGTGTTACAAAACACTATAAGGAAATTAAGTAAAATAAGAAATTAAAATAATAAGATAACAGTAAAAATGCCAGCTGGCTTGTTTCTAAGACCTAAAACGATAAGAAGTACTTTTAGAAATAGGTAACAGGATATACAACTAGGATAATCCATAGAATTTCACTGCTGTAAATACATTTTACACTCCCTTAAAGATACTTGTACAGCAAAGTAAGAAAAAAAGTGTGTGCATGTGATTAAAATGGTGTTCCATATGCTGGGTCAAAGGGTTCTGTTGTCCTCAGCAAAAGAGTCAAATTCTCTCTTAAGACATTTATTATGTCCCATCTCTCGTTCTCAGAAAAAAAAAATCATCTTTTCTCCTGATATGTATTGGTTACTGAAACTGGATTCATTGAATTCATTTCTCTAAGCTATGTTCTGATGAGTTTTCATAAACATGGCTCTCTAACTGGTGCTAGTTTTAAAATCTCCAGGTTCATTGCCTTGACGACAGGGCCATACAACTATGTGTCTGAAAAATTATGCAGCCAGAAATGTGTCATTTTCTCTTTATCTACATAGAAGTCCTCAAAGACTTAATTTGTTACTTTCTCTGAGCAGTTTATGATTTATTTCCTTCTCAAAGAAGGTGAGGAAGCTATATTTTGTTGTTACTTGTTTTGAAGTATCCATAGAGACAGAATTAATGGATAAATCTGTCAGTCCTTCACTGATAATATAAACCAACAAATCTGTTTGACTAATCTGGTGTTTCTGGCCACAAGCCTTTTTATTTATAACTGTACACTGAAATGCAAGAATGAAGCTAAAATAGGAATCAATGGTGTGGTTATAAAAGTAGATTTCATTCCTGGCAGACTTAACTGTTTGAAAAACTTAAAAAATTGCACATTACTTATAATTATGAGTCACTCATTAATCTTCCATTAAATGTATTTCACCATTATAGAAACTGTTTAATTTGTGAAGTTCCAAACCATAGCAGAGATACCTTAACAGTGACTTTAATTCTTCTACTGACATAAATTGTAATGCTAGTTTAAGACTATTAGGTGCATGTCACTATGTAACATATTCTCTGTCAATTTATTTTCTTTATTCAGCTAATTTTCATTTAACATTCTCTGTATGATTTAGGTAGATGTATGTTCTGGATATGTATAAATGTTATTGTGTTTTTGTTTTTATTTCTTTCCTCTGTATATCATACATCTAGTTTTACTTGGACCCTTTTCTAAGTGTCTTGCTTTGCTACTATGTTCTAAAACTACATTTACTTAAACCACATTTCTAGAACAGGCTGCCCTTACTTGTCAAGCACAGTACTTCCCTAGCAACCTTTAAAACCTGTTTAGACAACTGGATAGGTGATTTCAAATGTAAACAGGAGATATGTGGAGAAAGTCTATTTAATTTAGGACAGTGTTAGTCTCACATAGTACTGAGCAATATTGCTGAGCTCCTCAGTACTACCATTTGGCTTAAGCTTAATAAGAACGTATAGACCTATGAATCTATCTGTTATTTTAGCACAGTTTGCATAGGCTATGCTTTCTATGACTGATTATGGGAGCACTTGGTTTGACACACTAGTTAGATAAAGGTTTCACTATTCATAATTACTATGTTTTTATTTGGGAGGACTGCTTTGACAAATCAGGCAAATGAGTATATGAGGTCCAGCTATCACATTATATCTCTAAACTATTGTATTGTACTTACCATAAATTACTTTCTGTACTCTTTCACTTATTAATATTTTTCTGGTTGCATAACATTAGCAGTTCTTAGTAGAAACTACCTACTGAAGTGAAATTCATTTGTACTCAATATTTAGTAACCTTGCTCAGGAGCATTTTCTCCTAGTAAATGTTTGTCTGCTTGCTTCATTGTTATGCATTTAGTTGTTGGTAAATGTTTTTCATAGCTGTATTATATTTAAACTGCTAAGCAGTGTCCACTTACCATTTCCAGTTCAGCGCATTACTAATGCTTCTTGAATTTCCTTTTTCTTGTTTAATTTGTAGGTAGGAGATAATGTTCTACCCTGCTCACATCAAATAAAAGAGGATTTTAAATAGAATACCAAAATGGTCAGGTATTTTACACCTAAAAAGACACAGGTGCAAGAATGAAAGAAACAATATAATCAGACCTTGCAGTACTGAGCTATGTATGGTATTTATGTGATAACTCTATAACCTGTAAACATAACCCTATCACACACACACACACACACACACACACACACACACACACACACACACACACACACCCACCTACATTCCCCTACAGTACTCAAAATGAAGCGCTTTACAACGATGGCCAACGAAGTACGATTCTCTTGAGAAATAGGTAGCGTAATTAAATGATATAAAACTTATAAAAGTGCAGCATATATTAAAAAGACTTGCATGAATTTCCAGTGCTTCAGTTAAATGCACTTACAATATATCCACGCTGTGAATGCAGTTACACTGTAACGAAATGATAGTTTCAAGGTGTCCAGTCTTTCAAGTCTGATATACAAAGTTATTTAAATCTTCATGTCGAGTTAAAATCTTGGTATAGAATAAAACAGTCCCTCTGTATTCCAAACGATAAGCGCTTTCGGTATCTTCTTCGGATTGTAGAGATCGGGACTGGAAGTTCCTTTTTATAGTTCTTACTAACTTTACTAGCGACCCCTAACCGTGAAAAGCCAAAAGACAACAGCAACTTCCTTTACTGTTGGAAGAATCATTCAATCATCACGCTGTCAATCAGCATGATGATTGAATGATTCTTCCAACAGTAAAGGAAGTAAGAACTATAAAAAGGAAATTCCAGTCCCAGTCTCTATGATCTGAAGAAGATACCAAAAGTGCTTATCGATTTTAATAATTTTTTCTACAATAAAAGGATTTTAACTGCCACTAAAGCCAGAAGCTCTTATTTGAACTGTTTGATCTGTTTGATTGGTTAAGTTGTAATTACAATTTGCTACAGTTTTACAGCAGCTACTACATTTTCAGTGTGGATACTTTCTATATCAGACTTGAAAGACTGGACACCTTAAAACCATCATTTCGCTACAGTGTAACTGCATTCACAGCGTGGATATCTTGTAAGTACATTTAATTGAAGCATTGAAAATTCATGCAAGTCTTTATATATATGCTGCACTTTTATAAGTTTTATATCATTTAATTATGCTACCTATTTCTCAAGAGAATCGTACTTCATTGGCCATCGTTGTACAGTGCTTCATTTTCAGTACTGTTTTTACTTGTTACTGATAGCTGTACTTTAGCAATAGAAGGAACGCTCATTCTACATTTCCCCTACAGTTGTGGTTCTACAGAACTACTATAGGCTCAGTTATTTTTCTGTTTGTTTTATTTTTAAATATAAAAAACGCTTTGACGTAATATGCTTTTGATCATATGGGGAAGGCACAAAACTTGATTTTGATCAGTTTACTATTTGAGAAACAACAACCTACTATCTTAGATTTTACTATGATTTGTCATCATCTAAGATTAATTTTTGATGTATCTCTTACCTGACCAATGATGGAGAATATATATCTTTTTCATTATACAGGAAACTGAGCTGGACTTACAGTTTGCTCAGTTTTGAAAGTATGCACCCAAGGCATACGTTTCCTGGTATTATAAGAAGCCAATTCACAAGAATTTCAAGATTATGTAAATCTTCTATATATACAGACAGAGACTTGACAACTTTCTCTCTCTATTCATTGATAGAGGCTATGATATCAATATGATAAAAAGTATAAGACACAGTACACTAGGAGATCCTATTATTTTATTTTATTTTATTTTATTAGGGTCCTACTCTGTACTTACTTACCATAGGCTTTGAAAATGTTGGTCTTCAGAGGATCATATGAACCCCGTTAATACCTGTAATGTAAGCTAATATTAGAACCACACCACACTTCTGTAACAGTGTATATATTCATAAACAAGAATTGCTATGCCTGCCTGCCTACCCCCTGGACTGCCCTCTCTCACTAAGTTAGGGTGCCTAGAACTGTTTCTAAGTGCAACATGCTGCTTACAGCAAAGGTCTTTAATCAGCTATTACTCTGTCATTTACTTTTTTTCTTTCCCATTGCACCCAACTAAACTTTTACTGACTACAGAGTCATTATGTTTAGTTATCTATATCCCCTCTTCTGCACAGCCTTCTTGTCTACAGCTCACATAAGACCATCTCACTCATTTCTCACCTGCCATGGGTATAATCTGTCTTCACTTTTCAATACAAATGCTGCCCACTAACTACCTGAAGGAAGTTCTTAAAAAGCTGACATAGTTAGTATTGTTGATGTAATCTTATTTCTGCAAATATGTTTCAGGCATGAGATGGTCCATTCTGTTATATGGTCATATCTATGTTTCAGGCATAAGATGGTCCAGTCTGTTATATGTTCATATCTATACAAATCTAGGTCTGACCACTCCTGTCCTTTCTAGTGTTCAACAACTTACTTTGGCCCACTTTCCTAATCACATCCTGAGTGGCGTTGCCTGGCATCATGCAGAGGGGTTAAGGTAATGTATGTGAATGCATATAGTGTGCAAAATACAGTGATCATCTTTCAGTGCTGCCTCCTTTATTACTACCTAGAGATCCTTAATCTTTTCAGAAACCTGGCTATGCCATCACATCAAAGAAATATAAACTGTCCCACCATATTAACAGACAATGAAGCATGACAGATCACATACAAGCGCTATGGGAGTTACCGTCATGGGTTAAGGTTCAGCATAGTACACGTTGTCTCTCTCTGCCAACCTCCTACCTCTGCACAGTATCCATATGTACCTGTTATCACAACAATGAACAATTGTAAGACTCTCCCTCTCTCACTGTTTGTTTACCATCAATGTTAAGGGTAACATGTTGGTGTTTGGTGATATTAATCTTGAATGGGTTGAAGCATGTATTCATTATACGCATCCTAAAGCACAGCTTTTAGGACTTGCTCAGTTATTAATTTGCTGTAATAGAACTGATAAAGTTACCAAACAGAGTATCCTTGACTAAGTTATTATCTCTTCTCCAAGTAAAATTCTTAGCATTGGCACTATGCCTAAGTTCATCAATAGCAGCCTCTCTATCTGCCATTGTTAGTTTTGGCCTAAAGTTCATTAATCATGTAGCTTTGCTATCTAGAGGAGCACAGCATAATTTAATACAGATACCTTCATTCTAGACTCATACATGATAACTTGATGTGCTTTATTTATACGATCTTCATTTTGCTGTTTAGTATTGCAGCAATACATTTTTAGCTATACTCAGGAGCATGACAAAAGTAGAGTCACTGAATTAGATCTGAGCTATTACATTGGAAAACTACTGAAATCACTAACCTGATGACTCAGCAAGACTAGCTTTTGAAACAGTACAATCAAAGGAGATCACTTGATAGTTTTGTAAAGTTCAAGAAAATAAACAATTGTGTAAAGTCATTAATCTAGCAATAAAAATAATTTTACTGAAAACAAACTGTATATTATAATCCCACATAATTTTGCAGAAGTACCACACAGGCATTCAACCCTACCATACCCAGTCATAGTCAAATCCATCTGAAATACCAAACTTACTTTTAATTAAGGCTTGCTTCATTGGCCCAGAAAGATAGCAGTCCCATAGTAAGATAATTTGCCTTAATTTCCTCTAACAGCAATCTTTACTGGCCAGTCCTAAAAAGCAAAAAAAAAAGTACGTTTTCGTTATCGGGGCAACACTTTAAACGTGGTGGTAGCTGGTGGTGGAAATCATCACACAGCTGCTTATTTAATGTGTTAAATTGTGCACTGTAAGATAATTCATCGTAGTGAATAAATTTGGAAAAAGTGTGTCTTTTTAATTTGTTAACCCTTTCAAAGCAGTTGCTGCCCCTTTAAAAAGAAATAGCTTCAGAACTAACAGCTGTTTTCCAATTCAAATAGTGATGCAGCTATTAAAGTGTTTAAAATGTTGTCAGCTATCATTCTTTTACTTTTCAGGTAGTTGTGATGCAATTTTACTTACATTTCTTCTATAACTACTATGTACATGACAACAAGAAGGTGAATCACTTGTTTAACTTCTGTATATTTCTCGTTTCTGGATAACACGGCAACCCTTTCAAAGCAATAGCTGCCACTTTAAAAAAAATGCATTCATAGATAACAGCTGCTTTCTGATTCAAAACGTAAAGCTCATCAGGCCTAACAGGTGTGCCAGGATTCTGATCACAGGTGGAAGATGCCAGATAATTCGGATTACTGTATCTATTTTTGTATTGGTAAAGTAAGAGAGAAATTTATTTATTATTAACATTTATTTACTATTATTATTAACATAACAAATAGAGAATACTAATGCAGAGGCTCATAATCTGCAGTAATGCGAATAAACTGTTGGCCGATAATGGAAAATTATCATTAATGTCTAAAAGTAAGAAATTATGGAAGGAGTAATGCACTGTACACACGCTGCTGCAAAGTGATACATTTCTCGTACTTGATAACACAGCAACCCTTTCAAAGCAGAAGTTGCCACTTTAAAAAAAAAAACATTAATACATAGCTGCTTTCCAGGTCAAAACATAAATCAACTGTGCGGGGATTCCGATCACAATTGCAAGATGCCAGATAATTCAGATTACTGTATGTATTTTTGTATTGGTAAAATAAGACAGAAAGGTACTTATTATTAATATTTATTTATTATTATTATTATTATTAACATGAAAAATACAGACTAGTAATGCAGCACCTGATAATCTCCAGTATAGCTATTAAACTGCTGCCCCGATAACAGAAAAGTACCAAAAAAAACTTTCTCACTTACAGCAGGCAGCCATCCTCTTGAAAAGCAAAACATTCTGTACATATTATAGACACTATCATTCTCAGTTGGTCAATTCAAGAATCATACTTTCCCAAAAACATGAAAAATCTTCAACAGTTGTCCCACCACATAAGGATGGATCATTGACTTCTTATAGCAGTTTTCAATCTACAGCCCTGTTACGTATTACTATGATCTTAAAAAATATATTCAGTCCCAGATCTTATACCATTTATCTATCCATATAAACCTCTCAGACTCCCTGGACTGGACATAGTACAGAGACTACTGTATCCGCGATGATTGCTTTTTTCATGATAAACTGAATTGTGATAAAACTACTGATGTCTCGCTATCATTCATTCTCTAAAGCTTTTGAAATTGTCGGCCAATATAATCTCTTATAGTGTGGTCTATCCCAAACCTAATTATGCTGCTTCATGAGTTACCAAAATGATAAAATCCATACAGGCCACTGAGAAACTTTACTTTGAACTCCTTTACCAGTCATATATGAGTTCCCTTCTAGGTCTCTGTCCACTGTTCTTCAGTATATTCATTAATCGATTGTTGGGGAATCCTGCAGCTCAGTGAATCTTATCCAATATGTGGATGATACTGTAGTCGTGTCCTTTGAGCCTGATGTAACTACAGTCATTGTAACCCTTCATATCAGTTTTAGTCTACTACAAAATAACACGTGGATTCTGAATTGCTCACAAACCAATGTAATGCTTTTCATTTCAATGAGGAATAATTGAGAAAACAGCTATCTTTTCAAATGAGTTCTAGGGATGATACACCACAAAAAATAGTCAAAACAATAAAAGTGCATTTAATTGTTATAGAGCAAGACCTGAAATTTGACCTGTATGTCAAATATATCACTCAAAGAATTCATAAACATTTGGAATCATGTATAGGGCTAGACAGTTCATGGCAGATCATTCTAGAACCTCCACAGTGCTTATCTGTTAACAAGCTATTTCCATACTTCCAAAATCTTATCCAAATTTCACCTCTACCATGTTACTAAATAAGAACAAATGTACAATCAAGTTGCCAAATTCCTACTTGGCCATGCTCATTGTGCCCATCAAAACTCTCCCATCAGATCTGTGAAATGGCCTGATCAAGGCAAAGGTTAAACAAGATGCATTAAAGCTCACCTGTTGATGTTGTCGCTGTCCTGGCAAATGACCTACCCTATCCTCATTACTCATATGACACATGAAACATTGGGATGTGTGGTATACTTCTTACCCAGACATGGTGCCCTAATAGCAGATTTGGTTCTCTATTTTCCCAAAGGATATAGCTAAACTATGGAACAATTTCCATATCTTCATCTAATAATCACATCACTCCATGTCATTCTTTCAAAAACACACTCCTTGGATATCTTTATGCTCTCTGTCCCTTTTCCTGCATCAAATCACATAATTTACCTTCTCAACTATATTTTTCTCCTGTGTTTTCACTAATTTTGTCAACTCATAATATGTCTCCCAATATATCCTCCTTTTATTATTCCCCAAGTAAGTATTAAATACTACTGGCAATATGACTGTTGATATCATCTGAACTTGTACCTGTATTACCATGGTGTGCATTGTTTTATGCCATCTAATATAGTTTTCCTCACAAATTCTTTTTACTAATAATTTACTAGTCTAGTCAATGTATATTTGTTGTTAATGTTCTTCCTTTATAACGAATGTTACACCTACAAATAAAATCTCTTACTATAATGTTCCATGTAATGTATGTTTGGAAAGTTTAACGAATCAGAGGAAATGGATTTTGACCAGTCAAATGCTCACACTTGGGAGTGGTTAAAAGAGTATACAGGGAGGTTGATGATCAACAAAATATGTTAAGTTTATACATTTACAAACCACAGTATAAGGCAGAATACATATATCTTCATAATACTAAAGACCAACCATCAAGGTAAAAGTGTCTAGAAAAGTGTACTGCAGCAGATTACCTCATAAACTTATGTTCATCTAAAAACTATTCACTGAGAGAAGTGCCCCCCCCCAAAAGAAAGCACTAAGCAGAAAATAAAAGTATGCAATTATTTCTTTATTTTTGTGCAAACAGGTACACCCTATGGTTCATAATTTCCCCATACTCTAGTTTTAATATAACCCACTCCAAGACTACTGACCCTCCAAAAATGTAGAATATTTTCAAGATGGTAGTTTAAGTTCAAGGGTCATTTGTCATCCTGGAAAAATGATATGAGGAACTCCACATTGGATACCTGGAAAAATGATGAATTATTTGCTCAGAGAAAGAATGCATGACAGTTTACACAGCAAAGGTAGAAGAAAGTGTTATTCTTTTACTGTATTTTCACTGACATGATTTTCATAAACAAGAACAAAGTGGAAACATTCATATTTAAACAGAAAAGGAGGGAAATGGATCAGAAGTGGTGTACTAAATGCACTATTAGTGGAGGGGGACTATTTCTGCTCTGGTTGTGACTTGTGTTTCAGCAGTTTTCTATTTATTTTATTTGTTAACCAGGTAATTGAACTGGCCAATCTTGGATTCTTTTCAACCATGACCTGTGCGACTAGGCCAAAGATAGATGCAATAGCAAAGTATTTATGGACAGCTTACTGCAGCCTGTCGAGCAAACAGTTTTTTTTTTTGGGAGGGGGGATTGCAGTACCAGAGAACATTCACACTGTGGGGCAACTTGCAAATTCTGCACAAACAATAACGAAGTATGAGAAGCAAACCCTAGACTACACAGAGATCTAACAATTGATCCAAATAACACAATCTACTCACCTGTCAGTTTGTTATGCAGGCTTTGGGCAGTGACCAAAAGTTGTGATGTGGCAGACCTTCCAACTCGAAGATGTTCCAGTGCATGTCCACACATGCTACAAACGAAGATTGACTACAGCTTCTCATTAGGACAGGGCATACCTTTTGAATGTCCCTGGTTTTGTAGAATGTCCCTGATTTTGCTTCATGTTTTGCCCTGTCCCTCATAAAATGTTTGATTTTCTGGTAAATCAGTGGTAATTTCAGTCAAAAATACCAGACAGAGTTTGAAACTTCTTTTGTTCTGAAAATGCTGTTGCTCTGGTAACTTTTTAAGTGAATTAAAGTAATATCATCCCTGGCTTGGGCTCTTGTCCCCCACACTTTTATTTTTGGCTTTGCAAAGAAATTAAGAGGTATGCATTGGGGTCAGGTATAAAAAAAGTTCCCAGCACTTGTAGTGTGTGTGTGTGTGTGTGTGTGTGTGTGTGTGTGTGTGTGTGTGTGTGTGTGTGTGTGTGTGTGTGGGTGGTGCATCAGTTTTTAGCTGATTTTTTGCCCTGTTGACAGCAATAAATGGAAGTCCAACAAGATATGTTCTTTAAAAGAGAAAGGGAAGGAAATCCTATCAGACGAGTATGTACATTTGAACATTTTATGTGGTAGATGAAAAAGAGAACACATAGTGATGATCAACACAGCTTCAGGTCCGCAGAGCTTCAAAAAGGGTAAAGAGGATAAATAAAACAAACACTGGAACACTGGACTGAGTGTGTGGGGACAGCATGGACAGCAGCAGCATAAGGAAGCATAACGTACAGTAGAGGATACACTGGTTATGGAGTACATGAAGTGATATCAGTAGTGACATTTGTTGGTTTACTTTCTCTGCACCAAAAATAATCTGTCACTGTGACCTCTGCTGAAGCCTGACCCCAGTGTATTCCAAGCTCACACAGCTGTCTGCACTACTGACAGTATTATTAGACCTGGTACATCAGCATTACTAATCAGCTGCTCGTCAACAGACACACACTCTCACACACACACACACACACACACACACACACACACACACACACACACACACACACACACACACACACACACACACACTCTTAGTTATTGAAGACTTTAAACAGGTTCATACTTCCTATTGTAAAGAGAACTATGAAACAAGCTTTTGCCATATATGTAACACAGAAACCCACAGAAGCATCACATGTTCCCTGTACTGACAGCTACTTCCGCATGCAGCTGCTCTGCATGCTAATTACATCAGTACTAGATGTCATGATTTTTTTCTTCTCCTTCACTGTCTGAAGTGCTCGTTTTATTTTCTATAAGCACTCCTTTTCTCCACTCTTCTCCGTGCTACATGCTATGTACCTTATTATACATGTTGTACTTTCTAGGGCAGTTTAAGCACAACACTGATGAGACAGACATCCTGATGACAGGATCAGCATTTGTTTAGAAATCCTAAAAATAGAATTCATACCTAGTGGGCTTTACCTCCCACACACCAAAATAAAATAGCATAACTATATGTAAAATAATCTGATCTAGTAAACTGAGTCCTTTCTTGTATAACCCCCTTTAATATCGTTTATATTAACTGTAAGACATGAAATGTCATTGGATTCCTTTGCATTCTCTAACCCATTCCATTAGAACAGAAATCAGACTATATGCCATTTTTTTGCAGAGGCATATAAACTAATTTGCACTATATGCAGATCCAGTGCCATATGGAACAATATCCTATGTCAAACATCTGATGATTCAGCTATAACAGTATCCCCAGAGCTCTGTATCCTGTACCATTCATATCATTAGTCCCTTCCTAACTCATGTAGCAGCAGTGGCTTTTTGTGCAGTTCTGCAAAATAAATGGCTCAGTGAAACGAGCAAGCCGTCAGTCTGAGGTTTTATGAGTAAAATATTTCTGTGAACAGGGATAGCCTGACAATTAAGCAACTTCATTCCCCATAGAAGCAGAATTCAGGATCTGTGCATATTTCCATGGCTTCTCCACACTTGGACAAGTTTAAAGTGGACACATTTAAACTCCCTGATTCCTATTGCCTGATTTGCAACTGCCTGATCACTTTTTATCTAGGAAATTATAAATAGTACAATTTGTAATTGTGTACCATCAGTGAGTGATTCCAAGTGTTTGGAACTGCCTTAATCTCTGTTGTTGTGCAACCACCATGGAGTTAATGTATATAAGTAAGGGGTGCAGGCATTTTTTTTCTTAGTTTCATCAAGATGAACCTTTGTCTAGCTAATTTCATCCAGCTGAAGCTTCAGTGAATTGAATCTCAATGCAACATAGGGGAAACAGATGTTTTTAGACCAGCTGAGCATCACACTGGCTACAATAGAAAAACAAACAGCAGTGTTTATCACAGCACTAAAGTGACAGTTGTGCACTGCACAAATGCAGATAAAAAGTAACATAAATGTGTGCATCAGTGTTACATAGAGGTTGACCGCATTGTGTAGGTCATCAGGAACTAATAGTGTATTATGTGCAATGCATACAACATAGGCTCATAGTTCATAAGATTTCACTAAGCTTACAGCCTACGTGAAAACTGAGAAGCCTGGCCTCATCACCCATAGTGGTGGGAGAGTCAAATGTTTTCCCTTTTAAGTAAATATTCCCTACATAACGCTGGCAAAAAACTTACTAACACCCACACAGCCATCAAGGCAGGTTAAAATGGTTGCTTGGGAAGTTTTCTGTCTGATAAATAAGGGGAGTCTATTCCAGAGAGGGAATGTATTGGGTTAGGTACATGTAAGAACCAGCTGGTAATATTGATGCAGCTATTTTTAGTATAGATACCTACAGTGAGTATTTGCATTTATACTGGTTCTACTAACATGCAGGAATTGAAAAAACAATGTGTGTGTGAAGACATTCATGACACAGAAGGCCAAACAGCGACCACACTGCAGGAGTCTATATGTTACACAGCAGAGGGACTGTGCTTTTAATATTTCAAATTAGTCAAGGTACTATACCAAGTTTAATACACGGGTTCTTCAAGGTAAGCCACAAAAAGCCACTTCAGGTATGTTAAAAAGACAAAGTTACCAAACTCACAATCAATTGCCAGCACACCCTTGAGAAAGAAACAACAGCAGTAGCAATAAAAGATTTTAATAGTTAAGCATTTTCATCTTTCACAAAAAGTATAGACTTCTTCATAACCACAATCTACCACTGTGCTCATCTGCTTCTTAATGTGCCCACCCCATAAACCTTCTGTCATGAATAAAACCAATAGATACATAAACTTTCCCCCAGCTGTAGCTGCAGAGAGGAATCTGTTCTTTTCAAGGCTAGAACCACATCTGATCTGAAGGTGCTGATTTTCTTCTCATCTGCTTCACACTCAACAGTGAACAACTCCAGTACACAGTGACAATAACATTCACTTGAGGCTAACACAATGACATACTCCTCAAACAACAAAGCTACAGCCCTCACTCCCCAAAAACTAAATACCAGGTCTTGTCTGCACCTTGATATCCCTTCTATGAAAATCACAAATAAGAGGGGAGGCAAGAAACATCTGATGTGGAATCCCATGCCCACTGTAAATATATTCAGACTAATGCTGCAAATACAGATACAACTCTTACTCCACAAACACAGAGACCAAATGACATGGAGCAGTAGTCCTGTGACCCCATACTGCTGTAGTACCTCCCACAAGACATTTTGCAGTACAAAGTCATATGCCTTTTTCAGATCCTCAAAATGCATGCAGGCACTAAAGTGAAACCTTCATGGCTCCTCCTTCTGTGGAAAAACAGAGATCTGTGGCATTTTTTACACAAAGTAGGGACCAATGCTTCAATGATGGAGCAGTTTATTAAAATTTGAAATCGGGTAGTCTGTTGCTTCTTCAGTCATCTTAAGGTTTCTGCCAGGGAGGTCATGGGGGCTAAGGTAGTGGGTTTCAATTTAAGTAATATGTTTTTATTTAAGTAGTGGGAAACTGGTTTCAATGAGAGATTATAAAGAAGGATGATAGATGGTAGAGTTACCTGGTTGTTGATATTAGAGGAATTTTGAAGTTGTGATGAGAGTGACTGAATGAAATGAAAGCTGAAAGCATCATCACAGTTCAGCACAGTTGGTAGAGTTGTTGATAGTGTACGTGTAGGAGATGGTTGAGTGGTGTGGCTGCGATTGAGCACCTGGTTTACACAGAACCAGAATGTTTTGGGATTTTTGTAGGTTTTATGTTGCAGGTCAATATAGTATGTTTTTAACTAACTTAATTTGAGTTTTATTTTGATTTCGGAGTTGTCTGAGTTTTTGGAGATTCATTAATATTTTATTGGAAAGCCGTGTATTCCCAAGCTATATCTTTAAGTCTCACAAAGTGTTTTATATTTCAAGACAACCAGGGGCAGGTTTGGTCCTAGGTCTCATTTTTTCTGACTGGAGCAAGTTCATTTAGGATGGTCAAAAAAGTAATGTAAAAAGTGCTATTGCGCCTTCTAGTGGAAGGTATTTTAGAGTATTCCAGTTATACGGTTTTAGGAGCTAAAGGAGTTTTTGCTGAAATGTGTGATGTTACATGCTATGCTGAAATGCAGCAGCTTTTGAATATTAGTTTTTTTTCTCTTTAAGTAGGTACAGAGATGATCACTTAGGGTGTTTGGAATGGTATTTAGGGTATAGATTTTATGAGGTATAGAGGTAAGAATCCAGTCAATTAATGTTCCCTTAGTGTTGTTTTTATTATAACTGGTGGGAGTAGTGATTAGCTGTGAAAGATCATAGAGATTTATTGACTGGTTAGGTGAAACGGAGGAGAGTGAGAGAGAGAAAGAGAGAGAGAGAGTCAATATTAAAATCACCCAGTATTAACTTTTCTTGGGATATGTTGGATAAGATCCAGCAGAGGAATTCTTCTACAATGGAAAGGTTATCACCAGGTAGTAAATTAGCATATATGGTGGATAATGTCTTTTTTGGGTTTAGTTTGATGGTAAATATAAAAATGTCTACCTTACCAAATTGTAGAGGATTTAGTGGCAAAGGGTTAACCTGCAGATAATTTTTGTATAGTACTGTGACTCCAACAACCTTTTTATTTTGCCTGTCTGCTCTTAGTGTATTATAATTTGTGATAGAATTTTGTTATCTTTTGTTCTGATTTTTTTCACCAAGTTTTCAGGTAGTAGTGTGGCATCTGGAGTGTGTGTAGGATAACCTAGGCATGGAATTGTGGGATTTTGTTGCAGATACTTCCAATGTTTATATGTACAATGTTACAGGAAGAACAAGTAGTGTTGTGTTGTATTGGGGGTGTAGTTTGTGGGAGGTGCAGAGTTAAATGTCTGTGGATATGTAGTTACTCTGGGATTTGGATGGATGCTACCACAGAATTTTAGTTTGGGGGAGATATGTTAGTTATAGATTAAGCATCTAATTTTAATCATAGTTTTTAATTTTAGCCTACATATTATTGGGTTGTGTTGTGAAAGTTGTGTTTGAGAAAATCTGTGGTATTGGGAGAGTATAAAGGGAAGTTATCTTGGATGAATTAAGAGCTTAGTAAACTAGAACATGTTCGCTAGTACAACTAGGATGATAGTGATGGGTTATGGGATGTACATGTTGGATAGTCCAACTAGGATGATGGTGATGGGTTATGGGATGTACATGTTGGATAGTACAACTAGGATGATGGTGATTGGTTATGGGATGTACATGCTGGACAGTATAACTAGGATGGTGGTGATTGGTTACGGGATGTACATGTTGGGTAGTACAACTAGGATGATGGTGATTGGTTATGGGATGGATATGTTGGATAGTCCAACTAGGATGATGGTGATGGGTTATGGGATGTACATGTTGGATAGTATAACTAGGTTGATGGTGATGGGATAAGGGATGTACATGCTACATAGTATAACTAGGTTGATGATGATGGGTTATGGGATATACATAGCTAGTACAACTAGGATGATGGTGATGGGTTATGGGATGTACATGCTGGATAGTACAACTAAGATGATGGTGATGGATTATGTGATGTACATGTTTGATAATACACCTAGGATGATGGTGATATGTTATGGGGTGTACATGGTGGATAGTACAACTAAGATTATGGTGATGACTTATGGGATGTACATGCTGGGTAGTATAACTAGGATGATGGTGATGGGTTATGGAAAGTACATGTTGGGTAGTATAACTAGGATGATGGTGATGGGTTATGGGATGTACATGTTGGCTAGTATAACTAGGATGATGGTGATGGGTTATGGGATGTACATGTTGGATAGTACAACTAGGATGATGGTGATGGGTTATGGGGTGTACATGTTGGATAGTACAACTAGGATGATGGTGATGGGTTATGGGATGTACATGTTGGATAGTACAACTAGGATGATGGTGATGGGTTATGGGATGTACATGTTTGATAATACACCTAGGATGATGGTGATGGGTTATGTGATGTACATGGATAGTACAACTAAGATGATGGTGATGGATTATGGGATGTACATGCTGGATAGTACAACTAGGTTGATGGTGATGGGTTATGGGGTGTACATGTTGGATAGTACAACTAGGATGATGGTGATGGGTTATGGGATGTACATGTTGGATAGTATAACTAGGATGATGGTGATGGGTTATGGGATGTACATGTTGGTTAGTACAACTAGGATGATGGTGATGGGTTATGAGATGTACATGTTGGATAGTACACCTAGGATGATGGTGATGGGTTATGGGATGTACATGTTTGATAATACACCTAGGATGATGGTGATATGTTATGGGGTGTACATGGTGGATAGTACAACTAGGATTATGGTGATAACTTATGGGATGTACATGCTGGGTAGTATAACTAGGATGATGGTGATGGGTTATGGAAAGTACATGTTGGGTAGTATAACTAGGATGATGGTGATGGGTTATGGGATGTACATGTTGGCTAGTATAACTAGGATGATGGTGATGGGTTATGGGATGTACATGTTGGATAGTACACCTAGGATGATGGTGATGGGTTATGGGATGTACATGGATAGTACAACTAAGATGATGGTGATGGATTATGGGATGTACATGCTGGATAGTACAACTAGGTTGATGGTGATGGGTTATGGGGTGTACATGTTGGATAGTACAACTAGGATGATGGTGATGGGTTATGGGATGTACATGTTGGATAGTATAACTAGGATGATGGTGATGGGTTATGGGATGTACATGTTGGTTAGTACAACTAGGATGATGGTGATGGGTTATGAGATGTACATGTTGGATAGTACACCTAGGATGATGGTGATGGGTTATGGGATGTACATGGATAGTACAACTAAGATGATGGTGATGGATTATGGGATGTACATGCTGGATAGTACAACTAGGTTGATGGTGATGGGTTATGGGATGTACATGTTGGATAGTACAACTAGGATGATGGTGATGGGTTATGGGATGTACATGTTTGATAATACACCTAGGATGATGGTGATGGGTTATGGGATGTACATGTTGGTTATTACAACTAGGATGATGGTGATGGGTTATGGGATGTACATGTTGGATAGTACAACTAGGTTGATGGTGATGGGTTATGGGATGTACATGTTGGATAGTACAACTAGGATGATGGTGATGGGTTATGGGATGTACATGTTGGATAGTATAACTAGGATGATGGTGATGGGTTATGGGATGTACATGTTGGATAGTACAACTAGGATGATGGTGATGGGTTATGGGATGTACATGTTTGATAATACACCTAGGATGATGGTGATGGGTTATGGGATGTACATGTTGGTTATTACAACTAGGATGATGGTGATGGGTTATGAGATGTACATGTTGGATAGTACAACTAGGTTGATGGTGATGGGTTATGGGATGTACATGTTGGATAGTACAACTAGGATGATGGTGATGGGTTATGGGATGTACATGTTGGATAGTATAACTAGGATGATGGTGATGGATTATGGGATGTACATGCTGGATAGTACAACTAGGTTGATGGTGATGGGTTATGGGGTGTACATGTTGGATAGTACAACTAGGATGATGGTGATGGGTTATGGGATGTACATGTTGGATAGTATAACTAGGATGATGGTGATGGGTTATGGGATGTACATGTTGGTTAGTACAACTAGGATGATGGTGATGGGTTATGAGATGTACATGTTGGATAGTACACCTAGGATGATGGTGATGGGTTATGGGATGTACATGTTTGATAATACACCATTATTCTTAAAAGAGAAGCTAGGTCTCTCAGTTATCGGATCCATCAAATCTTCACTGGCATATAAAATATTCCAGTTCTTTTTAATGTCACAAAAAGGCTAACATCACTTGAAAAAGTTAAAGGAAATCTAATGCTTCTCTTATCATATGCTACATTATTAGATGGTGATGTCAATGAAAATTCTGAAAAGTAAGGCTTACCCTTACACCATCTTTCTTTTAAGACCAAGTCTATACAGGCATCGATTTCATTCTCATTATAGCCCTGATTCATAAAATCGCATTTAAGATCATCAAAAGCTGCTTGTAGTTGCAATCTTATGACCCTAAGAAATTGTCCTTTCAGGATGTTCTTCAAAACATGTCTAGGGTGAATACTATTTTTATGTAAAAATGAGTTTCTCTTAACCTTCTTCTTGCCCAAACTAGTCCTATTGGATCCCATTTCAGTTTTGTTAATTTTCACATCTAAAAAATCAACCTGCTGCTTTCAGTAATAGAAAGAACGTTCAAAAAAGAAGTAGTGATATGTACATAGTCAATAAATTGCAACAATAAATCTTCTCTACCACTCCATAAGAGAAAAGTGTCATCCACAAAACATTTATACCAAGTAATAAAGGGGTAAAAAATGTTATTGGACAATACCAAATCATTTTCCCATTTTACTAATGCTAGGTTGGCGTAGCTATTGGCACATGATGTGTCCATTGCTACGCCAACCTTTTTTCGAAGAATGTCCTGAAAGGACAATTTCTTAGGGTCATGAGATTGCATAATGATGACGTGCAACTACGAGCAGCTTTTGATGATCTTAAATGAGATTTTATGAATCGGGGCTATAGTGAGCATGAAATCGATGCCTGTATAGACTTGGTCTTAAAAAAACGAGGGGGTAAGGGTAAGCATTACTTTTCAGAAGTTTCATTAATATCACCATCTAATAATGTATGCATATGATTATAGGTTCATAGGTTCATAGGTAGGTACTAGGCTATCGGCCTAAGGACCTAAGTAAGCCTAGCCAACAAGGTTCCCTGGCTTACACCACCCAAGAAAGTTATTTTCCTTTACCCTTGTCAAGCAGAGCCACAGAAGTGATCCCCGGGGTGTATTTCCTATTTTCCATCCACTCATCAAGATTTTTCTTGAACAGTGCTAATGAGCAACCTTGCTTGACATAGATGGATAGCTTGTTCCAGACTATGAGAAGTCTCTGGGACAGGAATCTATCCCTCGAGCATGTCCTGTTTATTGTGGTGACAAGGTTTAGGTCTCTAGAGCATGTAGCTTGGAGGGATTGGGATTTCTTTAGGTGCAGCATGTCCAACAGCTCTGGGTTTGACATAGCTTTATATGTTAAGCAGAGATCACCTTGGAGTAGGCAATATGCTATGGAGTAAAGCCGGAATTTTTTGAGACGGTCAGTGTAGGGCATCTGTTTGAGGCCAGTAATCCTCTTTATGAGGTACTTCTGTGGCCTTTCCAGCTGCTGCAGATGTCTTGTGAGGTACATTGCAAAAGTGGCATTGTACTCTATAATGGTTATAATCAGTGTCGAGTAGAAGGGAACTATGACCTCTTTTTTCCTGGATGAGAACCCTTTTGTGGTGAGGTGTGCCACGTAGAAGGATTTCCTGACTTCTGTGGTGATGTGATTATCAAAGGAGAGACTACTGTCCACCTGGGTCCTAAGGTCTCTCATCACGCATTCGACGTTAAGTAGGCTGCCACCTATGTGGTAGTTCATGGGTACAGAGTTTTTACCAAAGGGGATGACAATGCACTTTTTGGCATTAAACTTGAGGCCATGGCTCTGACACAAGGCATCTGTCTCAGTGAGGCCTTTCTGTAGGATGTCCACATCATTTGGGGACTCAGCTATGGCTCCTAGTTTGCAGTCAGCTGTGAACTTTGTTAGCCAAATGCCTTCTGTGTTAGCCTGTACTTCAGAGAAGTAGATTCCAAACAGGAGAGGTCCCAGGACTGAACCATGTGGTACTCCACTTGTCACTGCTTTGAAGTCAGATTTGGAGTCTGCAACTTTTACAGTGTGGGTTCTGTCAGTGAGCCAGTTGGCAACCCATCTTGTGACATAGGGATTTATACCCAGTTTAGTGAGTTTGGCTATAATTCTAGAATGGGGGATGGTGTTGAAAGCCTTGGCGAGGTTAAGATAGGCTGTGTGAACCACCTTACCCTCATCTACAGCTTTGGTGACTGCCTCAAAGAAGTCAGTCAGGTTCTGGAGGCATGATCTGCCTTTCACAAACCAGAACTGGGTGGGGTCCAGAGTTTGGAGTTTACCAATGTCTTTGTTTATGAGTTCCATGATGATACATTCCATGGCCTTACAGACCAGGCTCATCAGGCTAATAGGGCGATAGTTCCAGGGATCAGTGGTGGCTCTCCCTTTGTGGAGTGGGATAACTGTTGCTGTGCACCATTCAGTGGGCACAAAGTCTAATGTGAGGCTATGACTGAACGTGCTGCTTAGGTGGAGAGCCAGTTCGTTCTGAAGTTCGTGTAAAACGCAGCCTGGGATATTGTCCGGTCCCATGGATGCTGTGTTTTTGGTATTTAGAGAGTGCAGCTTTTACCTACATAGTTGTGATTACAGGGACTCTGCATTCTTCCTGTATAGATATGGGCCCTGTAGTGGGTGAGAGAGGGGTAAAGTTAGCACTGAACATATCTGCCAGGATGTTGGCAATATCAGTTGGTTCTGTAATTTTCGTGCCATTGTGCTGTAAGTCAGAGCAGATTTGGGTGTTGCCATTGAAATTCTTGACATAGCTATAGAATGCCTTGTGGTTGTCCCTAGAATCAGTGGCGATTTTGTTTTTGTAGCTAGCTTTGGAGGATCTTATAAGGGATCTCCGCTTCTTACTGAGGCTGACCAGGGAGCTCCTCCACTCATGCGATTTTACTCTCTTTTCCAGCAGTTTCTTCCTTTAACTTTTTCAAGTGATGTTAGCCTTTTTTGTGATAATGCTAAAAAGAATTAGAATATTTTATATGCCAGTGAAGATATGAAGGATCTGATGACTGAGAGACCTAGCTTCTCTTTTAAGAATAATTTATCACTCAACAGACAATTATGCTATAAGACTCAGAGGACTTTTTCCTCTGTCATTTCTCAAAGATTTGGCACCTACCCCTGTAGACATTGTAGTGGCTGCAAGTATATCCGCACTGGCACACAATTTACACATTCCATTCTACACTTGATTTTTCTTTCTACACTGATTGTGCATCTAAAAATCTAGTCTATTTCAATTTTTCCATCAGCTGTTCAGCTTACTATATTGGTAAGACTAATTGTACATTCAGAGAGTGTATTCTTGAACATGCTTGAGACATTAGAAATGTAAAAGATAGTAATGCTCTAGCTAAACATGTTCAACAGGCAGGCTCATATGACTTTAGGTATTTTGTTCTGGAATTGGTGGACTTAAATATTAGGGGTGATCTTAACAATAAGACTGAAGCATTAGAGCAGAAATGGATATTATAATTTAATGCAGATAATATCTCCCATATTAATGATACAGTTTCCCTAAAACCTTTTTTGCGTGCATGAGTTTGAAGCACTGATTTCCTATGTATGTGGGGTGTTTTCACATTTAATGCTTAACTAAATCTTTAAATGTGTGTATTAATTTTAAGCCATTTGAATTTAATTGGTTGACTCATTTTAAATATGAGTGTTTTTACTGTGGTTTTGTCTAAAAAATTTTTTTGTAATCATGAAAGTGCTTACTTGTGTTATTAAACATTTCTGCCTGAGCTGTGTGGAACTCTGCATCATTTTTAACATATATTTTCTATGGAATGTACATGGTGGGTAGTACAACTAGGGTGATGGTGATGGGTTAAGGGATGTACATGTTGGATAGTATAACTAGGTTGATGGTGATGGGTTAAGGGATGTGCTGTATATGTTGGATAGTATAAATAGGATGATGGTGATGAGTTATGGGATGTAAATGTTGGATAGTACAACTAGGATGATGGTGATGGGTTATGGGATGTAAATGTTGGATAGTACAACTAGGATGATAGTGATGGGTTATGGGATGTACATGGTGGATAGTATAACTAGGTTGATGGTGATGGGTTAAGGGATGTACATGTTAGATAGTATAACTAGATTGATGGTGATGGGTTAAGGGATGTACATGTTGAATAGTATAACTAGGTTGATGGTGATGGGTTAAGGGATGTACATGTTGGATAGTACAACTAGGATGATGGTGATGGGTTAAGGGATGTACATGTTGGTTAGTACAACTAGGATGATGGTGATGGGTTATGGGATGTACATGCAGGTAGTATAACTAGGCTGATGGTGATGGGTTAAGGGATAAACATGTTGGATAGTATAACTAGGATGATGGTGATGAGTTATGGGATGTACATGTTGGATAGTATAACTAGGATGATGGTGATGGGTTATGGGATGTACATGTTAGTACAACTAGGATGATGGTGATGGGTTAAGGGATGTACATGTTGGTTAGTACAACTAGGATGATGGTGATGGGTTATGGGATGTACATGCAGGTAGTATAACTAGGTTGATGGTGATGGTTTATGGGATGTACATGTTGGATAGTATAATTAGGATGATGGTGATGAGTTATGGGATGTACATGTTGGATAGTACAACTAGGATGATGGTGATGGGTTAAGGGATGTACATGTTGGTTAGTACAACTAGGATGATGGTGATGGGTTATGGGATGTACATGCAGGTAGTATAACTAGGTTGATGGTGATGGTTTATGGGATGTACATGTTGGATAGTATAACTAGGTTGATGGTGATGGGTTATGGGATGTACATGTTGGATAGTGCAACTAGGATGATGGTGATGGGTTATGGGATGTACATGTTGGATAGTGCAACTAGGATGATGGTGATGGGTTAAGTGATGTACATGTTGGTTAGTATAACTAGGATGATGGTGATGGGTTATGGGATGTACATGCAGGTAGTAGAACTAGGTTGATGGTGATGGGTTACGGGATAAACATGTTGGATAGTATAACTAGGATGATGGTGATGAGTTATGGGATGCACATGTTGGATAGTACAACTAGGATGATGGTGATGGATTAAGGGATGTACATGTTGGTTAGTACAACTAGGATGATGGTGATGGGTTATGGGATGTACATGCAGGTAGTATAACTAGGTTGATGGTGATGGGTTAAGGGATAAACATGTTGGATAGTATAACTAGGATGATGGTGATGGGTTATGGGATGTACATGTTGGTTAATACAACTAGGATGATGGTGATGGTTTATGGGATGTACATGTTGGATAGTATAACTAGGTTGATGGTGATGGGTTATGGGATGTACATGTTGGATAGTGCAACTAGGACGATGGTGATGGGTTATGGGATGTACATGTTTGATAATACACCTAGGATGATGGTGATGGGTTATGGGATGTACATGTTGGATAGTACAACTAGGATGATGGTGATGGGTTATGGGATGTACATGTTTGATAATACACCTAGGATGATGGTGATGGGTTATGGGATGTACATGTTGGATAGTATAACTAGGATGATGGTGATGGGTTATGGGATGTACATGTTTGATAATACACCTAGGATGATGGTGATGGGTTATGGGATGTACATGCAGGTAGTATAACTAGGTTGATGGTGATGGGTTATGGGATGTACATGTTGGTTAGTACAACTAGGATGATGGTGATGGGTTATGGGATGTACATGTTTGATAATACACCTAGGATGATGGTGATGGGTTATGGGATGTACATGTTGGATAGTATAACTAGGATGATGGTGATGGGTTATGGGATGTACATGCTGGATAGTACAACTAGGTTGATGGTGATGGGTTATGGGGTGTACATGTTGGATAGTACAACTAGGATGATGGCGATGGGTTATGGGATGTACATGTTGGATAGTATAACTAGGATGATGGTGATGGGTTATGGGATGTACATGTTGGTTAGTACAACTAGGATGATGGTGATGGGTTATGGGATGTACATGTTTGATAATACACCTAGGATGATGGTGATGGGTTATGGGATGTACATGTTGGTTATTACAACTAGGATGATGGTGATGGGTTATGAGATGTACATGTTGGATAATACACCTAGGATCATGGTGATGGGTTATGGGATGTACATGTTGGTTAGTACAACTAGGATGATGGTGATGGGTTATGGGATGTACATGTTTGATAATACACCTAGGATGATGGTGATGGGTTATGGGATGTACATGTTGGATAGTATAACTAGGATGATGGTGATGGGTTATGGGATGTACATGTTTGATAATACACCTAGGATGATGGTGATGTGTTATGGGATGTACATGTTTGATAATACACCTACAATGATGGTGATGGGTTATGGGATGTACATGTTGGATAGTGCAACTAGGACGATGGTGATGGATTGTGTGGAAGTGTGGAGGTAACGAGGTTAAGTGGATAAGTAGCAGGAGAAGTGAGAGAGTCAGCATGGAGGTTGGTAGCATGGCACTTAGTTGTATGATATTTTGACAAATTTAGGGATAGAGGAGAAGGTGGAAAAACAGTGGGGATGTGTTGTCTTAGGAAATTATATGGTGCTGAGGTGTTGGCAGTTAAGAGACTGGGGTGTATGCTATGATATACAGAACAGATGGAGTGGAGAGTATGTGATGATATACAGGACCGAAGGGAGAGCTGGATACTGGAGGGAGTACTGAATTAAATATCAGAAGGACTGCAAATAATTAATTTAGGCAGGCAAGTGAGGAATCTATGATACAGATTGTGATTGGTTGTGCTTTGAGATGGGTGGAGATAGGGGTTTAAATTTAAAGTGGAGATGGATGGAACTGGGGGTAGGGTGGAGGAGCAGAGTGATCAACTGTGCCAAAAGGAGGTAAGTATGCATAAGTGTTAGTGTTTCCACTTAAATATGTAAAGTAAATTATATAAAGCAGGGAATTCATAAGAAAGCTTGAAAACTTGTTAAGTAGGGCACTGGTGTGGTCATAGTAGATTCATAGTTATGTATTAGGCTAACAACACCAGTGCCTTTATAAGACCAGCCATGCAATCCAACCCAGTTGTGTTCCTATGTATCATGGGCATTTAGTAGGAGGGGATATGTTAGTTAGGAAGTTTCTAGAAGTTATGTGAGGGGTATATTAGTTTGGGCATTACAGTCTTCTTTTGTCTATCATACCGTAGATATGGAGACCAGACCCAGGGTGAATTTCAGATTTCCCATTCATTAGTCAAGGTTATTCTTAAATAGGGTTAGGGATGGACTCTGCTTCACATGGATGGGGATCCTGTTCCAGAGCATGGGGATCCTCTGAGACACATATATTTCTCACCAACATATTTTATTTATTTCACAAGCAAAAGTTAAATCCCTGGATCTAGTGGTTCTGATGCTGTTTATTTTGCAGATGTGCAGAAGGTCCATTAGAGCTGGAACCAAGAATGCCTTGCATGCCAGGCATTGGTCGCCTGTCAGTAACCTGTAGGAGAAAGAGTATAGAGATTGAGCTTTAAGGGGGATCCATATATAGGACAATGTCTTTATACCCTGGATTCTGCTGGTAAGGAACCTTTGTGGGCATTCCAATTGTTTCATATGTTTGGTCAGGTACATGCCAAAGGGGGCATTATACTCAATGATGGGACTGATAAGGGCCAAATAAAGTGATTCTATGATTTCCTTGGACCTCGATGCCATGCCCTTAGTTATAAGTTGGGAAACATAGAATGATTTTCTTATTATTTTGGCCACATGTTGGTCAAAGGCCAGATTACTGCCTATGTATGTTCCCAGAGCCATGTCTACTGGGTCACCTCTTAGGGCTGTCATCAATGGAGTAATCAGCCTGGGTGGCTGTTTTCTGAAAAAGACACTATAATACATTTCTTGGAATTGATTTTTAGTATATGATTTTGGCACCACCCATTTGTCTGTGCCAGACCCTCTTGTAAGATGTTTGTTTCATGAGGGGAATCTATGATCGCTCCCAATTTGCCATCATCCACATACTTGGTCAGCTAAAGGCCCTTGACATTAGCCTTTACCTCTGAGAAGTACATGCCAAATAGGAGCAATCCCAGCACACATCCCTGAGGTATCTCATTGATGATGAGTCTCTTAGTGGAGGTGACATCACCAGTTCTGACTTCCTGGGTATTGTCTGTGAGCCAGCTGGCAATCCATTGAGTTATGTAGGGATTTATGCTCAGTTTCATGAGTACGTCAACTATACCTGAGTGGGATATTGTACTGAATGCCTTAGCCAGGTCCAGGTAGATGTTATTCACCATTTTCCCCCTCAGCCATTCCCTTAGTGACCTTCTCAAAGAAGTCCACCAGGTTTAGTAGGTATGATCTCCCACTGACAAAGCCATTCTTGGCTGACTCCAGTGTCAGAAGGTCGCCTATGTCTTTGTTGATCATTTCAGTTATAATTTATTCCATGGCTTTGTATATTAAACTAGTTATCCTAATAGGTCTGTAGTTTCAGGGTCAGCTGATGGTCCACCCTTGGCAAGTGTGATAACCATTGCAGTCTTCCATTCTCATGGTACAAATCCTGTTTTGAGGCTATAGTTGAAAAGTGACTCAAGTGGTCCTAATACATCATGTTTCCAGATATTTAGGAGGCATCCTGGGATATTGATGGGGCCCCCTGAGACTGTGTTTTTGGCCTTAGTGAGCGCCACCAGGACCTGCTCCCCATTAATAGTTGGGGAGGGTTATGCTAGTAAGTCTTTCATGGAGGGAGGTGAGGGGAGTGGTGGGTGAAATTTGAGCTGAATTTATCAGCCAGCAAATTCTCTATGTTGCTGTGCTCAGTGAAGGTGGCACCATTGACCACTAGTATGGCACAAGAATGTGTGCGTTGCCATTGAGGTTTTGGACATAGCTGTAGAAGGCCTTGTGGAAGTCTTTAGCCTGTGAGGCTATCCTGACCTTGTAAATGTCCTTGCTGGACTTAATTAGTTCTCTTAGCTTCTTGTTTAGTTTAATTAGAGGGCTTCTATCATTATGGGAGCTGAACTTCCTGATTTTAGCTATGATTTTTTTCCTTTTGTTATGTACCCAATTAAGGTTAGGATTCCACCAGTGTGGTTTGTTTTTAGAGTTTGTTTTGGGCTTAATTTTCGTAGGAACAGCAGTCTCTATACAGCCATTTACATGATTTTACAGGGTCTCTGTGTACAATTCTGCATAGGCTGTTGAGAACTCAGGGTTGGGAGGGGTACTGAATTTTGATGAACTATTGCTTAATAGTGTGTAGTTTCCTTTGGAATAGTTCCTAACTGTTACAGAGTTTGCTGGGGTTACCAAGCTGAATTTTATTTCAAAAGAGACAGCTTTGGGGTCCAATTTCACAAGTAAGGACATGACACTGGGGGGATCATCTCTCTTCCATCATATTAGTGAGCATCAGGTCCAGTATGTTTGAAACTCTGTCAGGTGTACCCACTATCTGATCAAGGGTATTTATGTTAATAAGGTCCAGGAGTCATTGTGTCTGTGAGTATGAGGCAGTGTATGTTTCTCAGTCTATAGTGGGGTAGTTAAAATCTCCCATAAATAGTGTACTAGGTTTAATGATGAGTGTCTCCAGTAGGTCTAGGTATGAGCTATGAGATTCTAGGGACATAGAGGGTGACCTATAGCTTGCTAGGATATGGTATGGGACTTTGTGGTGATTTGCATGTGGATAAATTCCAGGGCTTCTTCCTGTTTAACCAAAAATGTAGCATTATGTTTATTGCTAATATAAATTGAGATTCCTCCACCTTTTTTCCCTGTCTGTGCAGCTGATGGTCTAAATGTGTGGAAGGCACTGAAGCCTTACACTGCCAGAGTATTTTGTGTGGATTTAAACCATGTCTCAGTAATGGTACAGATGTCTATGTTTTCCAGAGTGAGAACAGCTAGTAGGGCATGAAGTTTCTTGTTTAGGCTCCTAGCATTAAGCAGTAACAACAATAGTTTAGTACATAAAAATAAACAAATGTGATTAGATGTGAAAAAACACACCAAACAGCCAGTATATCGCAGCAAAAGTCTCCTTTATCTCCACAAGACCTGGTACCTCGGCATTTCGCCTTCAATGGGTCACAGTTCATTACAAAACAGTAACAGTCTTTATACACATCAATTGCATCAATTATTCTATTAATTATACAATTAAATTCAAAAAATGGAGGGAAAAATTTAAAAAAAACATATTATTAATTTTTAAATGCATATTTTATAAGATCATATCTCAATATTTTTACTGCAAAATTACTTAAAATTATTATGAAACTTTATGTATGTATATATGTATGTATAATATAATAATATACATTTTTTAATAATTTATAATGTATTTCATAATATAATTTCTTACATATTGTGAAATGTAATGTGAATATTATAATTATATTCAATATATTCAATGATTAATTAATTCGTCAGATACCTAATTCTAGGTTTAAACCAAAAGGCCTTAATGTATTAAACTTCAAGATCATCCTTGTTTCAAGTTCTAATAATTTGTCACAAATGTTGTCACCCCTAGTGCAATGAGGCTTGCCTAATATACTAAATTTTAAACAATCTGCTTTTCCCTCATGTATCTCAAAGAAGTGCTTAGCAACTGGACTAGATAAATTTAAATTTTTAATGTCTCTTAAATGTTCTAAGATTCTTACTCTTACCATTCTTTTTGTTTGCCCAATGTACCACATATTATTGCAATTACACCCTAGTATGTAAACAACACCAATAGATCTGCAATTGAAATAATGCATAGGGTTTTGATTAATGTTATTAATAGATCTAACATTAATAATTCTGTCACATATGCTACAGGAATTGCATCTAAATGAACCCACATTAACAGCATGGTCAGTTCTTTTTATGGAGAGATTATTATTTAATATTTCTTTTAAGTTCTTTCCCTTTTTATATGAAAATGTGATTTTGCGTGGAAAAAGCTCACCTATGAGCTCATCCTCACTAACCAAATACCAGAATCTTTTTATTAAAGAAACAAATATTTCAGAAAAAGCTGTGTATTTGGTTACAAAAAATATATTTTCCACATCACTATCTCTTTCAACCAACCCTGAAAATTGCTTATAAGACTTCCTAAAGCTTCCATGCTTGTTCATGACACCATTCATGTTATCCAATAGTAATTTTTTATCATAACCCCTTTTGTACAATCTCAAAAATACCTCATTTAATTCATGATTTAGTTCAGATTCCATACTGGTATGCTGATGTATTCTTTTGAATTCACCATAGGGCAAAGCTTTTAATAAATGGGGAGGATGCATGCTCATTGCATGCAAAAACATGTTTACTGAAGTATCCTTTCTATAAGGTCTAAATTCAATGATATTATTATTTATAAATAAGGTTAGGTCCAAAAAATTGATTTGATTTCGATTGACCTCATAAGAAAAAGAAAGATTATGTTCATTAGCATTCAATGATTCAAAAAATTCACAAAATTCATAAATGTCCCCTTTGCATATGAAAATCAGGTCATCAATAAACCGTTTGTATAAGATAACCTTATGTTGAAAAAATAGTGTTGGATATATGAACTTTTTCTCAAAAGAGTCCATATATATCACAGCATAATTGGGAGCATAAGCAGCTCCCATTGCTGTTCCCTTTGTCTGTAAAAAATATTCACCATTGAATGCGAAATAATTATGGGTCAAATAAAATTCTAAAAGAGAAATCAAAAAGTTAGTCCTAGGACCTTCACCTAACATATTTAGAATTGCATCAAGTCCCCATCTAATGTTAATGTTTGTGTATAATGATTTAACATCAATAGTCACCCAATAGCAGTCACTATCCCACGTGACCTTATGTACTTCATTTATTAGCTCTTGGGTGTTACTGATGTGAGCACTAACCCTATTGATGTAAATTTTTAACTGAGAATCCAAGAAAACATTAACATTTTCCAAGAAAGACCCAATCCCCGACACTATAGGCCTACCAGGAGGCTCATTGAGGTCCTTATGAATCTTAGGTAAGGCATATAGTACGGGTGGGACAGGGTCCTTTATGTGCATTTTCTTAACATCAACATCAGAAAAAAATCCTAATCGTTCTCCCCTTTCCAGAAGATTAAGAAGTTCTTCATTATAAGATTTTAGTGGGTCCCTACTGAGTTTAATGTATTCTTCACTATTGCGAAGCAATTTGTTAACCATAACACAATAATCAGATTTATTTTGAATAACCCAATTTCCCCCTTTATCAGCACATTTAAATATATAGTTATTCTTGAGTTTCCTGAGATCTTGTAAGGCCTGCCACTCTTCTTTTGTAAGATTAAATTGTTTTCTTTCTTTACGAAACTGCTTAAACATTACCTCTGTTTCCTTTAAAAGCACTTTCTGAAACAATGAAATGGCTGGCACTGATATGGTAGGAATAAACCTGTTTTTAACATTTCTAAATTTTGGCATATTTAATCTACCATATCCTGTCAAGAAACTGATATTGGAGGCAATATCGGCATTGCATTCAGTAGAGCAAACATCACTTTCTCCAAAAAAATCAACTTGTTCATCATTTTCATCATACTCATAATTATATATAGACATATTTAATAAACTGTCATCAAATTCAGTAACATTAAGAACTTCATCTTCAATTTCATTTTCAATACAGTTAGAGACATTAGTATTATCATCCGCTTTAGTAAATTTCTTAAAATAAACTCTTAACAACAATTTGCGAATGAATGCTTTCACTTCTAAGTAAATGTCAGCAAATGAGGGAAAAAATGTTGGAACAAATTTGCTCCCCTTATTCAGAACATTCCTCATGCTGTCACTTAAATGCAAGTCAGATAAATTAACACATTCTAGAGAAACAACATTGCGACAAGTCCTATCTGATATTGTAATGTCCAAACCTTCATTTTCATTTGTAACGGTTGCGACCCTTTCTGCCATTCCGCCCCTTATTGTAGGTGTCATTTTGAAAATTTACATCCTCCGTTGAACTAAGATTAGACTCTTCATTGGAAATCTCTACAGTGTCCCTATTAACAGCTCGGTTAGGTGCAGCAGTTCTGGCGAAAGAAACATTTTTCACAATGTTTTCCTTTTCTGTATATGAAAACGAAGATGCGGATGCTGAATAATTCCGGCGCTTGGAGCTGCGTGTCCAGCTCCGCCCCCTTGACTGACTACGTACAGGTTCACGCTGCCAATTGAAGATAATACCTGTTTCGTAGTCTTTAAGGTCCCGGACTAGCTTGTTGCGCTTCCTCTGCACAACATCTGCCTCTAGTTTGTTCATTTTTTCACTTATATTGGCAATCTGAGCTCTATAATTGACCTCTGTTACAAGTTCATTCTGTAATATGGAAATCTCATTCTTCAGCTTTTCATGACACTTTTAATTTCTTTTGATGAGTATACGAAGCCAGCCTGTAGTGCACGTAAGGGAAGTTTGTTTCCATTCTTCCAAAAGATCACCTTCATCATCAGAAAAAGGTGCCGCAGGCAATTTATCAATACGCAAGCCCCTGGGTGTAATATTGAGGCTTACATATTTTTCTAATAAACTAGTGTCAAAATATAAAGCAACTTCCTTAGCCATAAGTTTGTTCAGCTGGGCAAAACGACCATCAGTATCCGCATTCCTCCCTAAGTTCCATGGATCATTGCTGATGAATCTCTTGTCACGCTCCGTTAACATATCTTGAAATAACATGATATTATATGTATTATGCGTAGCGCTCCGTTCGGAGCCTTCAGTACCTGACATCACTCAGAATTGATTCACAATGTCCAACGAATTCACAATATCCAAAAATTCAATGTAAATAGCTTCCCAGAGAACACACTGCGAAAAATACGGCTTGGATCCAAAATAGTAACCAAACAATGTAGAAAATTAGAAAAAACACACCAAACAGCCAGTATATCGCAGCAAAAGTCTCCTTTATCTCCACAAGACCTGGTACCTCGGCATTTCGCCTTCAATGGGTCACAGTTCATTACAAAACAGTAACAGTCTTTATACACATCAATTGCATCAATTATTCTATTAATTATACAATTAAATTCAAAAAATGGAGGGAAAAATTTTAAAAAAACATATTATTATTTTTTAAATGCATATTTTATAAGATCATATCTCAATATTTTTACTGCAAAATTACTTAAAATTATTATGAAACTTTATGTATGTATATATGTATGTATAATATAATAATATACATTTTTTAATAATTTATAATGTATTTCATAATATAATTTCTTACATATTGTGAAATGTAATGTGAATATTATAATTATATTCAATATATTCAATGATTAATTAATTCGTCAGATACCTAATTCTAGGTTTAAACCAAAAGGCCTTAATGTATTAAACTTCAAGATCATCCTTGTTTCAAGTTCTAATTGATTAGATGTGGTTTGACAAAATCTACTGCTTATTGGGGAACTATTAAACAAAGAAAATATGAAATTAAACTAATACCAAAAAAAATGCTAGTTAATTACCTGATGGTGAAAAAAATGGGTGGGGGTAATAGTTTTACCTATTATGGTTCTGTGAAATACTATTAATAAAAGTAAACTAAATATTGATAGATGGGAGGGTTGCATAAAATAATGTGAGAGAGGTGTACATTAAATTATGCCTATGAAGAGATATGTATGAGATAGGTTCTCCAGCTATGCCCCCTTCTGTCCCCTCAGTCACACTTACCAATTGGATAATAATAACATTGCACAGTAGAATTGGACATGGTTTGGTAAGGGCCTTTATAGAAGCTGATAGCAGTGGTTGGTGGCAGTCAGTACTACCGTATAGTCTGGGCAGAAGGGGGCATAGCTGGAGTACCTGTGCCAGCCTTTCCCAGGAGTGTCTGTCTGTTTGTATATAACTCAAATCTCAAAGTGTCTGTGTGTCAGCAACTTGGGCAGGGACATGAAGCACTGGTTAGACAGAGAGGGTGCTGGAGGTTTTGGCTTGACCAACCGGCTGAGATCTGAACCCTATAGCTGTGCCAGTGGGGAGACTTATTGGGGATCTGGAGAGAAAGGGAGAAACCAGCCCCAGACTGACTGTGATCTCTGTGTGCTCTTAAGGGAAATTGTACTTTACTGTGTGTGTACTTGTTATCCTCCCAATATGGACACCCCTCACTGGTGCTAGTGGTGAGGACTGAGGCTTCTTGATTACTGGGCCAGTGCACAGGCATCACACACACATTATACAAATACTGCAGCAAAGGTAGGACTCCTTGTAGTGAAGAAATGTGAATACTGTTTGGAATCTATTTCTCTGAAGTATAAGGAAAAACTAAAGGTCTGTGGTTGACAAAGTTTGCTGATGACTGGAAACTGGGAGCGGTCATAGAATCTCCAAATAATGTCAACATCCTACAGGAGGGTCTTACACAAACAAATGATTGTTGTCAAAGGACTGGCCTTAAATTCAATGCAAAAATGTACCATCATTCCGTTTGGTAAAAGTGATGTTCCTACTAACTACCACATCAATAGCAACACCTTAAGTATACACTCAGTTGTGAGACCTGGGTGCACAGGTTGACAGCACCCTTACCTTTGACCACCATGTCTCCACAGTGGTAAGAAGGACATTCAATATTGCGCATCTCATAAGTAAGGGCATTGCCTCCAGAAACAAAAAGAGGTTATTACCTCCCTGTACTTTTCTCTCATCAGGCCAATAATTGAGTACAATTTCTCTTTTGGTATGCACCTTTCTAAGCACCTGCAGTAATTGAAGAAACCACAAAGGTTCCTCACAAGGAACATTCAAGATCTTTACCATCTGTCCTATAGGGATCATCTGAAATCACTGTCACTTTATTCTGTTTCATACAGACTACTCAGAGATGATCTCAGCTTTGCATATAAGGCAACCTCAGACCCTGCATTATTGGAAATGCTTTATATCCGAAAGTCAAATGGTACACGTTGTACTCGCTCTTCTTCTTTTGGCTTTTCCCAGTTAGGGGTTGCCACAGCGGATCACATGTGCACTCATGATTGGCAGTAGAGTTTTACGGTGTCAAGTTGCCAGCCCGACGCCCAACCTTCCACGGAAGGTACACACACACGCGCACTCACACCTAGGGCCAATTTACAGTATCCAATCCACCTACAGCATGTCTTTGAGATGAAACCAGAGCACCCGGAGGAAACCCACGTGACCAGAGGGAGGATATGTAGACTCCGCACAGAAGGCACCCCAGCCGAGGATTGAACTGGAGAACCTCTTGCTGTGAGGCGGCAACGCTAACCGCTGTAAAACTGCAGCCGCCCATATGTGGTACTCACTCTAAAGACCTTAAACTGGTATGTGACGTTAATAAAACCTGCTGGAGGGACAGATTTGTCTCCCAGAGGTTACCACACCTTTGGAACAGACTTCCACTTCATGTCAAACAGAGCAACTCATTGGCCCTCTTCAAACACTATCTGGACGATTGGATGGGTGACCGTAAATTCACCCCAGGGGTTCCACCTGTGTCCCTCTTGGACAGGAGCAGTAGGTGCTGATTGTGGAAATAAGGGTAAGAACTTGGCTGGGCTTGTAAGGGCCCTAGGACCATTAGCCTAGTAACTTCCTATGATTATATGATCCTATAAGTACCTATCAAAACACCTATTTTTGAAGGTGATACATCCACAGCAGGAGTAGGCTGTCTCTGACATTGCCTTTAGGGGACTACCTCTGAGGTTAGATGCTTGCTATTGCATGTAGCATAAATAATAGGTGGCAAGCATGGTAGGGAGGGCAACTGGGTTTGGTTGAATGATTAGGGAAGTGTACTGGTCAGAGTAAGGCATGCACACTGCTCCTGGACAAATCCATGTGGGAACTCAGAAGATGGGAAACCAGCAATGCAAGTCTGATCTTCCACTAAGAGAACCAGCCACAACCCCTCACCCCAGAACAGACACACCCATTCTTCCCATGCCACTTCTAACAGATGCCCAAGCCACTAATTTAACATGGGTCACCTGGCCAGTGGTAGATTAAGTTCACCCTGCCCCCCCCCCCACACACACACACACACACACACACACACACACACACACACACACACACACATACACATTTTGGACCATTCATAAATGATCATATTAATTTGGATCTTTTAGATTCACCTTCATTATTTAAGATCATTCAAACTGTTGTCATTATATTCCACTGATATCCATGCCCATCCGCTTGACTTTATACACTGCAAAGGTCCAATTGTGTTTAAAAATGGCCAAAATAAAGTATCCTCATTTACTCTACACAAGTGCACACTAGTCCTGCAAGGACACACTGTTTAAACTGAGCAAACAAGAGGGCAAGTTCCTGTTGTCCACAGATAGCCCCCCCACCCACCCACCACTTATAGCAATGTTGCTCTGTACACACCATAATCATAATAAAAGATTACACCTCTCAACATCAGAGCACGTGAATCAGGGACAGAGCCAAAAATAATGAGTCCTAGAATAAGAGACAGATTTTTCTTACATACTTGGAAAGTTGTTACAATAATATTTTTTTGCATTAGCATGCATAAGAATATGAAGTCTGAAACTCAGATATCTGTCATTAATTGGTAACTACAATCCTCAATGATTTGCCAGAAAAGGCAGACACTAAAACATGAGATACAGTCAGGGGGAGTCTGCAAAATCAGGGAAGTCTTTTTTACACACAAAAAGTAGCCTGAAACTGTTGCAGACTTTAAACTGATCAAAACAAGATGCTTTCATCCACAACCAGGCTACACTCAATAGCTCTCAACCTATTCGCCTAAGAATCCTAGACAAAGCCAACAGTAATGAGAGACAAAGGCCTAAAATCAGGAACACAATACAACAAAACACAAATGTATAGGAAAAAATAACAAAAAGGGCCAGTAAAATCCAAAAGAGTTTAATAAATCACAAAATCTAGTACCTCAGCTACACAAAGCCTTCAAGGAGTAAAACGTTAGACATCAAATAACATTTTATAGTACTGCAAACAAATAATACATTCAATTAACCAATTAAATAATTAACTAATTAAATTAAGTCTCCAATTACACTCTGTATTCAGATCTGAGGGTATTAACTTGCCATACTTTAAAATAAAAACTGATTCTTTATATAACAATTTCTGTTTGATCCCTACATTATTCCTATACCTAAAACAACCCTTTTCCAAAATAATACTTTGTAGACACACCGGGTCACAGTCATGGTGCAGCTTAAAGAGCAATGCAATGGGGCTCTCCAATCTAGATGTCTTAATTTCCCAAAAGCGTTCTTGTAGCCTTAACTTAAAGGCTCTCTTACTCCCCCCCCCATATAAAAAAAGATTACACTGGAATTTTAATGCATAAATAATACCTTCTGTATTACAACTATATCTCCCATTAGGTTTAAAAGATACACAATTCTGTTAAAAGTATCTACAATAAACTTGCAGCTAGAACACCTGCCACATGGGAAGCCACTAAAAAAGTAGGCACTTTTAACATCGGACTAACTGGCAGTGAAAAACTATTGTGTACTAGCATATCCTTTAAGTTTCTCCCATGTTTATAAGAAAAAAGGGGAAACCTATTTAAAACTCCAGACAAATCCCTAAGTTGTAACAAAAAGCCCCAGTAATACTTCACTAGGGAAATTAGCTGTTCACTGAATATATTACAGGTAGTCACGAAGTATTTTTTTTCCCGACTTGTACTAATATCTATTAGAGCCACTCCATCACTGGTAAAAAAACATTTGGTTATCATCACTCCTCTTAACGGAGGATAAGTTTACCACACTTACTTCACTTAAGGCTTCTTCCATCACCTTTTTATCATAGCCTCTAGTCACAAACATACAGACAGTCATCTGAGCTTCCCTAAAAAAATCTAAATCATTATTACATAATCTGTGTACCCTCAAAAATTCCCCATAGGGTAAAGCAGACAATAAATGGGGGGATAACAACTGTTACCAAGAAGATATTGTCCTCCATCATCAAATTTTTATGTACTGCCAGTGATATATATGAAGTTTGCAAAATTATTAAAAATAATTGGAGGATATTGACAATAGATGGACAAATTAGGGATATAGTAGGTGAACAGCCACAATTTTAATTTAAAAATAGTAGGAATTTGAAACAAAGGCTTTGCAATAAAAGATGTTTGGTACTACATGAAGGCAGATGAATTGGTACTTTTCCATGTGGCCATTGTAAGGTCTGTGGCTTGATCAAGAAATATAATGTTTTTAGGCACCCTGTTTTTAACAGCATACATGTTTCATATTTTTATGCTGATTGCAATACCAAAGACTTGATTTATGTTGCAACTTGTAAGCAATGTATGTGTTTTTATGTAGGTAAAATGAATAGATGTTTTAAAGTAAAAATTTTGAAACATGCTAGGGATATGTGTAATGCTAATTTAAATAATACCCTAGCTAAACATGTACATGATTATCCCACTCATAATTTCTAGTTTATGGTGTTACAAAGAGTTATTTTTAATGTAAGGGGAGTTGATTTGATTAATAAGAAAGAGACAGTTGAAATCAAATGGATTGTTGATTTGCAAGCTGACAAGCCTCCAGGCTTAAATGGTAATGTCCCCCTTAAACCTATTTTAAAAGGGCGAAGATTAAAAGCATTGTAATGATTGCCTATGTATAGTTTAAATAGAGAGTTTATGATATGTTGTAGTAGATCTGATGAAGGTGTATACCGAAAGCGCTTATCTTTATGTGTCTATGAGTTATTAAAAGTGTATTTTAATTTTTTGCATGGTGACCGCACTGTTTCTTCTGGTGATCAGCTCGACATTAGGAAATCTAGATTGGACAGCCATGCAATACAATACAATATAATGGGGCCAGTCCAGGCCCAGGGGGAGGATGCCCCCCCCCCAGTTGTAGAAAGAAGTAGCAGTCCACAAAAATCACAAAAACTGATAGGCCAAAGAAGAGACATAAAGACGACAGAGTGGACTATTCAGGATAAGAAGGAAATTCTGTATTGTTACTATTATGCAAAAAGCCCAGAATTTCCAGACACAAAATATACAAAAAGATTAAGAGAGAAATTAGAGGAAAGAAAAATACTTCCACAAGAAAAACTGTCAGAAGCTTCAAATAAAAATTTGTGTTCATTAATACAACAGATTTGTGAAAAACAGTATATAGACCAATCAACTTTGATCTGTTTGGAAAAAGAAGCATCTGAGGAAGTGCAAAAGTATAAACAACAAAACCTAGAGATATTTGAACAATGTAAAAAAGAAATATGGACATGAGAAAGAAAGAGAGATATGATATGGTGCAATATTTATTCAAAGGAGAAAGCCAAATTAGTCAAGAGAAGGCAGCCCCAAAAACATTTGAACAGAAATACAGGCAAAGGCATCCAGATATGGAAAATTTTACAATAAAATATAATATCACAAAGAGGGAATGTAGAAAAGAAGATTAGTAAAGTAGAAGTTAAAAAAAATAGAAGCTGAAGTTATGGTGTGTCTGCAAAGTGAAGGATATGGTGCAAAAGTTCTAACACAGGTTACAGCACAGCATGATGGAAGGGGTCCCCAGAGTAAGGAGAAACAGGAAGATCAGGAGACATCTGAAGAAGAAATATGGACATGGGAAAGAACAAGAGATTTAATATGATGTAATATCTGTGCAAAGGAAAAAGCAAAACTAATCAGTATAAAAAGAGCAGCACCAAAGTTATTTGAAGAGAAATACAGACAAGGGAATCCAGACATAGAAAACTTTAAAATACACAAAATAAGAAGACAAAGAGGAAAAGTAGAAAAGGAGATAGTAATGGAGAAGTTAAAGAAATAGAAACTTGGAGAAGTTAAAGAAATAGAAACTTGGAGAAGTTAAAGAAATAGAAACTGAGGTTATGGAGTACCTGCAAAGTGAATGATTCAGTGTAGAAAATCGAATGCAGAAAGCACTGTAACAGGATAGTACAATGGACATCCAAATTAAGGGAAAACCTTAAAAGTGGAATGGGAAGCAATTTTTCAGATGCCATATGAAGATATTATAGAGCCTTCCACAGGAAACCAGTATAAATGTTCACTTGAAGCTGGACAGCAAGAGAAGGAACAGGAAACTGTGGAAACTCTGATGTAGTCAATGTTCAGGAGTGATAGGTCAGTGAGTTCCCATATGACAGAGCAACGGACGGCACAGGATGAAATTGATAAGACTGTCATAGGATGATGCTACAGAACCTTCTATAGAATGCCTGCAGGAAGTGGAAAACTAAAAATATGTCCTCAGTTTAGAAGAAAATGAGCTAAGAGAAGAGTTGCTTGATTTGGTAGAGATGGATAGACATATTAAGATAAATGAAAAAAAAAATAGACTGCAGGTCAATAAAACCCCAAAAGTTAGAAATTTGATAAAACAAATGAACATAGTAATTAAGAATGCCCATAGAGATCCATGCACAGGATATATTACTGTGTAGCTAAATTGATAACGGATAAAGTTCTGCCACAAGAACACAGGGTAGTGAGGGAAAGAAAGGGGAGAAATTGAATACCATCATGGAAGTATTGAATAGAGAAAACTATAAAGCAATTGAGACAAGAAGTGGCACTGTTTGAGGAGTATAGAAGAGGGAACAAGCCAACAAAAATACTTAGAAAGATAGATGTGATAATGGCGATGTGCACTATTAGAACAGATCAGGATCTATTATGCAGTATCGCAAATAACAAACTAAAAATCTCAGCACAGGTGGAAAAACTTAGAAGATACACTGATAAATATAAAGGGAAAGTACAAAATAAGCAATTTATTGATGACTCAAAAAAGATTTTTAGAGAACTGAGAAACAATGTGCAAGGAATTGAAAGACCACCAAAAAAAGAAGAAATGGATACATTTTGGAGAAGTATTTATGAAGATCCTGTGGAACATAACAAAGATGCTTAAAGATAGAAGTAAAAGAAAGAATAAGAAGTTTAAAGGTACAGGATATGAAATGGGATGAAGTAACAGCCAGAGAGATTGAAACAAAGTTAAGGAAAGCTTCAAATTGGAAAATCCAGGCCTAGATGCAGTACCTAACTTCTGATTAAAAGTATTAACATCTTTGCATGAAGATTTAGCCATGAGTAAGAACTATTTATATGCACACCCCGAACAGACACCAGCCTGGCTAACAACAGGAAAAACAATGCTCCTACTTAAGAGTGACCCTGCAAGCTACCCTAAAAATTATAGTCCAATAACTTGCCTTCTGACGACGTATAAACTATATGCTGGAATTGATACTGACAGAGTTTGTAGTCATGTAGAAGAAAACTCAATTATGGCAATAGAACAAAAGGGCAATAAAAGAAAGTCATATGGAACAAAGGATCATTTGCTGTTAAATAAAGTCATAGTGGAAAACTGTAAAAAGGGGAAGAATCTAAGTATGCCATGGATTGACTACACAAAAGAATTTGATAGTATCCCACATTCATGGATAAAAGAGTGCTTCAAAATGTATAAGATACACCCTACACTGATCGACTACATTACAGTGACCATGAAACAGTGGCAGAACACTTTGTAATTAAGCCATGATAATGGACAAATTATTATACTAGGGATAAAAATTCAGTGGGGGTATTCCAGGGTGACTCTCTGTCACCGCTGCTATTCTGTCTTGCCCTTAACCCATTAAGCTGTCTACTTAACAGCTTAGGCAATGTACCAACAGAGTGTAAAGACCTCTCGTCTACTCTTTGCGATGATTTAAAACTGTATAGCTCATCAGATGAGGAACTGAAAGCACAACTGCAAGTTGTCAAAACTTTTTTCAGATGATATAAGAATATCATTTGGTCTTGATAAATGTGCAAAAGTAACCTGCAAAGCAGGAAAACTGCAGCATCAAGAAAACATCAGTCTGGGACAAGAATGTGATATAGAAGAACTTGAGCAAGAGGGAGTGTATAAATATTTGGGAATTGATGATGGATCGACAATAAAACATGAATAAATGTGAATAAAACTTAGTAAGGAATATTTTAGAAGACTTAAATTAATCCTGAAAACAGCATTGACATCTAGGAACAAAATTCAAGCTATAAACCAATTTGCTCTTCCTGTCCTAATTTACAGTTTTGGAGTAACTGGTTGACCCCAAAATGTGTTGGATAGATTAGACAGGATAACAAGAAGGATGTTTCATGCTCACCAAATGATTTATAAAAATCAGTGCATCCCAAGATTATATATTCTCCGTTCTGAAGGAGGTATGGGTCTTTTTGAAATTGATTACATGTATAGATCTGCAGTCATGGGACTGCACACATATCTGCTGACCTCACAAGACCCAAATGTAGTGAAAGTTTTGAAACATGAGGAGAATAAATCTAAGATGACTTCCCTGCTTAGTTTGGCAGAAGCCTACTGGTGTCAAGCAGGAATGGAAATCAAACCAGAAGTAGATAAAAAAAAAAAAAACAGGCAGCAACTGAATGTGACAAAAGACAAAAGAAAGACTATAACGTGAACGATCACATGAGAAGGCAAAAAATGTGGAAAATGCATAAATACACTTGCAAGCATAGCAAACTTCTGGAAGAACCTCATGTTGATCTAGATCAAATACAGGAATGGTTAATGAGAGGTGAATTCAAGCCAAGAGATGAAAGGTTAATATTAGCTGCCCATGATAGTGGGCTACATACACATTGGTTTACAAAGTCCATTGAATATTTGGGAAAAACAGAAAAATGTAGGTATTGTAAAACAGAATTGGAAACAGTCGCACACCTCTTTGCTGGTTGTGACATACTAGTGGCAGAAGGACTGTATACTGAAAGGCATAATAATGTGGAAAGACTATATCACTAGGGAATGTGCAAACATTATGGTACTGAAGTGGATGAAAAACACTGGAAACATGAGCCACAAAGCATCATAGAAAATGATGTCTACATCACATGGGATCACCCATTACCAACAGTTCAAAAGATAGATGCTAGAAAACCAGATATAGTGGTCCATAAAAAGAAGACAAAAGTAGCATTGATCATTGAAATTGCCACACCCAGTGACTACAGTGTCTTGCAATCAGAGAGGCACAAAGTCATAAAATATCAGGATTTGCAGGCAGAAATGACAGCAATGTGGAAGAAAGATAATCAGACAGTTCCAATAGTAGTAGGAGTAATGGGTCTTATAAAAAAGAATCTGCAAGCGTATTTAGATTTTTTACCAATACATATAAAGCCATACGAACTGCAGAAGGAGTCATTACTGGGCACACTGAGGGTACTGCGCAGAGCACTTCTGGCTAACATCAAAGATTGAAACAAAACTAATTTCATGAACTTTTATCATACTTTGACTTAGGAATGGGGTCCATTCACGTCATGGTATTAGAAACCCAAAAGATTTGGAGAAATTAAAAAAGGGGGAGTCCCATTACATTGCACTTTAAACTGCACCATGACTATAACCCGGTAGGTCTACAAAGTATTATTTTGGAAAAGGGTTGTTTTAGGTATGAGAATAATGTAGGGATCAAACAGAAATTGTTATATAAAGAATCAATTTTTATTTTAAAGCATGGCACTTTAATATCCTCAGGTCTGAATACAGAGTGTAATTGGAGACTTTTAATTAGTTAATTCATTGGTTAATTGAATGTATTAATTGTTTGCAGTACTATAAAATGTTATTTGATATCTAACATTTTACTCCTTGAAGGCTTTGTATAGCCAAGGTGCTAGAGTTTGTGATTTATTAAACTTTTGGATTTTACTGGCCCTTTTTGTTATTTTTCCTAAAATCAGGAACAGTTTTTTTTTTAATATTGCTGTAGCTTACTTATAAAGTTCACAGAGCAACAGGTTTGCATCATCAAGCAATTTTTTGAAAAATAAGAAGTTTGAAACTCTGGATGTTTGCCATTATTAACTGACTGTAATCCTCAGTGTCTTAGCAGAACACAATTTTTTTTTCTGAGAGGCAGGACAAAAATATGAGGCAAAACCAGGGACATTCCAAAAAATCAGGGACAGACCCATCCCAGACTACAATTGTCAGTGTTATTATATATGATTCCCTGACAATATTAAAAAAAAACTTACCTCCCATTATTTTACCCATCCACAGTGATCTATCCATCACCAGCTCTGCACCATGCTATTTAATATTACCTAGCGTTCTGATCAATGCCTTCTCAATGAATCATGGGAAGCCAATGAGTAGAAAGTGCGGGAACTGTGCAGAGCATCACCAGGAGCTGCTTATTTGTTTAATTAATTTATTTAGTTTTAAGTAAAATAAATAAGTAAAGTAGTGGCGCCATCCTCAATCCGTGCATGTACAGGTGCTAGGCATTGCAAGCATACATAGGAAGTACTTAACAACACCTATCATTTAACTTTTTTTAATGAAAAACAAGCAAGGCAAGCAGTTGTTATGTCCAGCAAGTCAGCTAACTAAAAGGGAGTGCTGATCATAAGAATTATTTTTTTAAATTAAATTGGTTGGTTGATGCTCACTGGCCATGGGCCCCCTTGGAGCCATGGGCCCAGGGTGGTGGCTCGTTTTGCCCGTTATAATCTGCCATTGTACCTGGCTCATAGTCAGGGCTCTACCCATCTTTATTAACAGACCTGCAAATCTCTGGGTCTTTTGTTTTAGTGAGTTTAATTTTGATGGCATTCACCTTAGCCTTATTGTATTGGTTTGAGTAATGTTTGGAAGCTTTGTACTCTCTTCTTACCTTTTGGTTTCATAATTTGTTGGTTTTGTAACACCACTATTTACATTTGTAGCAGAATTCTTCACTATAGTTATGATTCATTGAGATTAATTTATCAATGCAGTTATTTAAAATGTTGTAGAGGACCATAAATTATTCACCGTAAGGTTGAAAGGGGACTAATATAGAGGACACTATAACTGCTATTTGAAAAATCTTCAGAGCTGGTATACTTTTTATTAGGTTTGGTTTGGTATATAATAGGAATGTCAAAGCACTATCTTCAGAGCAAACAGGAAGTTAGGGATTATGTTTAGTTTAGCACAGCTGGCAGGGATATTTCTCAAGATGCTGACTGTTATGTTTCTGTCCCTTGTCACTGTTTTTACCATCTCACTTTAATTTCTCCAAGCCTTTTGAGTTTCCAATACCATGTCAGGAATTGGCCTCATCCATAAGTCAAAGTATGATTAAAGTCTGTGAAATCAGTATTGTTTTCAGTCTCTGACATTAGCCAAAAGTGTTCATTGCAGTACCCACAATGTGCCCAGAAATGACTCCTGCAATTTATATGGAGTTAAATGTATCGGTAATATATCTAAATAAGACTGTACATTTTTTTTATGAGACACATTGTTCCCATTTCTATTAGAACTGTCTGGATATCCTTCCTCCATATTGCCCTAATTTCTGCCTGTAAATCCTGGTATTTTATTATTTTGATTCTCTCTGTATATGCTACTTTTGTCTTCTTTTCACTGACTACTTTATAATCTATTTTGGAACTGTTGGTAATGGGTGATCCCATGTGATATAAACCTCATCATTCTCTGTAATGCTTTGTGGCTGATGTTTCCAGTGGTTCTCAGCTACTTCAGTGTTGTAATATTCGCACAATCCCCAGTGCAACAGTCTTGCCACATCATTATGCCTTTCAGTGTACAGGCCCTAAAAAGCTATGCGACTGTTTCCAGTTCTGTTTTACTCAACCTGCATTTGTCTGTTTCTCCCCCATGTTCAATGGAGTTTGTAAACCAATGTGTACATAGTCCACTCTCCTGGGCCACTAATATTAACCTGTCATATTTTGGTTTACATTCACCTCTCTTTAACCATTTCTGCATCAGATCCTTATTGGCATGAGGTTCTTCCAGGAGTTTTCTGTACTTGCAAATATATTTATGCCTTTTCCAAATTTCTTGCCTTCTCATCTGATCCTCCTTCTTATAGTCTTTCTTTTGTTTTTTGTCTTATTCAGTTACTGCCTGATTTTTATCTACTTCTGGTTTGGTTTCCATTCCCACTTAACACGCATATATTTTTGCTAAACTAAGCAGAGAAGTCATCTTTGATTTGTTCTCTTCATGTTTCAAAACTCTCATTATGTTTGTATCTGATGAAGTGTAGCCGATATGTATGCAGTCCAACAACTGCAGCTCTATACATGTAACCAATTTTGAGGAGTTCCATTCCTCCTTCAAAACACGAAATATATAATCTTGGTATACACTAACTTTTATATGTCATTTGATGAGAGTGAATCATTTCTCTTGTTTTCCTGTTAAACTGATCCAATACCTTTTGGTGCCAGTCAGTCATCCCAAAACTGTAAATTAGAACAGGAAGAGCAAATTGGTTTATAGCTAGGACTTTGCTCCTAGATATCAGGGCTATTTTCAGTATTAATTTTGATCTTCTAAAATATTCCTGAGTATTCTTCACATTTGTTCATGTTTTATTCTCAATCCTTTGACTGTTCCCAAATATTTATACACTCCCTCTTTCTCAAGTTCCTTTAAAAACAACAACAACAAACTTTACTGTCGTTCAACCATACCAATACAGCTGAACAAAATTACGTTCCTCCAAGTTCATGAACAGATAACATAAGCAGAACATATAACAGTATACATACAGTAAACAACAAACAACATTTACACAACAAAAGTGAAAAGAGCCAACTGAAGATCAGAAACTATTTCACATTTGATACATCCACCACCATATCCATGCATCTCCAGCAACATTAATTAAGCAATCCTTCCATCCGACCATCCTCCATCAACAAAAACTGACAACCGCTGCTACTGCAGTCTCAACCATCCTAGCATCATCCAGTCCAATGGTCATTCCTTCCTTCCGACAACCACAGTCATTCAACCACCTCTACCTGCTGGCCCAAATGGCCACACCATCACCAGCAGCCACCTAGTCCTTCTTTCTGCCGACAACACCGACTCTCACATTCCACTGTCCAGACAGTCTCCTTCTCCTTTTTCTTCTCCTTTTTCATCACCATAATCCTCCACTGCATTCAAGGAGCCAAAACCAAAACAAAAGTGAAATTCCGTTTCTTGCATTCCGCTCAGCAAAGATTCACCATTGCAGGCCGAGCTTCCACCACTCCACACCATTTCCCACGAAAACAGGCAACAACAGGCACAGGAACATCACCAATGTTTCCACCGTGACATCTGCTCACCCGGCAACAAAACGGATCCACCAAACAAAAAAAGACTTACAAGGCACAACAAGAAAACAAAAAGTGAACATCAGGAGTTGAAGAGGCCACTGACATATGAGGCATTGCCATCTTGCCCAGTCACATTCACATTACATTACATCACATTCCTGTGCCAGACTGATATTTTCTTGGTGCTGCAGTTTTCCTGCTTTAAATGCTGCTTTTGCACATTTATCAAGACCAACTGACATCCTTATATCATCTGAGAAGGGCTCAAGTCACTTGCAATTGTGCTTTCAGCTCCTCATCTGATGAACTGTACAGTTTTAAATCATCCACAAAAGAAAGATGAGAAGTCTTTGCACTTTGTTGTTGCCTGGGAGCCAAATTGTAACCATGACCTAATCTGTTAAGTAGACAGCTTAATGGGTTAAGGACAAGACAAAAGAGCAGCATTGACAAAGAGTCACCCTGGAATGGGTTGCTATCATGTAGTCGAACTTTTACAAGTTCGAACTGCATATGGTCAATACCATAAGTTCGAATTTGTAAAAGTTTGAGCGTTTGAATTGAAATCTCCATAAGCGGAGGTTTCCATTTTGTTAAATGGGGTGGAATCTCAGAGTTGGTATAATTAAGTAGCGTTGGTATGGGAGGTGCATGGGGGGCTTGCCCCCCTGCTTAAAACAGTTTATTTTGTTTTCTGTTGTTTTTTTGTTTTTTTATCCATAGTCGAAGTTTGTAACTTTGAACATTATGGTTCAAACATTACATGTTCGAAGTTATAAGACTTCGACTATGTGATATAGACACCCCCACCCCCACGGAATACCCTCCTAAGAATTTTCATCCCTGGGACAATAATCTGTCCTTTATCATTTTATTATGGCTTAGCTGCAAAGTGGTTTGTCACAGTTTCATGGTTGCTGTAATGTAATTGATCAATGTAGGGTGTATTTTATATATCTGTAAGCATTTCTTTATCCATAAATGTGGGATACTGTCAAATGTTTTTTGTAATCTGTCCATGGCATACTTGGATTCTTCCCCTTTGTACAATTCTCCATTATGGCTTTATTTTACAACAAATGATCCTTTGTTCCATATGACTTTCTTCTAAATAACTTTAAGCTCTGTCAGCAATAATTGCAGTATATAGTTTAAATATCATCAGAAGGCAAGTTATTGGTCTATAGTTTTTAGGATAACTTGCAGGTGCACTCCAAAGGAGGAGTATCATTGTTCCTGCTGCTAACTAGGATGGTCTCTGTTTGGGGTGCACATATATCTTACTCAGGGCTAAATCTTCATGTAAAAATGTTAATACTTTTAGCCAGAAGTTAGGTACTGCATCTGGGACTGGGATTTTTCATTTACAAACTTTTCTTAATTTTGTTTCAGTTTCTTAGGTGTTTACTTCATCATATTTCATATCTTGTACATTTGAACTTCTTACTATTTCTTTTACTTCTTCCAGCCATTCAGCATCTTTGTTATGTTCCACAGGGTCCTTATAGTTATTTCTCCAAAATGTCTCTATTTCTTCTTTTTTGGTGGTGTTTCTATTCCGCTTTTTTCGCAGTTCTCTGTAAAAATATTTTGTGTCATTAATGAATTGATTATTTTGCACTTTTCCTTTATATTTATCTGCATATCTTCTAAGTTTTTCTGTCTGTACTGATATCTTTAGTTTATTATATGCAATAGTACAGGACAGAGCCTCATCAGTTCTAATACTGTGTGCTGCTTTTATCACATCTATCTTTCTAAGTATTTTTGTTGATCTGTTCCTCCATTCCTTTCACTTATTGCCCTGTATTTTTGTGGAAAAACTTTATCTGTTATTAATTTAGGTGCATATTAATATATCCTATTTAATTCTATTATATCACATGAATTTTTGTTAATAGTTTTGGTTACTGTGTTCATTTGTTTTATCAGACTTCTAACATTTTGGGTCTTATTGACTTTCTGTAATCTAGTTATTTCATCGATCTTAATATGTCTATCCAGCTCTATTAAATCAGCCAACTCTCCCCTCATATCTTTTTCTTCTAAACTGTGGTCCCATTTTTTATTCTCCGTTTCCTGAGGCAAAACAAATGTAACCTCAGAGTTATTATATATAAGTAGCAGGGATATGGGGGTCCAGCTCTTACCCAACAAAAGTACTTTTAATGTGTAATAGTGAATTTCACACTTCATTGCTGTCTTAGCAGTCTTTGGTGTTATGGAGCCCCAATATGCAGTCTCGAACTCCCTATAATTTGCTTTTTTTTCTCTGGCAGATTTATATTCATGGTAATGTCTAAAGCTATTGGAAATGTTAAATTCATTTCATACAATAGCTTTCTGTGGCATGCCTCACTACAAACAAACTGCAATATGGGGTTAGGGGGTAGTATAAATGTAAGGTGTTTGCCTCACAAGTACAAGGTACAGAATTTGATTCTCAGCTTTAAAAGGGAAGTTAGCTAGGCTTAAAATGGTCCACAAGGGCAGCTAGCCTGGTACTTATCTAGGAATGAAGGAATTTATGTTATAGTGCACCGTACAAGTCTACATCAGTGTCACAGTTTAGCATGCATTCCTTCATGTTCCCATCTAATGCACCATAGTATCATTTGCCATCTGGATGCAATGACTAAACTGAAATATGTTCACTGTGATCACTGGTTTAAATGGTTTAGATTCAAAGTCTCCGTTCGACATTTCAGTAATGTACTTAGAATTCTTATCTTTTGGTTTCAGTAATTTACCCAACCTTCAAAATAGCTCATATGTGGTGACACCCATTACACTCAAAATGTCGCTGTATGGTTATTCTTTGGACTATCATTCATGTCAAAAACTGGTCAGACATTTTCAATATACTTTTAAATTTCAGTGAAGCAAAGAATATTCCACTGGATAAATGGTTCGTTGTGTTAAAAAATAATAATGAATAATAAACAGAAGCAAGTGCTCAGAACGAAACAACCAGGCCGACTCTCGTATTCCTTGTGCATAAACTTTTTTATGAAAGATAGATAAAATTACAAGTACGGTAAGCGCTTTCGCTATTCAGCTTCATCAGACCATCTAGCTATACATAATGCAACAACTCTATATAAAAATATTTAAAAAGTTATTCTCCAATCACAGTAGTTTTCCAATTAAGTCAAATTAATTCTTAAAAAATCAGTACTAACACATATAATTCATAGAACTACAATAAGAAATTCATGTAAACCATTGAATAACATTGACTCATCGTTTAATAATAAAAAACTAAATAAAAAATGAAAATATATAAAAAACATATAAAATATGCATATCTAGATATATATTTTATTTCTGCAACCTCCGTTTTTTAAGCAAGGGTTTTATGGATGCCCGTTCATTCAACCCTTTCCCCCTATCGGCTCTAAGAATGATGATCCAATTTGTTTCCCTATATTCAGTATGATTTCTGATATCACCTTCCCTAATATGTGGGGTAACGACCTCTAATACCCTAAAATTAAACCTATGTGTGTCCCCTGTCTGTAGAACATGTTTTGAGAGTGCATTGTGATTTGTCTTTTTCTTAACATTGTACATATGCTCTCTTATCCTATCTCTGAAAACCCTATTGGTTTTCCCAACGTAGAACAAATGACAGGCTTCACATTCCGCTAAATATACCACATTAGATGTCATACAAGTGGCAGTGGCACAGAGCACAAACTCTCTGTGAAGATCTGGATGAAAAAATATGTTTGATGTGAAAATCAACGAGCAGAAATTACATCTCCCACAGGTTTGTGTGGATCCTCCTACCTTGCTAAAGTCATGGGCACCATGGTCATAACAAAGAAGTATTTTTAGGTTCTTTCTATTCTTATACAGAAATCTTGGTTTTTCACCTACTAATTCACTAATTCCTGCATCAACCTTTAAAACAGACCAATTCTTATTAAAAATCTCTATTAAATCTCTATTGTCATTAGTGAAGAAAAGGGGTATTTTAAGATGTTTATCATTATTAATAATTACTGGGCGGCCACGGTGGTGCAGTGGTTAGCATTGCCGCCTCACAGCAAGAGGTTCTCCGGTTCGATCCTTGGCTGGGGTGCCTTCTGTGCGGAGTCTGCATGTCCTCCCTGTGGTCGCGTGAGTTTCCTCCGGGTGCTCCGGTTTCCTCCCACATCCCAAAGACATGCTGCAGGTGGATTGGACACTCTAAATTGGCCCTAGGTGTGCATGTGAGTGTGCCTTCTGTGGAAGGTTGGGCACCGGGCTGGCAACTCGACACTGTAAAACTCCACTGCCATTCAATGTGCGGACAAGGCGATCCGCTGTGGCGACCCCTAACTGGGAAAAAGCCGAAAGAAGAAGAAGAAGAAGATCATTATTAATAATTACATTGTCCATTGTCTTAATGACACTCTTATATGGTCCAAAATATGGTGCCACTACATCTTCCCTCAAATTACTGATCTCTGACAAGTTCTGTTTGAGCTCTCTCTGGTCATAACCTCTCCCTATAAGTCTGGATTCTAAATTCTCCATTTCATCAAAAAAGTCTTCTTGTGTAGGGTTCAGTCTAGATGCCCTCATACCTTGCCCTTTTATGAGGTTCCAAAATATATAACTAGGATGCATACTCGATCTACCTAGTACGGAGTTCCTATAGCACGTCTTCCGAAAAACACCTGTATGTTCTCAATATAAAGGTCTAGGTACTCCATACGAGAGTACGATCATTTAATAGTGAACTTCAAACACTCAGTGAGTTCATTCATCATTTGATGAAACTCATACAACTGGACTTGACTTCCTCTCCATAGCAAAAACAAGTCATCGACAAAACGTCGATAAAAAATAACATGTTGCTGGTACTCATCTTTCTTAAACAGTACAGTGTTCTCCCAATGTGCCAAGAACATATTGGCGTAGCTGTTGGCACATGAAGTGCCCATAGCTACGCCATCTTTCTGAATGTACATCCTACTATTAAATGTAAATAAATTATTCTCTAGGATCACTTCCAGAAAATAGCAAATAAGGTCTATCTGCATGAGACCAAAATCACTATTCACTGTGAGATATTCATGTATATACTGCACCCTGATATCATTGGGAATAACAGTGAAAAGGGATTGTACGTCAAGTGTAACGAAGATCATATCATCTAGTATCTGTTTCATGAAGTCATGAAGGTCTACAAGAAACTGTTTAGAGTCCTTAAGTACCAAACTATTCTGATTAATCACTGGTCTTAGATGTTTCTCCACATAAATCGACAGGGGTTCTGTGACCCACCCTCCACCTGCTACTATGGGTCTCATCAGTGGATTCCTTGGTTCTTTATGGACTTTTGACAGTCCTTGTATCAAAGGTATTAGGGGGTAGGCCACATTAAGATACTTATAAGTATCTTCTGTGATCAAACCTCCCCTAAAGGCATCACTTAACATTTCAGTTATTGATCCAACAATGCTGTGCACATCTGTGACTGTGATTTCCCTGTAATACCTCTCATCGTTTAACATCTCTTGCATGGACCGATCATAATGAGTACTGTCCATGACTACAATAAGGCCTCCCTTGTCTGCTGGCCTTATAGAAATCAAATCATTCTCCTGTAACTTCCGCAATGCTACTCTCTCATTGTAGTTCAAATTATACCTGACTCTTCTATTCCACTGTTTATCTTTTTCATCATAAAATTTATAAATCTCCTCTTCTGTCAATTTCATGTAGGCATCGACTAAGGGATGGTTAATAGGTACATAGTTGCTTAATTTCCTAAGTGAAAAGGGTTGCTGCTCACCATTGAAAGGGACTAACTGTCCACCTTGGTCCCCAAATTATAATCGTAACATCAAGTTCCTACAGAAAACCTTTAGATCTAAAATTGTGTCTGACAACTTACTTGTACATGAAGGAATAAAATTCAAGCCCTTATTTAAAACGCTGTTCTCCTCAGGGGATAACTCATAGGATGAAATATTTGCAGTCAGCGATTCACTACATTCCCCCACATTTTCTTCAATGTTTGATTCGAACTGAACTCCCCTGATAATTTGCGCTTTTGGCGCCCTCAGCTCACTGACCTCATTCTCCTCCCTCCCTTGTCTATCCTGGCTGGCAGGGGAAAAAGGAGATGTCCTGCGACTCCACTGGTCTGTATCGAGGCATTATGGGGGTTCTCATCTCGCTGACCATTCCCTGTATTGACCTTAGGTCTAATGGCCCTTTCCTGTGCTGCCACATTACTCGTGGTTTTCTTAATGACAACATTAAGATACAAATTACTATCAGGCTGCTGCTGAGCTCCTGAGTTCTCATTTAAACATTCCCCTTCCACATTTTTAGCCAAGGGTCGTATCCCAACATCCATCGGAACTGGTATACCAGTACCATCAGCAACATGTGAATCAGCTGTAACATTAGCAACAGTGTCTATAACATTATTATCATTAATCCTTTGCTCAGCAATTCTATGTGGAACAGTATGATTAATAACAGAATTATTATAAGCTCTAACATTTGTCTACTTGCTTGTTCACTATATTGTCCAGCTCTAGGCCACATAAAGACATAGCCTAATTTAAAGTCATTAACATCTCTTAACATTTTAATTCTCTTCTGTTGCATCAAATTCCACTCAAAGACAGCTACACCATCAAAGAGGCTCTCAAATAACGGGTTCACAGTCTTAGTCAAGTTGTGTCTTTCGGCTTTTCCCAGTTAGGGGTCGCCACAACGGAACTCCGGTCCGCTAATGACTGGCAGTAGATTTTTACGTGCCAAGTTGCTGGCCCTGACGCACAACCTTCAACGAAGGTATGCCCATTCATGCATGTCTCCACACAGAATACGCTCTAGCTGAGAATTGAACAGGACAACGTCTTACTGTGAGGCGACAACGCTCAAGTAATTATCAAATATAAATTCTTGTTTGTCTCTCATGACTTCCCTCAACCTGTTTTCTTCAGGTTTAAAGAAGTCTATTAGCAAATGCATATATTTCATGCTTACCTCCAAACTGAGCTGCTGCCAGCTCAGGAAATTGTGTCCCTTGTGTGGGCATGTTGAAAACGCGCAGCCCACGCGGAACAATATTCTTCTCCAAACAAAGTTCAAAATGTTGCCTCTGCGCTTGTAGCCTCTTAAGCTTCATAAAATCTCATTCTAATTCCTCCATATGGCATTGCAATTGCTCAGTCTCTTCCGACGCACATCCAGTCTCATCATCTGGTGGGCTGGTCTCATATTGTAGAAGGAGGTTCCTATCTCTCGTCAAATACTGGGAAAACCTTTCTCGCAAACCAACATTAATCCTTCATGTTCTGTCAGGGTTATAGTCCAGTTCAATTGAACCACTCTGCTGTTCTGCCATGTCCCAGTGGAATATTACAAAGAATAATATACAAAATACAACAAAGCAAAAAATATTCCACTGGATAAACTGTTCGTTGTTTTAAAAAATAATAATGAATAATAAACAGAAGCAAGTGCTCAGAGCAACGAAACAACCAGGCAGACTCTCGTATTCCTTGCGCATAAACTTTTTTATGAAAGATAGATAAAATAACAAGTATGGTAAGTGCTTTCGCTATTCAGCTTCATCAGACCATCTAGCTATGCATAATGCAACCACTCTATATAAAAATATTTAAAAAGTTATTCTCCAATCACAGTAGTTTTCCAGTTAAGTCAAATTAATTCTTAAAAAATCAGTACTAACACATATAATTCATAGAACTACAATAAGAAATTTATGTAAACCATTGAACAACACTGACTCATCATTTAATCATAAAAAACTAAGAATAAAAAATGAAAATATATAAAAAACATATAAAATATGTATATCTAGATATATATTTTATTTCTGCAACCTCCGTTTTTTAAGCAAGGGTTTTATGGATGCCCTTTCATTCAACCCTTTCCCCCTATCAGCTCTAAGAATGATGATCCAATTTGTTTCCCTTGTTTGCCTTTGCATGACATAACCTGATAGTAAGCCAGTGATCTTTAAAATAAGCTGTATATAAAAAACAGCTTAGAAATAGTCATTATATAACTACTCAACAAAATACGTGAAACCAAGCATTCCAGCGTGCATAACACAACCCTCTGCTGACAATCCATGAACTGTGCTTTGTTTATAAAGCTCAAAAAATTATTTCATGAAATCTTAGTATTAGCTGTGTGGACGAACAGCCGACGACTCATCCATTAAACCTCTCTGTCAAATCATTTTACAACATTCAGACACCTTTTGCTATCATAGGAACTTATAAACCTATGTTCGCTAGTGCACACTAATATTTTATGCTTGCTTGTGGTGGTCTTGAGTATGTTTCTATAAGAATTGGGAGGCATCAGTAGTGGTTAACAACACTGGCTATGTAGACTTGAGTAAATGCATTCATATTTACTTTAAGCAGCTTCCTTACACCCAGTAACTTTGAAAACCTTTGAAAAACGCTGAACAATGCCCATCTGGTATGGTAGCCAAGAGTCATTTGTTATCATAATTAAAAATTTCTTTAAATTTCAGTGTCCTTGCTTTCTGTTATTATTCATCAATAATAGTCTTATCTGATGCATACTTTTCTTACAGCAAGGTGCGCAAGCTTGAACGCACAACTAAGGGACTTCAATAAAAATCCCCATTTTGTTGTTTTTGGATAATACTCTGAATATGCACCAAAGAGCGTGGGATGATATGAAACAAAGGATAGCTCAGACTTTAACAGTCTAAGAGAAAGGCCTTCCCATTTAGATCTTTCAGTACCCAAATAAAATGAGTAGATGAGATGAGACTAGGAAGAGATTCCAAAGTCATTCCAAAGTCAAACGTTCAGTGAATGGAAAGCAAGTTATGTTGGAGATGTCATCTGTCCACTAATGCAGACTGGTCTCATATTTTTTATGACTGTACTAATATTAAACCAATATTGGAATGAGATTAACACATTTCTTCAAGCTATCTATACTGATGTATTTGTTTTGACAAAGTCTTTAATTTTATTGAATGTTGTTAATAATAATAATATGAAGAAAGATGACCTGTATTTGTTGTGGACAATGTTAGCAATAGCCAGAGAATGTATAACTAGAATGTGGAACTCTAATGTAGCACCCACAATGGAGGAATTCCTGTCATCACTGAAGAAATGCATACTAATGGAGAAAAGAACTAAAGCATTAAGAACTTTTCCTAAGCCATTGGTTAATAGTCCGTGGAGGAAAGTTTTGAATTTGATTGATACCCTACAGGTGGAACCAAACTCTTCCTAACTATTATTGTTTATATATTAACTTATTATTTAACTACAAATGTTTTTATCTGAATCCTTTTTGTCAGGCTGAATGTAAATATTGTAAATAGTTATTGAATGTTATGAGTGTATTAAATTATTGTGTTATTTCATCAAAATAAAAATCATTTGAGCAAAAAAAAAAGAAGTTAATTTTTCCTAGCTGACCTTAGCCAAGAACTTTTAAAACTCCAAGAAAAAAAAGTTCAAGGTGATGCAAAATTTAAAATAACATAATCTGTAATACAATAAGGGTAAAAATCAAAAAGTAATTGAAATACCCAAACCCTAAATGGAGAAATTTAACCCAAAATCCAGTGCAGTCACACATCAGCAGTGGTTTCACAGTACTTGCAGCTAAATAAGAATACAATGCATAATTATTTACAAAATTCCAGATAGCTGTGCTGGCAGTATCTCCCTTTGTTACACTTCAACCCACCCCCCGCCCCAAAGACTCTAGCTAGTTTTTCAAGTGACCCTTGAGAAATGTTGCTTGAGAGGGATGAGCCTATCTGGGAATACATTACCCTATACCCTGTCTTGAGATCCCAGCTGCCTTTGCATTGCTGACATTGCTGACCCCGTTACAGTGTTGCATCTGTGTCATATCATAGGGTCTATATTATAAGACTGAAAGTGCATATGTGCGACTACATAAAAGTCATCACATAATGCACGAAACCTAAAAATAGCGAACGACCACATAAGCAAATTTTTCCCTAGGGACAAAACATACATGGCCGTTCGCTAAAAAAAATAATTTAGCATCATAAACAGGTGGGGGGCCTCATCCCCACATACTCCCAATGTGGGGGGGGTTCTGCCCCCACACCCCCTAACTAAATATACCAACTCCGGTCGCACTATAGGGAAGGAAAGGGCAACTCTGTGAAGTTGGCCAACTATCTCTTTGCCCTATGACATATTCATCAAATCGCTTAAATGCGATTCGATGAATATGTGTCTTTGTTTCCATATTTGCTTAGAAGCATTTTTGTGGTTCTAATATAGACCCATATCATATGCCTGCAACCTTAGACTCCACCAACATCGTAATTTAGGATTTTGCTGGTTGGCACCCTGTAGCCATAGATACCTCCTCTGACTCCTCCTGCCTTCCACTGCACATACATAGCACCAGGGCCTCTCTATCATGGTAAGGTTTCATCATGTTAACATGGTACAGTTTGTGCCCTTGCCTTCTATTTAACAGTTCTACCACATAGTTAACATCACTGACCTTCCTTACCACTCTGAAGGGTCCCTCCCAAGCTGCCAGCAGCTTATTGCGTCTGACAGGAAAGAGAACCATTACCTGCTGCCCCACAGTATACTCTCTAGCTTGAGCATTCCTGTCATACCAAACCTTTTTCTACTGTTGGGATTCTGCCAGGTTCTCCTGGGTGAAGCCCATGAGTTTCCCGAGCCTTGTCCTGAGATTTAGGACATATGCTACAACAGACTCCTTGTGTAATTCACACTCACCCTCCCACTCATCACAAATGAAATCTAGAGGTCCGCTCACTCTATGCTCCTACAGCAACTCAAAGGGTGAGATACCTGTGGATTCCTGGGGCACCTCCCTATAAGCAAACAACAGATGAGACAAATATTTGTCCCACTCCCTCTTAAAATGGTCTGCAAACAGCTGTAGCATGGTATTTTGTGTAGAGTTTAAACTCTCCACCAGACCATTAGTTTGGGGATAGTAGGGAGTGTTTTTTAGGTGCTTCACCCCACAGTGCTTCCACTGACAAGCCAGCAGGTCTGACATGAAATTGGCACTGCTGTCAGATAGTAGTTCTTTTGGGAAATCCACCCTGCTGAAAATCTCTAACAAAGCATGTGCCACTTTTTCTGCTTCAATGGAGGACAGAGCCACCACCTCAGGGTATCTGGTAGCATAATCTACTACCACTAGGATATACTTCTTCCCTGTGGAATTTGGGGAACAATGAGGCCCCACAATATCCATAGCTACCCTCTCAAATGGCTCCTCAATCACAAAGGCATCAAAGGAGCTTTGACCCTGTCACCTGCCTTGCCGACCTTTTGGCACTGCTCACAGGTCCTGCAGTACCCGTTACATCCCTAAAAATCCCAGGCCAATAAAGGTTCTGCATAATACATCTCTTGATATGCTTTATGCCCATATGACCTGCAAAGAGAATATCATGGGCTATGGTTAGAAGTGCCAGAAGGTAGGCTCTGGGCACTACCAACTGCTGTCTTTTCTCACCCTCTAGCCCTTCTTCAGGTTTCTAGTCTCTATACAGTAATCCTTTGTCCCAATATACAGATTCCCCCTGTCCTTAAGAGTCAGGTGCCTCACTGGTTACCTCCCTCAAGCCTTGTAATGTAGGGTGTGACAGCTGAGCCTGTCTCAACTCTCTCTTTGTAACCCTTCTCAGCTGCCCTTCCATAGGAAGTCTGGTATCCTCTGACAGCGGTGCTTCACTGTCAACCTAGGTTAGATTGAAGAAGAGAGTAATACTCTGAATATGCACTGAAGAGCGTGGGATGACATGAAACAAAGGATAGCTCAGACTTTAAGAGTCTAAGAGAAAGGCCTTCCCATTTGGATCTTTCAGTACCCAAATAAAATGAGTAGATGAGATGAAACAAGAAGAGATTCCAAAGTCATTCCAAAGTCAAACGTACAGTAAGGGCAGGCAGCTCAAAATCCACCAAGTTAAAAAGCACAACAGGAATATGCAATTCAGTCACACACCAGTACTGGTCTCACAGCATTTCCTCATTTCTTCATTTTCTTTCCTTTGTTAATTCCTTTACGGTCAGTGAATGGACAGTAAGTTATGTTGGAGATGTCATCTGTCCACTAATGCTGACTGGTCTCATATTTTTTATGACTGTACTAATATTAAACCATATTGGAATGAGATTAACACATTTCTTCAAGCTGTCTATACTGATGTATTTGTTTTGACAAAGTCTTTAATTTTATTGAATGTTGTTAATAATAATAATATGAAGAAAGATGACCTGTATTTGTTGTGGACAATGTTAGCAATAGCCAGAGAATGTATAACTAGAATGTGGAACTCTAATGTAGCACCCACAATGGAGGAATTCTTATCATCACTGAAGAAATGCATACTAATGGAGAAAAAAACTAAAGCATTAAGAACTTTTCCTAAGCCATTGGTTAATAGTCCATGGAGGAAAGTTTTGAATTTGATTGATACCCTACAGGTGGAACCAAACTCTTCCTAACTATCATTGTTTATATATTAATTTACTATTTAACTACAAATGTTTTTATCTGAATCCTTTTTGTCAGGCTGAATGTAAATACTGTAAATAGTTATTGAATGTTATGAGTGTATTAAATTATTGTGTTATTTCATCAAAATAAAAATCATTTGAGTAAAAAAAAAAAAGAAAGTATTTTTTCCTAGCTGACCTTAGCCGAGAACTTTTAAAACACCAAGAAAAAAAAGTTCAAGGTGATGCAAAATTTAAAATAACATAATATGTAATAAAATAAGGGTAAAAATCAAAAAGTAATTGAAATACCCAAACCCTAATGGAGAAATTTAACCGAAAATCCAGTGCAGCCACACATCAGCAGTGGTCTCACAACACTTGCAGCTAAATAAGAATACAATGCATAATTATTTACAAAATTCCAGATAGCTGTGCTGGCAGTATCGCCCTTTGTTACACTTCACCCCCCCCCCCCGAAGACTCTAGTTAATTTTTCAAGTGACCCTTGAGAAATGTTGCTTGAAAGGGATGAGCCTATCTGAGAATACATTACCCCATACCCTGTCTTGAGATCCCAGCTACCTTTGCATTGCTAACCCCATTACAGTGTTGCATCTGTGTCATATCATAAGGTCTATATTATAAGACTGAAAGTGCATATCTACGACTACATAAAAGTCGACACATAATGCCCGAAATCTAAAAATAGCGAACGACCACATAAGCAAATTTTTCTTTAGGGAAAAAACGTACACAGCCGTTCGCTAAAAAAAAAAAAAAAAAACAGGTGGGGGGCTTCACCCCCACACACTCCCAATGTGGGGGGTTCTGCCCTACACACCCCCTAACTAAATATACCAACTCCGAGATTGCACTATAGTGAAGGAAAGGGCAACTCCGTGAAGTTAGCCAACTATCTCTTTGCCCTATAACATATTCATCAAATCCCTTAAATGCGATTCGATGAATATGTGTCGCTGTTTCCATATTTGCTTAAAAGCATTTTCGTGGTTCTAATATAGACCCATATCATATGCCTGCAACCCTAGACTCCACCATAGTAATTTAGGATTTTGCTGGTTGGCTGACTGTAGCCATAGATACCTCCTCTGACTCCTCCTGCCTTCCACTGCAAATACTTAGCACCAGGGCCTCTCTATCATGGTAAGGTTTCATCATGTTAACATGATACAGTTTGTGCCCTTGCCTTCTACTTAGCAGTTCTACCACATAGTTAACATCACTGACCTTCCTTACCACTTTGAAGGGTCCCTCCCAAGTTACCAGCAGCTTATTGTGTCTGACAGGAATGAGAACCATAACCTGCTGCCCCACAGCATACTCTCTAGCTCGAGCATTCCTGCCATACCAGACCTTTTTCTGCTGTTGGGCTTCTGCCAGGTTCTCCTGGGCCAACCCCATGAGTTCCTTGAGCCTTGTCCTGAGATTTAAGACATATGCTACAACAGACTCCTTGTGGAATTCACACTCACCCTCCCACTCATCACAAATGAAATCTAGAGGTCCGCTCAATCTATGCTCATACAGCAACTCAAAGGGTGATAAACCTGTGGATTCTTGGGGCACCTCCGTATAAGCTAACAACAGATGGGACAAATATTTGTCCCACTCCCTCTTAAAATGGTCTGCAAACAGCTGTAGCATGGTATTTTGTGTAGAGTTTAAACTCTCCACCAGACCATTAGTTTGGGGATAGTAGGGAGTGTTTTTTAGGTGTTTCACCCCACAGTGCTTCCACTGACAAGCCAGCAGGTCTGACATGAAATTGGCACTGCTGTCAGATAGTATTTCTTTTGGGAAACCTACCCTGCTGAAAATCTCTAACAAAGCATTTGCCAACTTTTCTGCCTCAATGGAGGACAGAGCCACCACCTCAGGGTATCTGGTAGCATAATCTACTACCACTAGGATATACTTTTTCTCTGTAGAACTTGGGGCACAATGAGGCCCCACAATATCCATAGCTACCCTCTCAAATGGCTCCTCAGTCACAGACAAAGGCATCAAAGCAGCTTTGACACTGTCACCTGCCTTGCCTACCTTTTGGCACTGCTCACAGGTCCTGCAGTACCCTGTTACATCCTTGGAAATCCCAGGCCAACAAAGGTTCTGCATAATACATCTCTTGGTATGCTTTATGCCCATATGACCTGCAAAGGGAATATCATGGGCTATGGTTAGAAGTGCCAGAAGGTAGGGTCTGGGCACTACCAACTGCTTTCTTCTCTCACCCTCTAGCCTTCCTTCAGGTTTCTAGTCTCTATACAGTAATCCTTTGTCCCAATATACAGACTCCCCCTGTCCTTGAGAGGCAGGTGCCACACTGTTTACCTCCCTCAAGCCTTGTAATGTAGGGTGTGAGAACTGAGCCTGTCTCAACTCTCTCTTTGTAACCCTTCCCAGCTGCCCTTCCATAGGAAGTCTGGTATGCTCTGACAGCGGTGCTTCACTGTCAGCCTATGTACTACTACTCACATCTGCCCTTGCAGTCACTCTGTCCAAGGGAACATCAATACCCACCAGCAGCTGTGGCCCACCTTCAATCTTACTGCTACAGGGTAGCTCTCTCCTGAAGTAGCCACCTCACCAGTCATGGCTTCAAATGTGCAGTCTGTCTTGGTCTCCCCCCATGCTGCCAGGCCCACATGCTTGTCTCCAAGCCTGACTGTGTGCCACTGCATGCACACAAGGTACTGCATTATCAAAATCATTCCCTATCAGGGCATCTGCTGGGATATCCTCAAACACACTTATCTGCTTGCTTCCTTTTCCAACCTCCCAGTCAAGATGAACCCTAACCAAAGCTATTTGGAATGGGGTCCCTCCTAAAGGTCTGACTGGAGTAGACTGCCCAGGCAAGTAGTACTCCTCTTTAATCATTGCAGGCTTCACAATGGTTAGGTCACAGGCTGTGCCTTTCTTAGCAGTGGCCTGTTTCTCATCTACTAAGATAGGATATAACCTATTGTGGTAGTTTGGTGCCCTTGTTGTCTCCAGATGACTTACTGTTGGCATTCTATCATTCCCACTTACTGGGTCCCCCACCTTTTGTTCCCCACCTTGCTTCCATGGTCTCTATATGCTACACGGCCCCCTGGTTACATTTAAAACATGTAACCCTTGATCCTGGCTGAGTACCTGAACTAGTGTCTTCCCTGATACTGACGGACTCTGTTGGGGTGATTTATGCTGCCCACCATGGATTCCCTTAGACCCATGTGCAGCACTGGGTATCCCTTTCTTGTGCAGTGATGCCCTGCTTGCTAGGTCTCCCTTGCTCCCCAATTCATCTGCAGTATTATATTCTCTATCTGCTAACCAGATTCACATGTCCTCAAGCAAAGTGCTAAGGGTATGTTCCCTCACCAAACGGTCTGCCAGCACTTCAAAAGTGGTGACATGACACCCACTCATCCATCTATGAAAATAAGTGCTTAACTCAGCAATATATTGACACACAGTTTCATTTGCCTTGCATCTATGCTCACAACACTTTTTTTCTGTAAGCTTCGGGTGTTAATTTAAAACAGTCTAATAAACAATTTTTAACAGTATTATAATTTAAGCAATTGGTATCAGATAATTTAAAAATAGAAGTTACAGCTTTACCATGTAGTAAGGGGGTCAGGAACCATACCCAGAGCCCCTGGTCAACGTTATGCTGTTTACATACCCTTTCAAACATATGAATAAAACTAACAAAATTATCACCCTCTGTAAATTTTGGAAGACATTTACTGACATTTATTGCTTCTGGAGTTTAGTTACTCCCTTCCCCATTACTTCCATGACTCTGGCAAAGAGTCAGCATTTCCATTTTATGTTGCCTCTGCCTCTCATTTTCTTAGCTTTCAGACATCTCAGCGTCTCTGCGGATTTTAATTCCAAATGGTGCAGTCCCTCTGCTGATTATTCTTTGACCTCCAAGTGCTGCAGTCCCTCTGCTAATTCTAGTTCTAAATGTTTGGACTCCAGCTCAAGTCTCTTTAACTCCAGATGGATTTTCAAGTCCTTTGAGTCAAAGTTGAACTGTCCATTTTCTGAGAGCTGAACTTCCCCAAGGCCAGTCTGGTTGTTCTCCTGGTTGCTGGTCTGTGATGCAGCTGTAACTAAGGCTATAATCATTTTTGCTTTAATCAGGTTGGCATGCACCAGTCCTTTGGCTTGACACATCTCAGCCAACTGGCTCCTTGTCAACTTGCCATAATCCTCTGTTGACATCCTTGCCTGCTTTCCCTGACTAAATAAGCTAACAAAAACTAAATAAAACTACTGTGATATGAAACTCTGAATGTTCACTGTGTGGCTGCGTGAGAGTTCAAACACCTTCTTTAATGACCACTGTTAACAGGCTACAGGAGTTCAGTATCCACACCACTGAGTCCCAATATGTGATGTGGTGGTCCTACCATTGCCAACCAATAAATGTGATGACTCACCACTGGACCAGTAATCAAGAAGCCTCAATCCCACCACTGCCACCAAAATAAATGTGACGCCCCACCACTGGCTCAGTAATCAAGGAGCCTCAATCCTCACCACTGGCAACAGTGGGAGATGTACACTGAGAGGATGACAGGGTACACACACAGTATTCCCAGATGCAGCTTTCTGCATCAAGTGCAATTTCCCTTAAGAGCACACAGAAACTATGGTCAGTCCAGGCCTGGTTTCTCCCTCCTTCTCTAGATCCCCAGTAAGACTCCCCACTGGCACAGCTATAGGGTTGAGTTCTCAACTGAGTGTCCAGGCCAAGACCTCCAGCAACCTCTCTGTCCAACCAGTGCTTCATGTCCCTGCCCAAGTAGCTCACGCACACACGCACACACACACACACACACACACACACACACACACACACACACACACACACACACACACGCACACTCTTTGAGGTTTGATTTATATATAAAAACCCACACACACTCCTGGGAAAGGCTGGCACAGGTTTACTAGCTATGCCCTATTTTGCCCAGACTATAAGGTAGTTATCACCAGCCAGCTCCTTATCAGCTACTTTAAGGCCTTTAACAAAGGGTATGCAATCTTGCTGTGTAATGTTACTATTAACACAAATGGTAGTTTGACCAAAAGCAAGGCTATTAGGTGTGGCCTACACAGTTTAACCAAATACATATGCAAGCACCCTCAGAATTTAAATATCTCTACACAGATCAGCCACAATGAAAGGTTTAAATATATAATAAAAGAACAAGAAAATACTCAGTATATAATCACAGTGACATCAGAGTTCAAACCACAGGAAATATTTAAAAAGACATTGCAGGACAGTCTCAAATAAATAAAGAAAAGCATCTAAACTATGCTTCATTATAGTCCTGATGGAATCTAAGAGAATTACTATATCCTAGTGTACTTACTTAAGAGCAAGGCAGATGTGGTGAGTGGTTCTTATTGTTATTGTTGTCAGGTCCAAGACAGAATACAGAATGCTGTGTCTCACTCAGAGACCTCTCAAATTAATATCTCAAATATTACTAGTGGGATAGCTTTCAGAATGACATCATTCCTTGTCATCTGACTCTATCCTAGGTGAAACCCCGACTGCTGTTAGCTAGCAGTATTTAGCATCTACCTGTGAAAATACTTATACTGCAGATCTTTGGCAGATGTGGAAAGTCATAAAACAATCAAATTTCTTCACATTTCAAAACTAATAATTATTTCACTTTAAAGACAATACAGAAAACTCCCTAGTACATTGTGTCTCCTTGCTGCATGGAAACTGAAAGATATCATGTTTTATTGGGTAGCCATAAAGTAATCTAATTTCATTTATTTTTCTGAAGTTTTGCTGGATTGAAGTTAACCTCCTGTGTTCCAGTTTCCACTATTAAAACATATACATTTAAACAGCTACAATAGTGCATACACATTTCTGTTCTATTCCAGTAGGGCACACTGTGGATACATTTCAAGCACTTTGCAAAAACATTTTTCAACACGTCTATACAAACCTAGTATGATATATACATGACATACAGTTCTAATACATTTGTAACACAAGCATCTTATATGAATCATGTTGATATTCGCTAATGACATATAATTATTTACAAAATTCCAGATAGCTGTGCTGGTAGTATCTCCCTTTGTCATAGACCCAAAAATGACTGGCAGGCAAACTACACATCAGTAAAATGCAATACTTAATTCTATATGACCTGTTTGCAGAACACTTGTTTACAGCAACACCTTATGCCTGCTATAAATATGTCTCTCCAGAGTTTAAACATCATCAGATCATGTAAACAATGGCAGTCAACCATCTTGAAATCAAAATTCTGTGTAAAAGCTCAGGTTAATAAGCAGAACATACACACACTTTTGTTAAACCATTGTACCTTATTACATTGCTGACTTTTTAAGAGGCAGAAAATGTTTTTCCTCTATTGCCAAAATATAATTTGATTTTCTTATATGCATTATTTCTGTCTTTCTTGTTAGTTACAATATTTATTTAAATTATATAGCTTGCTCTGCAACCAAATGAAAGATAAGTTTGGCTTTGCATCTGCTCATTTGCCACATTAATCCACTCATTTAGTGTACCTGCATTTATTCAGTTCAGTATCACTGAACATTGGAATTAATCTCAGCAAGTAAAAGGCACAAGGCAAGAACCACCCCTAGAAGTGATACCATTCTTCCAGAGCAAGGCAGGTATGCACAGACATTCACACACACACACACACACACACACACACACACACACACACACACACACACACACACACACACACACACACACACACACACCATTCAGTTTCTCATATCCACATTCACAGACTCAGCTATGGACAATCTAGCAACAGCAGTAAGCCTACCAATATGACTTGGGAACATAATAGGAAATTTAGGACCCCAGTGAAAAAACACAAGTACATGGGGCACAACGTGCACATTCCAAATAGAATGCACCTCAAATGAGAATCAATTTTGGGTCTAAGCAATGTGAGACAACATTAATCATCATCCCACCTTTGCATTCACTGATTATCACGTGAATGCATAGCATGTATTCATTTTGCTGGTACTGCTTTTATTTTATTAATCAAGTAGGTAAAGCAACCTCATGGATCTCTTTTCAGCATTCATTTACAGTAGCCAAACACATCACGCAACATAATTCACCATTCACTGATGCATACATAACTGTACCACAGTGCCCTAAAATGCAATCACCCCCATAGAAAAACAGGGAAATGTACAAAAGAAAAAAGTCTTCTAACTCTTCTCACTTGTAGATAGCAGTATGATACAACAAAACATAACTATGTCATAGCACGAGCTTTAAACTTTGAACCCAGTGCTGCCAAAATCAATATTTTTATGAACTGCATTTAAACAAAAGTAGTTTAAAAACTCCAGGGTTTAACTGCAGTAAATCTCATGTATATCAACTGTTTTATGACCCCACTATCCCTAAAATTATATATTCAGTTTGATCCTTAATGAGTTTGAATGCAGCTAAGCTGGTGCCAGATTCTACTTTGTCCTTGCATTTGCAGCTCCATAACTGGAAATTTTCAGTTCACTTCTTTCAGTTCAGTAAGTCATTTGTAACAAAATGTTCTTTGTGATCTGTCAGAGCAACTTCAATTTCCCAGATTATTTTAAGAAAGTTCAGCTTATTAGCAGTAATGTTTTCTGTATTCCAGTCATAAACCTCTGTTATGAATTTATAGGATGCTGCAGTCAGACTAGTAAAGGTTTCATGACATCTTATTTTATTTATTGATTTAACATTTGTTTGTCAAGATAGTCTGATTGGACGTGTCCATTTTCAGCGCAGTCCTGGGGAGAAAAACTCCATAAGTTTACAGAGAGAAGAAAAATTTACAAAAGAGACATTACAGAGTATTAGCATACAGATTGTAGACTTTACAGCCGTTAGTATACAATAAGAAGATATTCCCCCATTTGGTTCAAAATACAAGTGTATGAAATATACAATGAGAGTAGATAAGAACCTGGTAGAGCATTGCAAGATATTTCACAACTGAATAAGAGTATATAAATGTTTAAGTTTTCCATATATACATTAAAGCAAATATACATGTAAGAGTATACATACATATATAAGCATACACACACACACACATATATGTGTATATGTACATATACAAATGCACACACATACATATATACACATTCATACACACACACACACATGTATATACAGTCATATATAGGTTATTGCTCTTACATGGATAGGTATAGTTAGGTGGTGCTGTTTGTGTTGTCCAGGACAGATGGGGTGTAGAAATAATAAGTGGCTGAGGCTTCAGGGGGTCAATTACAGTTGCATAGATGGTTGGTGAAGAGGTTTGTTTTAAATAGGCTTTTAAAGGAGGGTGTGGAGTTTTGTAGTCTGAGGTAAGGGGGAAGGTTGTTCCATATTTTTGCTATTTCATGGTCAAATAGTGATTCCCCGGAGTTGTTTTTGCATGTGATGGTTTCGATTAAAGCTTTGTTGGAGGACCAAAGTTGTCTATTTGAATTGTAGAAGTTCAGCATGCCAGTCAATCTTTATTTGGTGTACATGTGTAAATAAGTAATCTAATGCAATATTATGGTTTACTTAAGAGAAATGAAGTTCTACCAGCTGTGAGGGAAAGGGTGGTAAACTTAGTGTTTTATCTTCCCTGTTTTTCTATTAAGGTGTCAGATTAGAATCTGACACCTACAGTGTAAGTTAAATATAATTGTTTTATGCCCGACAAGTAATACACTGAACAAAATAGTGTAGCCCTGACTTTACATTTGTAGAATTACAATGTTAATTTAGATCCATCTTTACATATTCTACATAATGTAATAGTCTCAAAGACTTTGACCGCAAGAGCTGTCAGTTCAAAATCAAATGTGAGAGTTTACATTTGCTTTGTTGCCTTTGTAACTATAAGCAGTGGCTGCTTAAAAAATCCTAAACAGAAGAACCTGTGATACCAAGATTACAATTATTGTGCACAAATACGCACTCACACACACACACACACACACACACACACACACACACACACACACACACACACACACACACACACACACACACACACACACACACACGCATGCGTACACACACACACACACACACACACACACACACACACACGAGATCTGGCTGATCAGCCAATTGTATAATGAACACATTCATATCTTAATAGAAAAACAAAGATGATAAAACATTGTTTTTTTCTCCTTTCCCCCACAGCTGGGATAGCTTCAGAAATTGGTTATATTAAGCAAATGTCTACAAAATGAATAACCTCATGCATATGGAAAATATGATGGGATTTACCCTCGAGAGAAAACACTATTTATTTTGCTGTTAGCCATGTTTTTCATCCACAGGACCTGTCAGCTATTTTACTTCTTGCCAATAAACATATACTGCCCTCCTCTACTCTCCTGCACCCACTTATATCCGTACAGACATAGACCCACTGATACATACATACATATACACGCACACAAGCTTGAACACTAAATGCCACAGCAGCTCACATGTCCTGATATAACCTGTTTCTGGATAGATAAGGGTGATTAAACCTGCTTTACTACACATTGCATTCACTCACTTAGATACAGTTCTCAGAAAATGTTTTCTGGGCAAGCCTTTGCAGACTAAATCTAGTGGCAGCAAGAGACATCAGTCCCTGAGAGCTTGTGTGTGTGTGTGTGTGTGTGTGTGTGTGTGTGTGTGTGTGTGTGTGTGTGAAAATTTCTGAAAATACATGGTGCCATAGTGAGATTTTACTCATGGACTTCCTGTCAGTTTACCAGTTTCAATGTCAGTTCTTTTTTGCAGCTTTCACCTAATGGAAATGTTTTATTCATACTGAGTGAGTCATCCAGTTGATTAACTAGTAAAAAATGCTTAGAACTTTTTATTCTTAATTTAAGACTGAAAAAAGTGTGATAACACTTTTCTCACCATGAATGCAAGAGTACCGCCTATTGCTTGGAATGAATATTCCAGAATGTGCATACACTACTATTCACCTTGAGTACCGCCTATTGCTTGGAATGAATATTCTAGAATGTGCATACACTACTATTCACCTTGAGTACTGCCTATTGTTTGGGACAGCCTATCCAGACCCATTCTGTTATACTGTAAAAAAGTGCTTTCGGACACTTTAACATTTTATATACTTTGTTCACATTCTGTCTTAATCATCATGACCTTACCAATACATTTTACATCACTAACAGCATTCATTCTTCAAAGGAAATTTAGGGGAAATATGGTGGCAGTGGACACAGTTCTCTGTTTACAGTGTTGCCTCAGGTGTGTCTAAAAAGAACAAAGGTGTTCAAGTTGACACATTCCTGCATTTGGTTAGTGATGATTTGATTAAGATATTTAACATTTTCAATTAAACTAAATATCAGCAGTCCATCATAGCAATACTACAACTCCAGAAATAACTGTTTTTTTCTTTCTATGTAGTTTTTGTCCCTGTGCCTGTCAACCAAAAAGCCTAGGCTCAGTCAGATAATCAGATATACTTGTTAGATCCTTTTATCCAGGGATTGTCTGTGGTGAGTGCATCATTCAGGCACTGATTTGAATGCTTTGTGTCCTTGATGGCCAGCATCCTGGGAAGGAAGGCATATGTTATAGCCTAACACCATACCTTTTGACAGCATGCAGGTGATCTACATCACCACAATATCCCCACTGAATAGATTTCCCTTCACATATCCCATCTGAAAATGTTCTATCATTCATCCAGTCATTCAAACTGGTTTTAAAGGTTGCTAGAGAAGTACTTTGCTTGATAAGTAGTCAGTGTATTCCACAAGCAGGGAATATGTTGAGTTAGGTACCTGCCATTCCATTTGGTGATGTTGATGCGATTGTATAGGTCTAGTTGTCCAGAGCCAGTGCTGGCTTTACCACTGATTCTGTTTAGGTGAGGGGAACTAAAAGAATAGTGAGTCATTCACAGCATGGAAGGCTACACAGACCTCACCCCCCAGAATCTGTATGACACTGAGTAGAGGGACAGGTCTTTTAATTTAACAGAACAGCTATGGGTACTGAGACATTTTTAGTAAGGAAATTTTGAGCTCTTTAAAGTTGTTTTAGGTGCTTAGCAAGGTACATATTGAACAAAGCATTGTACTCAATGATGCATCTAATAAAGGGGGAGTAAAGTGACTGTAACTTCTTTGGACTGTGAGAAGATACTACGAAGGATACGTTGTGAAAGTTAGAAGGATTTTCTAACTACTGTAGAGAGATGTTGGTTAAAGAAGAGTCTGCTATCAACAAAGGTACCCATGAAGAGTCATGTATACAGTAAGTGGAAGTAATGCTAGATTTACCAAAAGAAATTATATGGCATTTATTGGTAAGCCTCTGAATAACACACCAAGCATTTGTTTTGTCAAGCCCTTGTTGGAGAATTGGAGTATCAGAATGGGATATGTCAAAAGTTCCTGGTCAGCGGTCATCAGCAAACTTAGTTAACTATAGTGCATTGATGTCAGTTTTCATACGACTATATAGCAAAGAGGAGGGACCCAGGACAGAGCCCTGTGGGACAACACTAATGATGCTTTATGTCTAGAGCAAACCCCCATGACCTTAATGGTTATGGGTTTTGTTAGATAGCCAGCTACCTATCCAGCAAAGAGAGTTGGTCAATAATCCTAGCATAGGGGGATAGTGTCAAAAGCCTTAGCAAGGTACAGGTAGACAGCATGGACTATATGCCCCTTACCATTTAATTTCCTTTAATAATGAGGAAGTCGACATCTTTTATAGATGGCCAAGAGCTTTTTTCTTTTTCTTATTGCTTATTGATGTGGTAATTCCACCATACAGGTTTAGTATGATACCTCAATACATCTGTTAAAAAAGAGGAATGGGCAGCAGTCTCATGTACAAGTTTGCTGGGGAGCTGTGCCATTTGTGATTATCAAAACAAGCAGTTAATAGTGACATACTGGTTTTGATGCAATCCTTGAATGCAGAGGAGTTATTAGGGGCTGAAAGCAGGACTTCATGGAGATGGGTACAACAATGTGAAGAGTGGTAGAACTTGGGAAAACACTTGTGAGGACAAGCTCAAGAACCTTTACACCTCTGGTGGGTAGTGGGACAACATGGTCAAGTGAATTGGCATTTATAAAGTCAGGAAACCTCTTGCCAATTACTGTGTGGATAGCTGAAGTCACAAAGAAGGCCACAACCCATCTGTGTCGTGTTGAGCCTGATGCTTAACCCCACACTGCATATTTGCATTCCATGCCTTCCCCCAATATGATCTCTGCAGTATGCAGCCACCTGTGTCCCATCATCCCCCATAAGTAGCACAACCATCCCTTCTACTAGTGGCATCAAGCACCCAAGCTGGTAATCAAACTCGGGTCACCTGGGAAGTAGCCAGGGCAAGCCCAGAATGAAGTTGGTATATATCAGACACTTGTTTCATACTAGACGTCAGGCAGGGGCGGCTCGTGGCATCGGACTGCCGGACTGCAGCCCCCTCAGCTAAAAAGAAGAAGAAAATGTAAAAAAAAAATACCTTTTCTTGTGTGTAGCAGATGTTTTTTTTTTTGTTTAATGCAAAATTCGAGTCCGCAACTCAGAAGTACACGCATGCACACTTTAACCACCTCGGGCTGCGGTGGTTTTAAACAGATTTTTTTTTTGTTTGTTTTGATTGCAGCCCGGTGGAGTAATGAAGGCATCATTGTGATGCCCAGAAGTCTATGCGGTTCCAAACCACATAGAATTGGAAGGGGCTTGGACTGTGACGTCAGCAGGCATGTCATGACGTGCTTGCTGGGCTAAATGCTGCTGATTGGTTGTCGCTCTCTTCCCGTCTTTATGTGCTGGGAAAAGAGCGAGAATCAATCAGTCAGTTGTGGGCTTGACTTGTGGATTAATTTGTGACCGATTTTATTAATAATTTAATTTATTTGGCATTGGATTTTAATTTTTTTTTATTTGGGTGGATTTTGTCAGCTTTGCTGTGCAGCCTGTGTTAGCCTGAAGGAAGAACAGAAGAAGAAAGAAGAAGAAAGAAAAGAAGTTAGAAGAAGAACAGAGTGAAGGTGTAGAATTAAAATAAGTATTGTAGCTCGAGAGGTATACAATAGGGATGGAAGTAAATACGCTGAGGCTAGGGTTGTCCTTGTTGTATCTGTAAGGTAAGCTTCTTTAGCCCTGTAGTGAGAGCCTAATTTCTGATTTTTTTTTGTAATAGATCATTGGATATGGTCAACTGTGAGTTTAATTATTTCTAGGAGATTGGTTTGGGATTCTATTTCAGTTTTGGTATTGTTGGCAGATATAATGTTAAAGGATTGCTTTTGACTAAGGTATGATTTTGAGGTGAGGAGTATCATATTTGTCTTACTGGGAATAAGTAGTAAGTTCTGATGTTTTTAGCCATTGTTCACCTGCAGAGAAAGTGTTTTAGGTGTTCTCTTGCAGTGTGGATAAGGATGGTGCTGCACAGATCAAAGATGAATTGCCAGTGAATTATGATATATCGGCTGAGTGGGTGATGGTATTACACTTATCAATGAAGATGTTGAAGAGAAGGGGGTGCAATAATGACCAATAATGATATCTGTGTGACTACAAACATTACTGTTAGCAAGGAAGAAGATGTTTGCTGCCATTTTACAGCCTGTTCCCTATTGAAGAGGTAACTAATGAACCAAGAGAGTGAGGGATAGAAGAGTTCAAAATCTATGAGAAGTTGGAGTGATGCAGTACTGAATGCCTTTGCGATGTCTAAGAAGAGAGCAGGCACAAGTTTGCCATCATCTCTGTACTGGTTGATGATACTGGTGAATTTCAGGAGTGCTGTTGTGCTATGGTGAGGAATGAAACCATGGTATGTGTTTTGAGAGTTTTTTATTAGAAAAACAAGGTTGTGCATCAGTTGTGAGTTGATGTGTTTCTATAGAATTTTTAACACTGGTGGCAGGATGCCAGTTGGTTTGTAGTTATTCAAATCTATTGATAGCCCTACTTTGTTGGTATTATGGTATCTGGTATTATGTAGGATTGATTCCAAGTAATAAGAATACATTTTTCTGATATGGACCTGTTTATAGGTTCATAAGTGTGTACTAGGCAAATGGCCCTAGAGCCTTTACAAGCCTAGCCCATAGGATTACCCTGGCATCGTGCCACCCAAACTTAGTTCCCAGTCCCTCTGTCGAGTAGAGCCACTGGAGTGATCTCTGGGGTGAACTTTCTATTTTCCATCCACTCATCAAGATTTATCTTGAAGAGGGCCAGAGAGGTGCTCTGTTTGACATGTATGGGAAGTCTATTTTTGATTATATGATCATAAAGAGCTATGGCATCAGCACTGAGTTGAAGATAGCCTGCTGGTAGTAGGTCAGGGGCTAAAGTGGTTGGCTTTAGATTGAGTAGCAACATGTTTACTGTGGAAGTAGACACAGGGCTAAATTTGAATAGCTGTGAATGGTTGGAATAAGTGTTGGGTAGTGTAAGAGGTATGCTAGTTTCATAGTTGGCTAAGGACTCTATTATTTGTATGAAATAAGAGTTAAATTGCAATGAAGTAGTGTCTTTGTCACTGTTGATGAATAGGAATGATATTGTTTTCCCTGGGTGGAGACGTTTATTTAAGGTTGACCAGAAGCCTTTCGGGTTGTTTTGGTGTTTATGTCAAAGGTTGGTATGGACGTTTTGTTTGTGTATTTCTATGTGGTACTTTGTGAGTTTCCTAAGGGGTCTGAAATGAGGATTGAGTTTTATTTTTATACCAGTTCTTCCATGCATTATCTCTATGAAACATAAGTTCTTTGCTTCTCTACTTAGCCAAGGTGTTGGGTTACATTTATTCTTTTATTGCATAGTGGGGCTAGGTTGTTGACGGTTTGTAGAAAGATATTTTTGAAGTGAGAGACTGCATTATTTAAGGTCATGGATTTTAGTATATTCCACTTGTATCATTTTAGAGAGTTTACAAAGGATTTTCTATTGAATTGTATGGTGTTACGCATTTGGTAGCAGATAATTTTTTGTCCTGGTATCGGTAACTTCTGACTGCATTGATCATTTAAAATATTTGGTAGGCTTCCTGTACTATTAATGTTATTAGGTGTATTTGAAAGAATCCAGTCTAGGGTTGTGTTTGCTATTTTTGTTGAGTTTAGTTGTGCAGCTGATTAGTTGGGTAAAGCAGCATAGGTTAATTGACTTGGTAGGGTTGATGTTGTTTATTTGTTGACAATCTATGTTGAGGTCATGTAATATTATTGCTTTGTGTTGGATATTGTGGGAGAGCCAACAAAGAATGTTTTTTTTTGTTCTGAAGTGATGTTGTGGTTGGGTAGAATATAGATGGGAGAGATATCAATTGATATACAGGGAGTGATTTTAAAGAGTGTAGTTAATAGCTCAGCACTGCAAATGCTACTGTCTTTTCAGGATAATGAAGTTGTTTTTGTACAGGATAGCAAGACTGACTGCTCTTCTGTTTTGTCTGCCAAGCCTGACTATGTTGTAGCCAGGAAGAGTGATTTCATTGTCACTTATCTCTTTTTTATTCAGAAATCTGTAGCTACTACTATGGCTGGGTAGTAGGTAGCTAGGAAGTGTAAACATCATGGATTGTGTTGCATATAATTCTTATGTTCATGTTTAAGATGAAATTAATGGATTTGAAGTTGGTTTGTGGGGCATTTGTGGAGTTATAATTGGTTGTTGGGTTGGATATTTGTTGTGTGAGACCTGGATTAGGATGGATGTCTCCACTGGTTTGTAGTTTGGAGTATGTGTAGTTACTAGTGTGCGACCACTTAATTATTAATTTAGTTTTATGGGAGTTGTAGTGTGTATTTTGAATTGCTTGAGGTATCTGTAATGAAAGAAATCTGAGGAGGCTACTTGATAGGGGTGGGGGGATATATATAGAGTGATGGGTCTATAAGTGTTTTACAGTTGAATGTGTGTCTGTGGGAGTAGTATGAACAATTAGAGGTGTTATTTGGTAGATGGTTAGGTGGAAAAAGAGATCTACTATGGACAGCAATAGTACTTGTTTAACTAGCATGTTGAGTGCATGCTAGAGGTGGATTGCTGGTACTATGCTGACAGGAGATGATAGAGTGGAGGTGTAGGGTCTCTCTAGTGGTAGATTTTGGTTGTTGTTGCATGCGTTAGCAATTGATGTGAGCCTACTACAGTTGCATAAACAGAAGATTAGTGCCTACGTCTCTAGCTTGCTAGATTAGTCTATATATTTGTCATGGTTTGGGGGGGCCTATACCACAATGGTATTTGAAGCACAGACATTGTTTTCATCCGATTCTGTCAAGTTACAATGTTGTTATGCTAATAGAAACCTCTCTTGAATTATTTGCAGAATAGGTATACATAGCCATGCAGCATTTAAAACATGGTATAAAACTATTTTTTAAGGGAAGTGGGGATAATATTTTGTCCAACAAAGAGTACTTTATGATCCAGCTTTAACATTATAAATGAAATGTTAAGGCTACAAGTGATCCAGCAAGAAGGTAAATGCACACAGAGTAGTGTTTAATTATGCCACCAGTAATCCTGATAAGTTAGCTTTTGCGCTTCATTTTTCAGTTCTGTATTTAGGGTATATATAGTATAAACAAATCATCAAGATAATGGCTTATAAATAAGCTGGACAAACATAGTGCTTTAGGAGAACAAAAAGAAAATTAGGTCACACTATTACAAAGAGCTGTAATGTAGAGGACTGTAAGAAACTGCAGAGAAGTGTGGGAACATTGATCTCAGAACTGGTGCAGTGACCCAGTCAAGGTCAAATATTTCTGCATTGTGTCTGAAACTTGAGCATAGGCAGACATTTTGCCTTTATGCTCAGTATACAAAGTTTGCATTCCCACATACTTCACGACTCATCAGCAGCCCCTAACCCCAGTTTAGAAAGCACATCTTCTCTGATTGCTTTGCCATAATTAATTTAGTTAGCACAGTTCAAAATAAACATCAGTTATCAGTGGAACAGCATGGGTGACTGCAGGAGATGGGCCAGCATGGATGAAATGAGCAGCAATGTGGGACCTTAGAGTGTGATTTGGAAAAATTTATAGTTCATGAAGCAGTTGGTTTGCACATTTGTGTAGGAAATCTTTCATATATTCACTAATGCAGTAGTTTACAGCTATGTGAAGCTGGTGTTTAGCATTATGGGCAATAGTCAGTTAAGTCAAGCACGCAGAATTCACTGTGCAATCACTCTGAAATGCATAATGCAAACAAAATATGATCTTATTATGTTTCACTAGATATTTTTGGATAAAAAGATGGCATAGATTGTTGTCAGGCAGCAGGTCTTTTTTGGATAAGAAACATTTTTACAAGTGGGGGTATCACAGAGCTTTCTACTTTCAGCATGTTACTTGGTACTTTTATAAAGCTGAATATAAGTTATAATTAGAACTGCAGTGCAAGGAGAAGCTTGTTTTATTATACTTGATTTTGACTAGTATTTCAGTAATGTATTTAAAAAGTAATTTATTTTTTCATGCCTCACAACCTTTTTGTTTCCGTCTAGATATTAAGTAAGCTGTCATGTAGCCAATGCATTGAAATATTTTTTTTCTTCTACACTTCATTTTGTCTTGATTGGACTCTTGTAATGATGGTTTGGCACCCAGGGCAGCATATTCAACTAAAGTTCCATTTGTTGTGTTTTTCAGCATAGCTCTACCCCGTTCTAGTTGGCCACACCCCTTCACATTGGCCCCACCCGTTCAGCTGTCTCCTGCAGCCCCCCTCTAATTTGAAGTCACCAGCCGCCACTGACGTCAGGGTCAAGAAGAAGCTAAAAAGGTATGTGTCACTGGTGTAAGATACAAAGCTAAAGACTGAGATTTGGGGATCTGCCTGACTCATTGCTGAAAGATAAAACTGTCTTTGATATTAGAGAAGACATAGTGAGAATTAAATAGATGTAATATTGGAGAAAACAAGTGATGTAAAGAAAGGTAAAGAATTACCTCCAGTGTTTCAACATTCAACTGGAAGAGCTTGCTGCATATTTAGATATGTGTGTACAGTTAATCTGAAACAAATGTTATAATGCTAATAGACATAGTGTTAATGTAAGTCAAGGCATGTTTAAAAAAATGTGAGTAACAGTATGGCAGCTAACAAAGCTTCAGTAACACATGAGTCTGATGATATAGGTAAAAATGAAGGTCAGCTAGGCCAGCTCTATTGACAATGAGGGATAAAGCCCTGACTACTACTCAAGGAATCCGTGCACTGTTTATTGACAGGATGGGTGCCTTCTGGAGCTGGCAAGGGGAAGATTGGCATGTCTATCTTTGGAAAGAAAGGGATGGAATGTGGTTGCCCTATGCAGCAATCACTCAGAGGAGGACCAGCAATGTTTGGAGATTATCCTGGGACATGCTTTTGGCACACCAAGCCATGAATTCGGAAGCCTTCCTTAGCTGGAGCACAGAAGTATATGCATGCATGAGGAGGTTCAGTGGCACTCAAACTGATGTGAGTTACATGTCTCCCAACCAATGCAAGGGGCTAGAGACTTAAAGAAAAATATTCTCATTGCTGGGATGCCAGCAAAAGCACAAGCAGCCACTATGGCTTCCTGGATGACAGCCCTTCCAGAGTTGGGAGGTTGAATGATCATCAGGTAAGTGCAAAAAACATAAAAAAATGAAGATCATCTTCTTCATTCATTGCTATCTTACTCAAGGTATAATTATCAGCGTGTTAAAATGTCATGCCCTTCTGTCAGTAAATAATACCTCCAATATAGTTAAGGTAGCAATTTTATCAAGTATGCAAGTCTGCCAGCCTCTAGAAAGTGACTCAGCAGTTAGCACAAGAAATTCTATCAAGTTGCAAGACAAAGACAGAAAGATAAAGAAGACTGACATTGTGCAGCTTTCATAAGTGATGCCAGCATCGATCAGCTCACCAGTCCTTAGGATATCAAAGACAGATGGAAGGAGTACTTCCAACAGCATTTGAATAAAAAAACTGCAGAAGCTGTACTGCCCTAGATACAGCCCATAATGAAAGAAGAAGAGGCACCAACTCTAGAAGTAGTAAAACCGTGCTAAGGAAAATGAAATCCGGGAAGACTGCAGACTCAGATGAGGTCACAGCAGATATGATCAAGGTGTTGGGTGAGTTAAGGGAGAAATGGATCCAGATGGTTCCTATAGCAGTAAGAAAAGAAAGGTGTATCCCAGATGACTGATGAATAAGCATTTTAGTACCAGTGTACATCACCAAAGGGAACATTCACAACTGTGGACAGTATAGACGTATCAAACTCCTGTCACACTGCATTAAAGTTCTGACAAGGGTGACTGATAAAGGAATATTCATAGCAGCAGAAAGTAAGATGAGCAGTCTGGGTTCAGATCAGGATACAGAACAACTGATCCAATGTTTTCAGTGAGACAGCTATCTGAGAAGATTCTAGAGATTCTAGAGAATTAGTGCAGGATATATACAAGCACCCAATAACATAGATATGTAGTGTTTTGGCTCATAGAGGGGTTCTCAGTGGGACTGAGTTTATTTCAGGTTTCAGCTCTGATTCCATTGATGTTCATACTAGTGATGGAAAACATTAGCAAACAGATTGTTGGGGACAGATCAACAAAGCTGCTGTATCCCAATGATGTGGTATTAAAGACAGTCTCTGAACAAGAACTTCAACAAATTATAAGGGAATGGAATGTAAAACTGAAGGCATACAGGATAAAACTGAAGGCATACAGGATGAAACTGAGTAGAAAAATACACTTATAATGGCAGCAAATGGGGGAAATCAGAAGATGAGAACTGAAATAGAAGGGAAAATAATGGAAAAGTTAACAGTTTCAAGTATCTGGAAGGGATGACTGAGGCGAAGGGAAGTCTTAATGCAGATGTCAAAGCTAGAATCAGAAGGGCTGCAGCCAGCTAGCACAGAGTATCAGAGGCAGTGTAAGTGAGGAGAGTGACAAAGAAGTTGAAAAGAAGTTGAAAAGTAGGTTGTGCAAGAGAGTGGCACAACCATACTACTGTACGGTACTGAAACCTGTGAAATGAAGGCAGAGTAACTGAGGAAGCTAGGGTTGATGGAGAAGAAGTATCTGAGACAGGTGGTAGGATGCACACTGTGGAACAGATGAAGAAATGTGGACATCAGAGCAGAATCCAAAGTAGCTCCAATTGCAGAGAAGTAAAAGAGAACAAATTACAGCAGTTCAGGCACACACACATGAAAGCAGAAGATAAAACTGTGAAGAAGATTTGGAGCAAACAGAAATAAGGCAAGTATAAATGAGGGCATCCAGTAAAGAGATGGGTGGATTGTGTGAGAGCAGATCTGTGACACCCAGGTATGACTGCTTAAGAAGGTAGGACAGTGACAATGAATTTAGAAAGAGAATGTAAAAAATTATGCAGCACCCTGACCCTCGTAGAAAATGAGAAAAGGGGGATTGATGATGATGACACAAGTATAACAGAAAGGTACAGAAATCTGTTTTGTCAGTGGATGAAGCCAATAGAGCTTGTAACAATTTAAGTAACAAAAATTGCCACTGAAGTAGCAGATCAGAGAAAAACACACTCTCAGGGATCAGCCTTAGAAGTATATGGCAAATGTATACTACTGCATTTGGCTATGATCAACACTAGCTAGGCCAATCTGGAACTCCATGATTAATGAACACTCAATATAAGACAATCATGTCATATATGTTTCTGGTAGCTGTAGCAAAACAGTCTCAATTCAAAGGACAGATACAAACAGTTATATTTAACCAGCATTATGTAATTACCCTTATACACTTCAAAAATCACCCAGACACAAACTTATAGTTGAATAAAAAATATTTTACTTAAAATCATGCAAAGCATTTTGATAATTAAACATACATAAAACTTCACTAGGCCATTCATTTTTTGGATGGTAGAGAGCAGGTCTTTAGCTGCTTTATCCCACAATACGTCTGCAATCAAAGTAGGAGGTCTATCATGAAATTAGCACTCTTATCTGTCAGTATATCCCATAGAAACCTCACCTTGCTGAAAATTTGTAACAGACCTTGACTCCTTCTCTGCCTCAGGATAGGACAGAGCCACAGTTTCAGGGACCTAGTACCACAGATTACCACTGATATAAAAACATATACATTTTACTTGTGCTTGGGATAATTAGAGGCCCCAGAATGTCCATGGCTACTCTATGAAACACTTCTTAAGCAAAAGACAAAGACACCAAATCAGCACTGGTTTTACCTCCTGGTTTGCCACCCTTTTAGTATTATTCATATGTCCTGCAGCATCCTCCCATGTTTTTTCAGTACTAAGCCAGTTGAAATCATGTTTAAACTCCCATTTCTTTTGCTTTATGTCCAAATGTCCTGAAACTGGAATATCATCAGCTATGGCCAGATGTACCAGATGATTAGTCTTTGGGAATACCAGCTGCTGCACCACTTCCCCTTCTAGTCTCCTCCAGGTGTTTATTCATTGTGCAATAACCATTTGACCTAGTACACAGACTCCCTCTGTTTTGAGAATCTAGAGGATTCTTGGCTATCTCCTGTCCTCAGAGAAAGATAGCAATGGGTGAACAAGAAGGGATCTAAAAGTGTTGCCTTTCCCACCTGTTTCAGCATGATCATCCTCAGTTGCCCTTGGAAAATGAGGTCCAATTTCTTTAGACAAGTATGTCTCAGATATGGGCTTGCTGTTACTGTGTATTTCTTCATCTAAAGTAACAATATTGCCAGTTTTTGTTCCAGTTGTGTGCATTGGCTTGGTCACTTCCCATGATGTCTTTCCCACATGCTTGTCTCCATGACTACCTACATGGGAATTGCATGTATACAAAATATTGTATTGTCAAAATAATTTCCTATTCAAAATCTACAGAAGATGTCATTGATACTGTCATCTTCTGTATTATCCCATCTACCTCATTCCCAGTCCAGGTACATTCTGGCTAATGGCATCTGAAAAAGTATCCTTCCCATAGCCCTACGTAAAGTCAACTACCCAAGCAAGAAATGTTCTTTTCTAACAACTGTAGACTTAACTATAGTTATGTCTAATGGAATATGCCTATTAGAATTTGCCTCTTTTCCTTCTGCTAGAATAGCGTACAAGCCCTTAGGGTAGTCTGCAGCAGCTGTTGTTTCAAGACAACCTACCACTACATTGGTGCCACCTCTGTCAGCTATTTCACTTTTTATTTGTTCCCTACCATCTCATGTTAAACATTTGAATTCTACATGCCCCACTTGGTTATATAGGAAACATCTAATCCCAAGACCTAGGTGTGTACTGCTACCAGTGGTTTCCCCACAATGCCAATGGAATCTCCTCTGATTGTTTGGAATATATATATACACACACACACACACATATATATATATATATATATATATATATATATATATATATATATATATATATATATATATATATATATATATATGTAAACTTACTACCACCAATCAAAATTATCCAGCGTCCGTCTGCCTGTCCAGCACTAAAAAAACGTTCAACACAACTATGTCCCTAGTCGGTCATTGAGATCCAGTGACCAAAGACTACTGTCAGGCTATAAACCTAGCAAATCTGCTGGGCACTGTCTATATTCATACAAGGTTGCTAATGTCTAAAACTCCTTACTTGTATCTGTCAAGAGTACACCCACCCTCTCATCTTTCAAAACCACTCTGAAAGACTTCCTAGCTAAAATCTAGCTTTGTTCTTGCTCAAAACCAGGCTAACCTATATCCCTAAATGTGAACAGGCACCTTTTCATTCCTTATACCTCCTTACTCTCTGTTCTTCACCTAGTTCCTTACTGTTATCTAATTCTCTTCTCTGACTTTCTCCCTAAATATACCATTATCCTGTTTTCTCTCACTTCATATTGCAATTCCTATTTTTTATTGCACTATGGACACATTTTTAATTTCTCTACAAACTGTCTAAAATGTCTCTAAATATTAAATGATTGTCAAATACCTTGCATTGATTCTTAACCAATATTTTTATTATGGCTAATTTGTTATAATTATATAAATTGCAGGTGTTTTTGTTTTATTTTTGAAGATTGTAAAATTATTGTTCTAAAAATGTTTTATAATAATTTGGAGCTTTTCTCCCCAGGCCTCCACTGAAAATGGACTTCTACCCAGTTGGACTTTCCCAGTAATCAAATGTCAATAAATAAAATAAAATAATGGGTTCTCTTATACCAAAGTGTAGTGCTAGGCAAACCCCCCTGTGCAGTTGTACCCTTCTAGATAGAGGATACACTTTTTACCCATCCCCTCAGCAGTGATACTGCCACCCAGATTCTCATATCCTCAGGCAAAAGTACCAGGTGCTTGCTTCCTTATTATATGGTTTGCCAACATTTCAAAAGTAGTAATCTGACATCCATTTACCGATGTATTAAATAAGCTGATTAGCTCTGTTGTAAAGTCAATGGCACTGTTCTTTACTTTTTCATACAAGTTTCATGGATTATCTTAAAACATTTACAAATTACATTTTATATGATCCAAAGAGTCACAGATACATTTTCTTACCCATGAGAAGAGTTGAAAACATCACCCAAGGCCCCTAGTCTATATGGAGCTGGTTGTACACTTGTACAATAAAAACTATTAAATACAACCTCTTCTTTATATTGAATAAAATGTATTACTGAAAATGAAATCCAGGTCTCACTTTTCAAACCTGCTACTTGTCCATCGGGTGAAGAGTAAATATTCCCTTCTCATGATGACATTTTTTTTATTTCTTACTCTTTCTTTGTCTGTTGTGTCATGCTCAACTTTCAGTACTTACTGTCTTCATCTGTGGCTTCTTCCTTCTCTCTCCAACTTTGAACTCTGTCTGACCTCACTCTCTTTGGACCTCGTGTTATTTCATTCACTCACATGATTCATAATGTCTCCTCTCCAGCTCCAGCTTCTGCAGTTCAAAACTGTATTTTGAGATCAACTGGGGGTATACTGCAGTGTCTTTTGCTATATACATTGACACTATAGCCAATACCAGGCTGTCTCCAAATACTGGACTGAGCAATTATACCCAAAGCTGCAAATATTTCGTTCTTAATCACATCAGCACATACAACATCATCAATTTATACTCTTTAGTCAGATGTGCCAATGACATCTTTACATCATCTGCAGAGCTTGTGTTTGCCTGTTTCCTAACTTAATCTGTCAAAAAATAAGATTAAAATAGCTGCTGTACAATATGTACATATGCATATTTGCCTTGTGACTGAAATAATATGTGCACATTTTGCTGAAAAAATGTTCTGTAGACTGCACAGTTTACAAAATCTACACTAACAGCAATATATATCAGGTATTGAGTTTGAGCATAACAACAAATGTGTGGTGTTTCCTTGGGCTAAGACCAAATTTTGCCACATCTATAGGGGCTTCAGTATAAGGTTGGAGAGCAGAGCTATGACCACTGCCTTTCCAGGATTCTCTCCCTTGATCAGTGCCTTTCAGTGGTCTTACCAATAGTAATGGAATCATACCTTATACTGCTTTAAAATCATAGACACACAATGATTTCCAGGTGGGGCTAATAACACTTCTTCATAACCAAAGCCCCTTCATGCTTTTGTGGCATCATGCTGCCATGAGCTAGACCAGTCTGGTGCTTCGCGGTCACAGTTATTGAACGCTCAAAATAAACCAGACATATGATATTAGTTTATGGTAATTGTAGCAAAATAGTTTCACTTCAAGGGATAGAGACCAACAGCTGCATCTCATCAGTTCTGTGTAATTACCATTACACACTTCAATAATCAGACACACTTTTATATTTGAATAATAAAATATTTTACTTAAATTAATGCAAAAACACACTAATAATTAAATATGCAGAAATTATATGTCTTTTTCATGCAGCAATTCAGATAAAATTGTTTAATAGACAACTTCAGATAAAGGCCTACACTCTTCTCCGGCTAAAAGATGACTGAAGCTATTTATTATTAACTTGTCATTTTTTTTTCCAGTAATTGTTGGAAAACGTAGGCAACATTATACAAATATTAGCTACCACTCTCTCTCTTTTGACAAGCTTCCATTTGCATTTGATTTAATTGGTGTCTCTCATTTCTTGCTAGGTCAACTTTCATATTTGTTCATTTAACCAACTGGGTCAAAATATAATTGTCTGTATCTAATGCATTATTATTGAGTTACTCAGGGCACACTCAAGCCATTGAGTGAAATAATATTGTGATGTGTATAAAAGAACTGAGAGTATAGGTTAATCACTGAAGATATGTCAGTTCAAATGAATGTTTTGGAAGGTCTACATGTGAATTATAAAGCATTATTCAGAGAATGCATTCTGTGCATGTTACTGATCAGTATACAAGAGAGTAAAGAACACTCAACAGATATGATTTGTATATTAATGGTGGCAATGATTCACACAATTCCAAAGTTAATGAACTGTAATCCATAAATAACAATTATTCACATATTCAAGCAATGAATACAAGTAAGTCACAGCAACAGAAAGCAGTGTGCAGTAATGCATGATAACAAAAGCCAATCTGGACTTTCAAGGGTGAACTTGTTGAAAGTCAGTACAATTCGATGCTTACAGCTAAAAACCTGATAGAGTTTGGTAAGCACACTAAGGCTGATTTAGAGTTACTTTTATTGAAAAAATATGGTTTTGCCTGATTTTGTCTGTATGGCCAAATGACAAAAATAAATTTCCATTATTGATTCAAGACTGTTAACACTTACTATGGTGAAATTCCATGAATCACAATATCTACTGTTCAAGTCAAACAGAATAATTGTTCCTACTCGTATCAGAAAATTCATGTTGGTTAGAGAAAATACACAAAGCACTTGTAGGAATTGTCAAGTTCAAATAAAAGAACAAATGCTGATTTACTTTCTTAAGGAATGTTCAGAGACATTGAACTGCTGGCAGAAAACTATCATATCTGTAACATGTATCACAAAAAGCAATTTAAATGACGCAATGATTCCTCATGATATTTCAGCTTAATCATGAAGCAAAGCTGCATCATATACATTCCAGTCTGGAGAAAGTCAACACCTGATTTGTCTGGAACTTTATTCCAGGTATTCTGAGAAATTCAAACTTAGAAACCTGTCATTGGCTGCCTGCTGAAATGTTGGCTCTCATAACATCGAGTGCCAACATGCCAAATAAAAGACTAAAAATCCAGTAGAAGAGCGAAGCTTGGACGCCTTTCTTCTCTTTTAAATTTATTTTGTTTGCAAGGGTCAAGTTCACCCCCACTCCTCTGAACTTATAAATAGAAAAGGAAATATTCTGAGAAATGACAGTCTTAGACTTGGTGTATACAAGTCCATTTTTGGCCATTCAGTCTCCATATTATGGGGTTTGCTTATGCGATTCACAATATTTCAAATGTTACTCTTGTCATTACAGTCATAATATCAATGAAGTAATTTTTTTTCATGGCATGGTATTTGTACTTGTCACAAATAATGGTGCATAGTTCATGAGTCAAGACTTCAAACATTTTTTTGCAGCAGTGGCAGCTCAGACATATTATTTCATCAACAAGATATCCATAGCCAAATGGTTAAGTGCAGAGAAATTCTGGCAGGATAATCCCTAATGAGAAAATGTGTTGCTAGTTGTAACCAGGACTGTTATCTTGCACTTGATGATTTCAGAAATACACCTTTATTACTGATAGAGCTTTCCTCTTCTCAGCTACAGATGGGAGGAATATGAACTACTGTTGTCAGCCTGACTTCAGCATGAACTCATTCCTAATGTTTTTGAGTCATTCAGATCTGTACAGGAGAAACAGAAGTTATATTATGATCAAACAGCCGCATCTTTATTACTGATAGTCTGGTGAAATAGCCAATCTATGGAATCAAAATGAGAAACCTGCAGAAGAAAGAAGCAACTGTTTAGGAATGTCATGTACCCTAGGATCCTATGTAGTCAGAACAAACAAAGGCCTTTTACTGTGTAGGAAAGGAAACATTTACATAGAACAGGACTGTTCCTGCCTCAGGACACAGAATTTTAAGAGAAACTGCTAGTCAGAGGTACTGTTGCAGAACACTCCAGAAAGTAGCTCAAGTACTACTGTTCACACAGCCTGTGTTCCAGAGAGTTGATGTTCCATTTGCCAGTCCAATTGATAATGCTTGTTTCAATGGTGAGCAGTTTTATCTAATATGTCAGCAGAAGCTACAACTGTAGCCTTATTTCACAGAGCCTGTAAAGTGCCTGCATATGACAGATAAATCTGAAAGCCCAGTAGATAGAACAGTTATGTACCATGCAATGATTGCACTGTCCAAACTATTTATGTGCTGTGAACCAGTGATGTCCCTAATCTATCGAATATTATATAATGTATACATTACTAAACTGTATAGTTTGCTTAATGCAACCATATAAGAAAAAGGGGAAACACATAAGGTATAAAACAGGGTGTACTCAACATCTACAGTATATTGTATGTGGAATGTCACATGATTATGTTTCTTCTATTAATTGGCTACATGAGTGCATTCTATAGTTGCATCTACCTAAGGTCTGGTGCTGTATTCTCTCCCTCTCTCTCTCACTCTCTCTTTCTCTCTGTCTTGTCTCTGCTGTCTTGTACAGGAATACACAATGTTACTGAATCCTAAATAAGCACTAATAAGGCACATCACTCCCTAGGGGAAGGGCTGTTCAAAGATCTAGCTACAACTGAGCCTCAATCCAGCTGTCTTTCAGGGACCAAGAATATAAAACATCTTGGCTTCTACAGTGGAATCAAGGCTCAGTGGAAGGTATCCAGAACCTCTCTTATGCTTGTAGAAAACAATTGCAAAGATACCAGTTGCCGCTCTGTTGAATTTCTCCCAGTTAAATATAAGAAAAAGGCTTCTAGTATCTCTATGCACGTACTATGGACCTAGTTAGAAGTTAGAAGGACCAAGAAGAAAAAAAAGAGCTTGTCCAGGCACTTTAAGTAAGACAGAAATCTCCCTGAAGGTGAGAGGAATACTCTTTGACTAGACCGAAGGAAGAATCCCCAGAAAGTCGATGTCAGGCAAGCCATATCAACATAGTCACTAAGGGGTTCAGATGGCAAGAGCTACATCCATGAAAAAATCAGATGTGGAATAAAGTGTGGAGCACAAACATGCAAGATGGGACATCACCATCCTGCACCCCTCCCACTGACTTGCTGTTCCATCAAAAAGATGGAAGAGCTGTGAAGCAGACAGGGCCTACCTCAAAAAAAGACCTACAGTATCTCTGTAACACCAGTTCTAGAGCAACCCAAGTGGCTGTCTCTTTCTTCCCATAAAACAGAAATAGAGGGGAATATGAGAGGCAGGACATAGAAATTCTTTGCACTGCAATAATTTAACTGCAGAAGTACCATATGCTTCTGAAGATTAAGTAGGTTCCCTGACAGAGGCAGCAATTCACCCTCAGTAAGCCAACCAGCAAAAATAAGAGATAGCCAGGCCCAGAAAAGAGAGACATTGGACTCCCATGCTAAAGCCAGCCAAAAGAGTTATCCATAGACCAACAGAACCAGGGAACCCCATCTAAGCACTCCTTAAAATGGAGAACATCGAAATTTGTGCCATAACAGAGACCTGATTCAAGGCAGCAGAAAGCAACCCTGCACCCCATCTAAGCACTCCTTAAAATGGAGAACATCGACATTTGTGCCATAACAGAGACCTGGTTCAAGGCAGCAGAAAGCAACCCTGCAATATCAGGCTATAACTCATTTCATACCTTTCAGCCCCAGAACTTGGACTGAAGCTCCAAAGGTGGTGGTGTTTCCATATTCATAAAGGATGTGCACACTTCCAGACTGGTAGCCCAACATAACACATCTGAGATACTTCAGGTGCAGCTAACATGGGGTAAGACAGTGATTCAGGTCACAGTTTGCTACAGATCCCCAACCATGTCCCAAGACTCACACTCCATGTTCCAAAGCACCCTAGAGAATATTAGGGTCCAACCTAACACTCTCATACTGGGCGACTTCAACTACCCCTCCATTAACTGGGAAAACTACTCATGTACCAATACAGTTGCCTAACATTTCCTGGAATTCATTAATTCCAATGCCCTGGACCAGCTCTTTCTTACCCCCACTAAAGAAAGCAACATCCTTGACCTGGTCATTACTAACATGGGCGACCGTTGCTCTGCACCAATAGTCAGCTCTTCCCTGGTTAGATCCGACCACAAACTAATCACCTTGGAAATCCACATCCCTTCCATCCCCGCAAAAGGTAACCACCATGAAAAACTTCTCCAAAGCTAATTTTGTGCTCCTAAAAACAGAGGCGGCTAACTTGACAGCACCCATGCAAATGGAGATCAGCTGCATGACCATTGAATCATACACCAACGCACTGCACAAACGTGTACACAAATGCATGGATCTCGCCATGCCCAATAGAACCAAGATGCTCTCCTCCAAAAAAAGGAAGCCAATCCGGTGGCCCCTGCCATCAACAAACTCTACAACAGAAGAAAGAAACTGATGTGGAATAAGATCCCAAGACTGGAAAAACTCCCTTATCAGCCTCAACAAAAAGTTGTGATCCCTCATCAAATCCTCTAAAACTAGCTATGAAAACAGAATTGCAGCAGATAGTAAAGACAACCACAAGGCCTTCTATAGTTATGTAAAGACTCTCCACGGCAATACCCAGATTTGCTCTGAGCTACTGCACAATGGTTCCTCCTATACTGAGCCAACAGATATTGCCAATATATACTGGCCAACAGATTCAGTGCCATCTTTACCCCTCTGCCCCCAAGGGACCAATCACAATACCAGTAGATTGCCAGGCACCCAGTATTACTGCTGCACAGGTTAAAACATCACTGTCCAAGGCCAAGAATACAGCTTCTATGGGACCTGACAATATCCCTGGCTGTGCTCTACATGAACTACAGAGTGAACTGACACCTCACCTGTGTGCCCTGTTCAATCACAGCCTCACCTCAGGCTTTGTCCCTACAGTCATCCCTCTCCACAAAGGTGGAGCAACTACAGACCCTGGAAACTATTGTCCCATTAGCTTGAAGAGTCTGATATGCAAAGTTATGGAATGCATCATCATGGACCTAATAAAAATATAGGGAATCTCCAAACTCTGGATCCCACACAGTTTCATTTTGTGAAGGGTAGATCATGCCTTCTCAACTTGGTCAACTTCTTTGAGTCAGTCACCAGAGCTGTGGATAAAGGCAAGGTGGTTCATACAGCCTACCTTGATCTGGCCAAGGCCTTTGATACCATTCCCCACACAGGAATCATAGAAAAACTCACTACCTAGGCATCAACCCCTATATCACTAGGTGGGTTGCAAACTGGCTCACAGGTAGAACCCACAGTTTGAAAGTAGCTGACTCCAAGACAGACTGCCTACCAGTCATGAGTGGAGTCTCACAGGGTTTGGTCCTGGGTCCTCTCCTGTTTGGTATCTACTTCTCTGAAGTTCAGGCCAATACAAAGGGACTCTGGCTGACAAAGTTCACAGACAATTGCAAGTTGGGAGCTATTATTAACTCCTTGAGTGATGCTGACATCCTACAGAAAGGCCTCACTGAGACCAACGACTGGTGTCAGAACCATGGCCTTAAGCTCAGTGCCAAAAAATGTGTTGTCATCCCCTTTGGGAAAAACCCATTTCCCATGAATTACCACATCGATGGTAGTCCACTGAACACAGAAGTTGTTATAGGAGATCTGGGAACACAGGTTGACAGCAACTTCTCTTTTGACCACCACATTGCCATGGTCAGAAAGTCCTTCTATGCGGCACATCTCATTACTAAGGGTTTTGCATCCAGGAAGAAAGAGGTCATTGTCTCCTGCTACTCTTCCCTCGTTAGGCCAATCATTGAGTACAATTCCCCATTTGGCATGTACCTCACTATACACCTGCAACAACTGGAGAGGTCACAAAAGTACCTCACAAAGAGGATCCTAGGCCTTAAACATTTTTCCTATATGGAGAAACTAAAAAAAACTCCAAATATTCTCTGTCTCATACCGCCTACTTAGTGCAATCTCTGCTTGACTTACAAAGCCATGTCTGACCCAGCTCTGTTAGAAATGCTACATCTAAAGAAATCCCAGTGCCTCTACACCACTCGCTCCAGAGACCTAAACCTCATTACCACAATCAACAGAACATGCTGGAGGGACAGGTTCATAACCCAGAGACTGCCCAAGCTATGGAATAGACTTCCCATACATGTCAGACAGAGCATCTCACTGGCTCTCTTCAAGAGAAATCTTGGTGAGTGGATGAGAAATAGAAAATTCACCCCAGGGATCACTCCGGTGGCTTTACTCCACAAAGGCACTAGGTACTAAGGTCGGGTGTCATGATGCCAGGGTAATCCTATGGGCTAGGCTTGTAAAAGCTCCAGGGCCATTAGCTTAGTACACACCTATGAACCTATAATCCTCCTATCCGCAAATCAGACACTGGCCAAAAAAAAGACGTTGGTCAGATGATGCAGTGAAAGACATGACCCTGTTAGCAGAAATTCACTGGACATGGGCTTGTACACTTCTCCTAGCTACATAGAATCTGAACATGGTGAAGTCACAGTTGGTATAATAGTTAAGGTGTTAAACTTGTAAACACAAGGTACAGGGTTTGATTCTCACCTTTGGAAGGGAAACTGGCTAGGCTTAAAATGTTCCACAAGGGCAGCAAGCCTAGTACTTACCTATGAACTCTATGAACCTTTAGGAGCCTTGACCAGTCCTGTACACAGAATACCCAGGTACCCTGGGAGAGGGTAGTATCACAGCTACCAGCTGAGGTGAAATGGAGCCTAAGCTTCCCCCATGCACAAGCTAAAAAAGAGCACATGATGCAAGCTCTTTCAGGGGAAGGAAGGAGCCAGCACATGCTGGGAACTAAAAAACACTTCAGAACTTGAATAGGCCATCCTCATTGATGTCCATCAGGGAACTGAGAATCCATCTTAGGAAAACCTTGGCATGAAGAATTCTACGGCAGGCACCCTAATGCCACAATTCAGGGAAGACAATGACTCTCATGCTTAAGTCACAAGGTCCAAAGCAAGGAATGCTCCTAAAAAAAAACACCATTTGGAGGGCTGCTCCTCCAGAGACTCTGAAGTTGTACCACAAAGGCCCTGATAGAGGGGAGAGGGGACTGTGAATCACAAAATTCTCCTGTGTCCTAGACTGAAGGCATGTATGGGAGTACAGGCTCCCTTGGGCAGGGGGTAGTATTCGAAGAGGAAAAGTGATCCTACCTATCTCCGTCCTGTGAGAAATGATGCAAACATATCCTACAAATGCACAGCAGAAGAAGCCTCCATCACTCACAAGGCAGTCTAGTTTTGTCCCTTAGCTATACCACTGAGAGCCCACAAAAGATAAGGAAGTGTAAAACCAGCAGAAGAGAGGGCAATGAATGCCTCAAGCCTTTCAGATCAGCTTTCCTAGTGGTGCTAAAATGGAGCTAGCACAACTCTAGGGCTAACAATCTACATTTGTGGCATCTCTGGAGCATGTTCTTCTCTTGGAAGACCAAGAAGTCAGATGACAGAGGACATCAGTCATGGAGGGAACCAGCCCCTGCCCAGAAAGGCACTGAGGAAGGCAAGAAACCTTTACCGGAAAAAATTCACCTGTCAAAGGAGGTATCCAACAAAAAATTGTCCAGATATTCCCTTCAGCCATGCCTTGCATTGCAAACAATGGCAGTGTCTACCACCATACCTCTCAGCCTGAAAACATAAAAAATCTGGATAAAGGCCCATGAAAAGTAGGTACAAATAGCCAAAAATCTGAATGCTGATTAACAAAGTTTACATACATAATTGTGTAGCCCAGCCCACTCCAATGGAATTGTGGAATACCAACATTCAAATGCAAATTGAAGCACAGACAGAATACTAGACAACACAAAATATAACCAGAACAATAGTGTTTTATATTAGTATTTGAACTTGTATAAAACTAAAAGATCTGGCAAAAGACACAAGCCAGACCTATTCTGAGTTATTTCCATTTATCAGGAACTAAAATTGTTATGAACCAGCTCAACCTTTACTAGCAAAGCTAAATACAATCCTCGCTGAGTTGCTATGCATGGGATATTATCTAATCCCTCCCAACACAACATCTGGAGAAGATATGCTCTGATACATCACAAAGCACCTGATGCTTTGGGAAAGGAGTAAAAAAGTAGTTCTCGCTGAAAATGTACATATTCTTAATTTTAAAGTGGATTAGGGGAGCTGTCTGTTGTTAATGAAATCACCAAAATTCCCTGATATCCTTCAGAGTGTGGAACACTCTCCATATAATTATGCAGCAAGAGGGAATCATGTTCCCAATCTTCAGCTCCTGAGTGAGTCTTATCAGCACTCTTTAATTATGAGTTTGCAAACATGACAAAATAGCAACTTCAGAATGAGCGATATAACCCTGAAAATTTAGGGCAACTATCATTAGTTTATTAAAGATATTACTAGGTATCAAAGCAAGCATAGTGTGGCATATGCCAAAAACTGTTTTAAAGTTGAGTATGTAACCTCCTTATACCTTGTAAATTCCAACACTAACTCATTCTCTTCTTGGAGAGTGCTGTGCACTTGATCAGAAAAATGGGAATTCTCTGCTAGAGTTAATAGACTTTTAAAAAGTACGTTATAAGACACTCAGTTTAGAATAAATGCTATAAGTGAAAAACAGTTGCTACTTGACCCATATAGCTTATAGTATAATATAGACCATCACTGATACCAGCTACCCAAGTACACAAGTCAAGCAAATTTACCCTCTGTTCTGCCTTTATAATACATCCTCATATCCAAATTCATCAAGCAATTATACTAACATCATGAGATGTCAAATTATTAAACTGAATGAGTTGAATAGTAAAAAAGCCAGCATTCGATGGCTCCCTTTCTTGTAAGGGCACAATAGTAACTGCCATCTACGAGCTAAAAAAACATATGCATCAACTCCAGCATCTCTGGCTTAACCTGGCTCCATAGCACTCATCATTACATTGAATAGGAAGGAAAAAAATTATGGATAATTTTCATTTGTTAGCATCTGCTAACCTCATTCGATTCTCAGTTAGAGCGTCTTCTGTGTGGCGACATGCGTGAATGGGTGTTCCTTCATTGAAGGTTGTGCGTTAGGCCCAGCAAGCCAGCACGTAAAAATCTACTGCCAATCATTAGCGGACCGGAGTTCCGCTGTGGCGACCCCTAACCGGGAAAAGCCGAAAGACACAAACAAAGCATCTGCTGACCTCTCAGCAGGCAGTTACTCATTTGTGGACCAAGTTTTCCTTTTATTTCATACTTCTTTACTGATCCACAACAGTTGGTGAACAAAAACTGCAAGTATTACATAAACCGATTTGTATTTTCTAAGTATAAAACAATAAATGTGCCCATGACGTAAGGTTCATCTTTTGTTAGCAGATACCTGGTATCACATAAGAATGCATTAAGACCAGAAAGATGTGGTTAGAGAAGGTAACAGACTGGGCTGGTCTGTTGCTGCTTTTTAAAAGTGGCCCAGCATATTACCGACATTTTATTTACTCAGGGCAGAAAACATGTCTCTTTATTTCAGGGCAAAAGAAGGACCTCAGCTATATAGACTGGATATGCATGATCTGAAGTTTCGTTTTACAAATGCTTGAAGCAAAGGCAGACTTTTCATACATAGTTGCCTCCCTTGGGTACAATCATCCCCACCACAGCACTATCACAGAAGCCAAGCATATTTGCCTATGTGAGCATGATTTGTTTGTGTTCAGTTTTATTGCCTCTGACAACTCAACACTATAGCCCTCACAAACCAGACTACACTGCATCCACCACTCTTTCTCCATCCTTGCTCCTAAAATATGGGAATCCCCCCCGAAAGGAACTAAAATCCCCCTTCCTCACCTTTAGAGCTAATATTAAAATAAATCCTCCATAACAAATCATGCTGTACTTGCCACACAACAGGCCACATCACGTAAGGGCAGACCTCTCACCTCTTCCTATTTTGGAGGAATGTACCTATATTCTGGCTGGATTTACCCCTGCACATGCTGTAACTATTTTAGAGGTATGTCCCTGTTTTCAGGCTTGATTTATCCTGTCACACAATTTCTGTATTCCCCTCATCAACCATGATTTTTGAAGTTGTCTAGTATACAGAAGGTCATATTACATGGCAAACATACTGGTGGTACCAATAAATTAAATGAAAAAGACGCACACATTTTTAATTTTCCTTTTTCAGTAAGAAAAATAAATGACCTCCTGTGATAGAATGTTGGAATACTGTTCATAAAAGTCTACAGATTTTACACTGTCTCTTTAATAATATGTTTATATTTTTCCATTACTTTTGTCATTCTCTGTTTTTAAACGTGTTTTTGAGTAGTATCCCATATTCCTACTGGAAGCAAAAAATGTTATCTGGTATTCAATTTTTATTCTAATTAGATGCCCAGATTTCTGGCTGCATGTGCCTACTTTTCAAGGGCCTTTGCACCTATTTTCAATATCTGCAGGATGATAGGTATGTATAAAGGCATCTCAGCCTCTAGCCTTACTTTCTCTCTCAACTACAAACACCTTTACCTGCCCTGAGTCTCATTACCCCAAAGCATTTCCACTGTGATGTAAACCGGAAAGATAATTATTCTGTCATAACTGTTGCCACATCTATTAACTGCTACTGTACAGTTTCTGTTACATATTGTTACTTTCTGTTCTGCTTTTGTCAACTTACTGCCTCTCTGTTCCACTTTTTTCATTTCTGTGAATTAGTTCACCCAGACAGCACCTTCCAATGATCAGTTTTGATCACTGTACTACTCTGGTAAACAAGTGTAAAATAAAATAAAAATAAAATCACTCTCTAAATTTCCATTGCCACACAGACAGATTGAGAACAAAATTAAACTTGCTCCTTTTCTGGGCCAAAAGGATAGCCTCTTTTCTATCTCACCCCTCCATACACATCACTGCATCACTCTACATAAAGGCAAACAGCTACCAATAAAACAAAGATTTAAATGACTGTTATGATCCCAGCTCTACAAATTATTCCAACTTCAAGCACTTACTCCACTTGCAGCTAAACTTCATGAATGCATAAGCTCGGACAACCTGAGATACCACTCACAAGCCACACCAACTCTCATTACTTCTGGAACCAAACTCTACGGCACTGCAAATTAATTCTCCTCTCAGGACTCCTCTTGACTCCCTACAAAGCTTCAAGCCAAGGCACCTGGAGTCAACTACATGTTTTAATGAACTTCAAATGCTTTTCATTGTCATTTTATTTTTATTTTCTGTAGTATATTGTAGTTACTCTGTCACTGATTGCTTATTTAGCGAGGTGTGTCCAATGAACAACTTAGCTTGCTAACACCTTGTGGAGCAGTTTGATTGTTGTATATAGTAAATATGTCTTGATAACATGAACGCTTTATGCTTATAGACTAAGTTAGCAACAGAAATGAGATATGGAAAAGGTATTTCTGGATTTAATGTGATGCATTAAGTAATGACACTGCTTTATTTTAGATACCTGTTACATAAATGAGTGCAGAAAAATCATGAGCCTAAGAATATTGTGAAAAATGTAAGCAGACATACCCCTGGGTACATAAATGTGAAACCTTATTTGTACAGACATTGTACACATAATGCACATAAGCACTAGTCTAGGGCACACTTCAAAAGGGTCACCCAGCATTCCAGTTATAGCATTTCATCAAACTAGGTTGTCTTTTATGTAGTGCTTCATAAAACTAGACAGTCAAAATATTATTTGGTCTTCATATAGTAAACCACAATTTGACCCATCCCAGCCTCAGCAATATGTTTCAGACAATGTAGCAGTATACAAACATTTTTTTAGCAGACTACTTTTCTCAAAAGATTTTTATTGGTTGCAATATCAAAAGTCACCATAGTAAAATGAATATACTGTACACTTCATGGTAGTGTTTGCAATTATTGTATCAGACTATAATACAAACATTTTTACATAGCAGATTACTTTATGAAGTATTCAGAATAAAGCTTAAAATTCTTTCTTATTCCTTCTAGCCTTTTTCATTGCCACTGATATCTCTTTCACAATAGTTCTTTACTCAGCCCTCACCCACATATTTCTTCAGGCATACAAATGAAAATAATCTAAATAAACTGATATTTATATAATCCATACTTTAATCAAACAAGACTAAAACAGTTATATTTTTATTGTTTTTCATTCCAGGCTGCAAAATTAATCTACCACTACTGTCATTGTTACAGTCCTGATCTGTCATTGCCCAGTGTCTGGTAAATTATTCACACTGGAAAACACACACATACACACACACACACACACACACACACACACACACACACACACACACACACACACACACATATTACTTAAATTAGAATCAACCAAATAAACCAAAGGTTTTAAAAATTTATTTTAAATCATTGAAAAGCAGAAGTAGTCACTGAGAACAGACTTCCAGATGAAAACAGACTCCAACAAGCTTTCAGGGTTAGCATTCAAATGTATTGTGCAACTTATATGTGGCTCATACACTGGCTTATGATATTGTTCCAGTGTCTTCAGATAATGACAGTTTTCTGCAATGGTTCCAAGCTAGACTTCCTGTTGAAATTTTGTACTACAGGTTCCCTGTCAAAACTGTGGTACATCTAACACCAAATAGGTCAGGTTATGAACACTTTCTGTGTGTCTAACCATGAGAGGCACAGCGTTACTACAACTTGTAGTTTAACAAAACACTCGCATGTATATTCAGGAGCTGAGGCTTCTCAGAAGCTCATGAACACATCCACAGAATGATCTTTTGTTCTAGTTTGGTCACTTTGCAGAATGCCTTCTGTTAGTGCATTGACAACATTAAATAATGCAAATGGTTACCACTGAAATAAATAAAGCAAACTGATTTCCTAATATGTAAATAAAATACCTGGAATTTCTGGGATGCATAATTTGCCCAAACCTGTACAGTTTGACGTCAGGCATTATTATTCAATGATATAAATTGTGAGGTTATTTCTTTTCAGATTGCCTTGTACAGATAGTGTCAAATAGTTTTCGTGGCATATGCTTTAACTGCATTGTAATGCTAAATATGACATCTCACATAAAACCTCTAATTCCATATGCATTCTTTACCTCAGCTGATGGAGATATGCTTTTGGCTTTTCCTGTTAGGGGTTACGACAACAGAAACAATGGTCTGCAGAATGATTGGCAGTGCAGTTTTACGATGTTGAGCTGCCAGCCTGGTGCCCAGCCTTCCACAGAAGGCACACACTTACACCTACGGCCAATTTAGAGTATCCAATCCATCTTCAGCATATCTTTGGGATATATAGGAGGAAACCAGAGCACCCGAAGGAAACCCATGTGACTGCAAGGAGGACATGCAGACTCTGCACAGAAGGCACCCCAGCTGAGAATCAAACTAGAAAATCCCTTGCTGTGAGGTGGCAATGCTAACCACTGTACCACCATGGTCACCCCAAACCTGATCCACACCATCTACACCTTTGAAATGTTTTTTTTTTCACAAATATTTGTAAAATAAAATGTGCCTTACTGGATATCTTGAAGCTAAGTGAAGATATCCATAACTAAAAGCCGACTCTATTTAATTTGTTTTAACAGATATTATTAAGATAGAACTCTTAATTCTTAAATAGTAGAGGCAACATGTCAGATCAAGTTAAAGTAATATAAAATAAACTGAATATGTAGATAAAAAATAACTTCTAAATCAGTAACTCTCTCTCTCTCACATACACACAGACAGACAGACACACACACAATCACACACAGACACACACATATACATACAAACATATATACACACACACATTCATGAAAGTTCCTAATTAAACAAGTTAAACCAGTCGTTGCCATACCAACAAAAGCCTGGCTACATGTCAGACACACCTTTTCCTCATATGGCATAATTTAAACAAATACTGCTTCAGGGCTCCCTGATTCACAAAATCCTGAAATATTTTCAACATAGTTTAACAGATTTCTAATCTGCCTTTAAGAAAAAGTATTTGATTATCATTGCTCTATACTTTATACACGCACATGCATTTCCTGATCCAACTACCGGGATCACAGCTCTTAACCATCACTGATTTTCAGGAACATCCCTGATTTTGGCTCAAAAAGTTGCTCTGTCCTCCACAAAAAAAAATGCTCTGTCCCCTCCTATTCCCAACTAAAACTGGTAATTTGGGGAGAAAATGTGGTAGATTACATTTAATAATACTGCAATTAAGGCTCAGTCTTGCTGGAACCTTCACTGTGAAATACCTTAAGCCACCTGTAGTGGCAGCTCTAATGATATATGCAAATGACCCATTAAATATGTGGCTTCTGAGTGTCCATGACTTTATTCTTTTTAAGTCTTGATGGGTATTTCAGGTAAATAAACAATCATTAGAGTTATAGACTTCCCCTTCAAAAAATGCATGCTAATTCACATTCTCTTATTTTGCCAACTTCTCAAGTTAACTGTACTAGTACTTTAAAAATGTCCCTGATTTGGGGTATTTGTTCCCAATCATTTCTAGATTTAACCCTGACTTTGGAAGTAAGAGGTTGATAACTATGACCACAATACAGAACATTCTTTCATTTGAACTCTCTTAAATGCCATCTAGCTTCAGTGTCACTGTTGAATGTGTCAGAAATGAGATCTGACTCCCTTTTCCCCATACTGACCGCATTTGCCACTCTTTACAACCTTTTCTACAGGCTATTTCTTTTTCACCTTTGTTCCTTGGTGTATAGATTTTAAAACATTCTTCATAAATAGTAGCTTGTGAAAAAGTACAGCCAACTGGTGAAAACAGTGAGTATTGCAGGTAAATCAATTTTTGCTACTGGGAAGAAGGAACAGGAGAACATTCATGTGGCAGGGAGAGATGATGGGAGATGAGCTGAGAACAGTAGAAAAGAAAGGCATGAATTGCACAGACTGACGTGAAATGAGATAAGAAGAGGGGAAGTGTAAGAAAACAGCCATAGAAAAACCAAGCCCAGAAAGGTTAGCTATTTCTACCACAAGAAAGATAAAAAGTCAGACATTTTGAATGACAAGATTCTATAAAGATGTTTGTATACTTAATTTAGACTTTTAAGTTCCGCAGATTGCAGACAGCAGGTGAACTTTAGCTGTAGTAAGGCATTAAAAAGTGGTAGCTTAATTACATAAAGAATAAATGAAGCAGCAAACAAACAGCTGTTGACGCTGCAATAGGACATCTCAATCTTCTCTCAGGCAATGAGAAAAGTTTTGCACCAAATCAGGAGAGGTCAGGAGTGACTCCCAGCATCCACAAGAGCGACAGCTGATGGTATGTTCCATAGCAGCCAAACAACATTTAAAAACACAAACAAACAAACAAACAAATAATGACTTCTAAATTAATTTGGAAGGCATACTGCTTGCTTGAAGGCAAAGATCAATATTTCAACTAAGAAATGTAATGGCAATCAGACTTCAGTGTAAAGATAAGTCTGTCTTCATAATCTCAGCTTATACCCAACAGCAGGGTCATGATGGAGAGGAAAAGAGTGCATTCAGCAGCAGTTGTAGGACTTCCTAGATAAAGTGGGACAAAGCAAGTTGGTGTAGATAATAGAGAACTTGAGTACTCATACTGGGACAGGTAGAACGTATATGAGAATTGCTGAGGTCTACATGGGTGGGGCAACAGGAATAAAGAAGTAGAGGCCTTTCTAGACTTCTGTCTTGCCAATGGTTTGATAGTGGCCAACACATGGTTCATGAAGACAGATAGTTATAAGATTATATACAAGTGTGATAACATGCCTCTCATGTAGACTTCCTCCAAGTAAAGAAAGGGTATTGGGGTAAAGTCAGATATTGCAAAGTCATCTCCAGTGAAATTCCCTGCCCCAGCATAAACCACAAGTGGCCAAAATCAGCTGCAAGCAGTGATCACAGAAGGTTGTAAGGTCAACAGAGATACCAGGCTGAAGACCTGAAGTTGACTGGTGTGAAAGTAGAGAAATTCAAGGAAATACTCAGGGCTCTAGTGCCTCATGGAGAAGTAGAAATATGATGAGCCAAAGAAGAATGGCAGCATCTCAAAAAAGCGTGTGTAAAGACTATCGAACGGATATGTGGCCAAATCAGGTATGGACATAAGATACATAAGGAAAGCTGGTGGTGGAATGCAGAAATCCGGGAAGTTATCAAAAGAAAGAAGGAAGGAATGAGACAGGCTAGAAGAATTGTTAGAAGGATGAGAAATACCCAGAGAAAGTGAGAAAGAGGAGGGAAAACTGTTGAGACCCATTTCACAGGAAGAGATAATGGATCAGATGAAGGCAGAAGCGGGCCAGGGGGGTTATCACCAGGTTAGGACAGATTGTTAATAGAGGTTTGGAGACAGGGTAAAGATAAATTGATGCAGATGTGGTATAAATTGCATTGGTTAAGGGAATTTATCATAATTCAAAGGCAAGGATAAAAGTAAATGGGAAGATGTCTGCAGACTTTGGAATTAAAAGAGGCACTGAATTTCTAAACAATAAGAAATTTAAAAAACGCAGAGCTGCCCACTGTCCTCTCTACTGTCTGTACTATGCTTAAAACCACTAGCACAGAGATTAAGACAATTTTGAGATAAGGGGATGGGGAGGTGAGGGGGAGGAGCAGACAATAGCAATGTTTGCTGACAAAATAATTTTTTATTTGACAAACCCGGATGGAGATATACTGGATCTATTTAACATTCTAATACAATTTAAGGGAATAGTAGGATATAAGGTCACTGAAGGTAAAACTAAGGATGTCTGTGTGAATTACACATCAATACACAATCTAATACAGGGCTACCCCAACTTGTGGAAGCACTTTAACAGAGATACTTGGGAGTCTGACCTTCTAGGAAGTCTGGGGAGTCCCCAAGGAAAACATGGAGAGAGCAGTGTGACAGAAAAATAAGGGGAAATGAGAAAGTAAGAGGTAGTAGAAATGCACCTGGACCAGAAAATCAGGCACTGAATATGTTTGTATCACCACTAATACTGTATATTGAGCAAGCATTATTTTACCAGCTGGAAAAAGAATGCTGCAGTCAATTGAAAAGGGAGGTTTGCGCCTTTCGGCTTTTCCCGGTTAGGGGTCGCCATAGCAGAACTCCGGTCCGCTAATGATTGGCAGTAGATTTTTACGTACTGGCTTGCCAGGCCTAATGCACAACCTTCAATGAAGGAACGCCCGGTCACGCATGTAGTTACACAGAACACGCTCTAACTGAGAATCGAACAGGCAACGTCTAACTGTGAGGCGACAACGCTACCGCAGCACCACCACCGCAGTTCAATTGAAAAGGGAGGTAACCAGATTTATTTAGGACAGGAGCATGGGAAGGGGTCAAGAAATGTATGATATGGTCAGAAAGTGATGGAGGGATACTGACATGTTACTAAGAAATGTATGATATGGTCAGAAAATGATGGAGGGATACTGACATATTACTAAGAAATGTATGATATGGTCAGAAAGTGATGGAGGGATACTGACATATTACTAAGAAATGTATGATTATGGTCAGAAAGTGATGGAGGGATACTGACATATTACTAAGAAATGTATGATATGGTCAGAAAGTGATGGAGGGATGCCAACATATTACTAAGAAATGTATGATATGGTCAAAAAGTGAAGGAGGGATACAGACATATTACTAAGAAATATATGATATGGTCAAAAAGTGACGGAGGGATAGTGACATATTACTAAGAAATGTATGATATGGTCAAAAAGTGATGGAGGGATACTGACATCTTACTAAGAACTGTATGATATTGTCAGAAAGTGATGGAGGGATACTGACATATTACTAAGAAATGTATATGATCAGAAAGTGACGGAGGGATACTGACATATTACTAAGAAATGTATGATATGGTCAGAAAGTGACGGAGGGATACTGACATATTATTAAGAAATGTATGATATGGTCAGAAAGTGATGGAGGGATACTGACATATTACTAAGGAATGTATGATATGGTCAGAAAGTGACAGAGGGATACTGACATATTACTAAGAAATGTATGATATGGTCAGAAAGTGATGGAAGGATAGTGACATATTACTAAGTAATGTATGATATGGTCAGAAAGTGACAAAGGGATACTGACATATTACTAAGAAATGTATGATATGGTCAGAAAGTGATGGAGGGATACCAACATATTACTAAGAAATGCATTATATGGTCAGAAAGTGATGGGATACTGACATATTACTAAGAAATGTATGATATGGTCAGAAAGTGACGGAGGGATAACGACATATTACTTACAGCACAGAAGTTACAGTGTGAAGTGGATGTTGATAGTGTTAAGGCTGTGAGGAAAGAAAAGTGAAGTGGAGAGAATAAATCTATGGTCACAAGACAGAGTCCAGATGTAGTATGGAAAATACCAGGGAGGAATTTTCAAGGATCTAAAGGAAATTCTACGGGAATAAAAGCTTGGCTGAAATCAAATGGGATGGGAAAACTAAAGTTTGATTTAGACATCTCATTGGTGGGAAACTGGTGGAAGAAAGACAGAAAAGTTTATTAATGGGAGGAGTTGTGAGTATGGAGGAGAAGGATGAAATGAAAAGAAGTTTTTAAAAATTGTGATATAGTAAGAAAAGAATGGATGCAACATAGGGGGCTACTAAGAAGTTTGGAAAGATATGATGAGGAGGTGAACAAATGACAGAATGAAATATTAGAAGAACCACATTTTTGATTGAGGCTAGTACTGATGAGGCATGCAGGGAGAGGTTAGTAAGTAGACTGCAGAAGGGACTGAAAGACAGAAACAGAATTAAGACTATGGAAAAACTGATACAGAGATGGGAAAGCATTCTGCGGGAGAGAATACAAAAGAGGGATGGAGTGAGATATGCAGGCCCCTAGAAGATTGACCAAGTCCAGAGGCTGGAAATACCTGCACAAATACTCTTACACACCAAGTAGACTTAATAAAATGAGCCTAGAAGTAGATTATTGGTGTTAGTGATACAAGCAGGATCAAACATGGTACTGGAGTCACATATTTTGGGAGTGTAATAAATTGGATTGGTTTAACTAGAAAGTGCAGAGACATTGGCAACTGAAGGAAACATATTTCTACCTAACCTGATGGAAGTAGTTACAAACACAAGAACAAATAAGCAAATAAAAGTGTCAGTAGCCTTAGTAATGTTAATAGCAAAAAAAAAAAATGCAATTGCAAAAAAAGTGGAAAATATACCAAGAACATATGATACAAAGCATGGTAAGAATAATGAGTAGTCTAAAAGAACAAGAAAAGAAAACATTTGTAGAGGAGAAGTAGAAAACTACATTGAAACAAATAAGGGAAATGGCAGGGTGTGATAGGATGCTGCTGAAGGGAAAGAGAGAGAAAATAAAGAAGAGAATGAGAAATGAGATACTATAAAGAGATAAAAATGGAGAGACCAGTAAGCCAAATACAGAATGGGACAAGAAGCACAGTGAAGGAAGAGATAATATGAAAAGTAATAAAACTGTTTTTTCTGCTGTCCTGGAAAAAAGGGGATGCATCCCCTGCCCTGATATTCAGATGGTACTGCTGTGTAAATGTTTATTTGGACATGAATAACATGATATACGTGATAAACATGAATCAGACCAGCTGTAAGAGGAATTTATGTGCACCATACATGAAAGCTGCACAAAACTGTAGTGGAATATGACCAATAAAGCAGCTAGAATAAAAAAGAGCAATGGCAACCACAAAAAAAAAATGCTAGTATAAGTAGAACATAGAAAATGCAGACCAGACTAAGAAGGAATAGTGACTGGCTAACAAAGAAGCTAAGAGAGCAATTGCAATGGAAGAAAACAAGGTATTAGAGAAACCCCAGCAGTTTATTTAAAGTGACTAAGAGGATGGCATAAAAAAACTCTATCAGGTTGCAATGCAAAAACAGAAAGATAAAGAAGCTAGTAATCAGATACATCTATAAGGGATGCTACCAGAGAGCATCAAAGGCAAATGGAAGAAGTACTTCTAGAAGCTTCTGCAGAATGAATGCATTAGAAGTATCAGTGGTCCAACAAGTAGCAGACTCACCTTTGATGCAGAAGGCTGTGGTTTCTATTTACACACCAAGTAGATCAATTGCTGACAATGCAGTGCAGCATAAGGATGTGCTGTCTTTCAGATGAGATGTTAAACTGAGGCCCCATTTGCTTGAATTGGTGGTTGTTCAGGTGGATTAAAAGATCCCATGGTGCCTACTGAAAAGAGTAGTTTTTTTTTTTATTTTGTAAATACATATATATCACAGATTATTTACATGTATATACAATTTACAGCTATTTACATATCTTCATCCATTTACTTTACATTTTCAAGTATTTCCCCCACTATTTTACCCACAACCAAAACCATATATTTTCCAATATCTTTGCCAATGTCCATCTTCCATTATATTTAATTTCATTCCATACTGTCCAGGCAACATAAAAAAATAATTCTGCCCATCTTTATTTCTTCTTGTCTTCATGCTCCACAATAACCATATTCCAGCATGTTCATATTTATCTAATCATATTTTAAATACTTTTTAACTATATAATGTTTACATATTTCTACCCATAACTTCTTAATTCTGTCACATTTCAAAAAAAAAAAAAACATGTTCAGCCATTTTTAATTCTCTACGCTTATTACAAATCCTGTCTTGTATTCTTTTATACTACATATTAGCTTTCACGAGAAATTTACAAATGGATAATCTCCATAAAAGATCATTACATTCTTTTATTTTTTGTAATTTTCATATCTTCTTAATACAGCTTTTCTCTTGTCTCAAGATTTTTCCATGGGTCAACAAAATAAAAATTCTTCATTACACCATAATACCATTCTCTCCTTTTCTTTTCTATTACATTCTTTTTTATTTTCCATAATACAATTTATTCTGATATTCCTTTATTTTGTCATTATAATTCCTTTTACCTCTTTTCTTAACTTCCAATCCTTCCCCTACATCTTTATATTTATAATTATCATTTCTATCAATTTTTTTCTTTCTTCATAATACTTTTTAATAATGCACAACAGGATTAAAAAAACCTAGGCCCCCTTGATCTTCTTTCATATACAATGTTTCTCTTTTTATGAGCTTCAGTCTAGAACCCCAAATAAATGAAAAAGATTAACATTATTAGTTTTTTTATATATTTTATAAGTATCATATAAATATTTGCAACATACGCTGGTTTACCTAATATCATATTGTTGACTGAATATGCCTTTTTTCTATACAAAAAACTTGTACATTTTCCAAAACATCAACATGTCCTTTACATCTTTTATCACTTTGTCTCATTGTTCCTGTTTGTATTCATTTTTCCCAAACTGTATTCCCAACACCTCTATATATTTGTCATTATATTCAACACCTCGTATTTCCATATTAAAACCAAATCTTTTACTTTTTTCCTTGTTTATATTTAATCCAATTTTCCAACATTATACCTAACTTTATGTTTACTCTTTCCATCCATTATTATATCATCTGCATATGTGCACATTATTGGCATTTGTACTTCTTGTACCATCTTATATCCTCCATGTCTTTGACACTTCATTAATTTCACTCACTATTATATTCATTATCAATGAAAAAAATATGCATCTGCTGGACACCTTATTCCACTTCCTATTTTTATTTATTCTCTTATCTATCCATTCACATTTAGTTTTGCATATTTTTTCTTGTACACTGATTTGATTACACTTAAAACTTTTCTACTTATATTGTATGCTTATAAAATGTCCCATAATGATTCATGCTGTATGTTATCATATGCTTTAGTTACATCTCCTATCTTTATTTTTGTCTCTACTCCCTTATTAATAATGTTGTCAATTACTACTCTTATTAACCATAATAACCCTTGGCTTCCCTTTCCTTTTCTCCCAAATACGTTTTGATCATATACTTTCTCCATCCTACACTGTAATGTTATGGCAATTATTCTCATAAATAAATTTGTAATCTGTGTTATTCAATGTTATAGGTCTCCAGTTTTTTATTTCATCACTTATTTCCTTTTTTTAATAAACTTTATTATCCCGGTACAGATTTCTTAAAATTTAATCCCTGTTTCTAGCCATTTATTCATTACTTTGATAAACATTACTTTTTACCAAGCTTCTATTTCTTTATACATGTTATATTCAATTCCATCTATTCCTGTTGCAGAGGTTGTGTTTATGTCCCTCATAATTTCATTCAGTTCATTTATATTTGTTCTTCTTACTAAATATTCATTATCTTCTTTATTTAATTTCTCTTCATCATAAACTTTTCCTATGTTCAATTCTTTCCTAACAAATAAATTTAATGAATGCTCTTTAGCTATTTCATATATTCCTTCTTGTTTTTTGATTAATTTACCTTCATTATCATTTAATTCTCTTATTATCTTCCTTCTTTCATTATCTTGCATAAATACAATGCTACCTCTTCTTTTTTCCTTGTAACAAATAATTTTGTTTATATAACAGATTATTAATCTTACTCAGATTCATTTTATATATTTATTTTTCCTTCTCATAAAATTCTTTATCTAATATATCTTTGAATATTTCTTGATTTACCACTTTATATTTATCTTTTATTTTCTTTTTTTTCTATATATTCTAGGAGTACTTTTTATATTTTTACTTAAAATGTACCCACCATATCATCCAATTTTCATAGAACTCTCTCATAATTATATGTTGTTTCCAAAATACAATAAGTTCTTTTCGTTCTACTAACTCCAACTCTTTTTCATCAAGCATTTTAATCCCTTTCCTACCGTAATATATTAATTTTCTTGTATTTTAATCCAAATCACTATGTGATCAGAAAAGTCATTATACTTAACTCTTTTTTGTTTAACTTTTAAACTTTCTGAAATTAAAAAATAATCTATTTAGTCTTAATCTCATTTCTCCTATATGTTCAATGTTTTTCCCATAATTTTAACTTACCACTCCACATAATTTTCGTAACCATTTTAATACCACAATTATTCTTTTTTTTTCTTAGATAACAATTAAAGTTCCCTGCTATTACTATATTCATATATACACATACATAATTAAGTATAATTGTAAACATAGTCTCTCTTTGTTTTTAGTAACATATGTGTATAAAGCTACAATTCTATATACATACTTTTCCATCTTATGTCTAATACTGTTATTCTACTTATTTCAACTATTGTAACATCCAACTGAAGATAAAATCCAAGTCAGGAAGCATAGCAGTAAAATTCTAGAGACTTTAATATAAAACAAAACAGTAAAAAGGGTAAGCACTTTCACAATCTTATTAATTGCTTCTTCAGACCACATTATACAAATCCTTCAAGCTATCCTTATAGTACACATAATTAACGACTACTGTCAGAAGCCCAATAGGGAATGGAAACTAATTAAAAATAATTATACATTTACAATTAAGAGTTAAAGATTCCTCTACCCTTTATTCTAGCTAGCACATTATGTAAAACAATTCTCACTTCTTTTTCAGCCTTCTTGTTTTTAAAATAGGTTTTACAGAGACATGTTCATTAAGCCCTAACCCTCTGTGTGAGGCTAAAGAAAATATCCATCTTAATTCTTTATTTTCTGTCTCATTTAATAAGTCACCCTCCCTATTACTCATGCTTACCACTTCTAAAACTAAAAACCTAAAAATATGTTCCTGTCCTTTATCTATGATGTGTTTGCCTTTACGGGCACAATAGTGGTGATGTCTGATATGCTCTCGTACTATTTGTCTTTTCCATATAAAACATAACAACCAACAGCCTCGGAGTCGCCAATAAGTGTTTCACCACATCCAGCATTCAGCTAAAACAAGTTTATTGTGACAACCACAAAATGTTGTCCAAAAAGACTTAAAATTAACTAAAAAGGTTAAGCGCTTTCACCCAAACCACCTTGGGCTTCATCAGAACATCTTACAATACATTAAAACAAGCTGATATACACTTTTTGGCACCAAGAATTCAAACTTTAAACATTTAAAGAAACAGTATCCATTAATGGGTATATAGGAAATATTCAACCTTTAAGCCCATACATATATAGGAAATTACATATCCTAATATTACATTCAATACTGACATAAATATTCTAGCTTAGTGAAAAGTAATAAATAGATGTATCATAAATGTGCTAAATAAACTGTACATAATAAACTTTATCTAAAACATTACCTGAACAATTGTGTGTTGTTCCTGTGTGTTCCTATATAATATATTGTGAACTAATATGTATACATCTAATAACTTTTTGTCGTAAATGTATTTACTATGACTGTATTCTCTACTTAAAGAGTAGTAATAAAATATGCTAATATTCATTTAACCTAAATAATAAATGATTCAATATTGTTAAAATATTTCCAAAATGGGTTTGATTGGGATGTGATCATTAAGACCAGGGGGGGTAGTTGCGTCCAAAAATATCTGCCACCATACCTCCTTATAACTCAATAACATTTTGTGATCACCTCCCCTAACATCCGTATTAATTATATCTAAGATGGCAAATTTTAATTGATATATGTCTCCTTTCCTCTCGATATGTCTATAAAATACATTTGTATTATCTTTTGTTCTTATGCTGTATATGTAATCATAAATCCTCTTTTTAAAACTTCTCTCCGTCTTTTCTATGTAATAACTAGGGCATACACTGCACTTAGCCATATACACAAGCATTTTGGTATTACAATTACCTTCTCTAAATCTTACTAATGTCTTATGTCCATTATCTAAAATAATTTTACCTGATTCCAACATATAACAGCATTGATTACATGCACCACATTTCTTGCTATGTGTGTTACGTCCTCTCTTAGTATTCTTTGCCCCTCCAGAATGCTGTTCTAAATATTTCTTAATGTTCCATCTAGTTTTATAAATAAAATTAGGTTTAGTACCCATGATGTCTAACAGATTAGAATCATCTTTTATTAGATACCAATATTTATATAAAATATGTTTCACTTCCTTAGCTGCTAGGTTATATTGAATAATACAAGATCTCTGATATAAACCAGTCACTGTATTTTTATGTCCACAATCCTGACACAATTTTACCCCTGTCGCTGCTCCTAATAGAAGCTTATATTTTGTACCTGACTCCTGAATAATATATTGTATAATATTTTGCATCATGTTTTGGGGATAGCCTCTTTGTTGGAATAATTATTTTATACAGTTCAATTCCTCCACCATGTCCTTTAAATACATTAGATTTAACGTTATCAGGGTGACAACTACCATATTCCAAGTAGTTGTTGGAGAAAGTATTTTTCCGATATATTTTAGATTTTAGTCTTTCATCCTGGTGGTAAATATAAGTATCTAGATAGGCCATACCTTCATAACTATGTGTATAAGTGAACTTTAAATAATCACTACTGTTCTTTAGAAATTATATGAAGGCCTGAAATTTCTCCATATCACCCTCCCATAATATATAAATATCGTCCAGGAATCTAGAGTAATATTTAATACATTTATAATATTAACTGGGGAAAAGTTGGGTTACTTGTCAATCAAGCATAACCAGGTTAGCAAATATGGGAGCACATGCTGCTCCCATAGCTACCCCCCGGTCTGTTTAAAATATTCCCCCTCAAAATAAAGGAAATTATTGTCCAGTAAGATGGACATAAGTTCCAATATTAGACATACTTTGTCCCAACTAAAAATGGTATATTTAATAATACTGTTGCTGGAGGCCTCTAATCCTTCTTGTTTGGGGATGCATGAAAAGAGATCTATTACATCTATAGTAACAAACATAATTCCTTCTTTCCATGCATCTGTAGGATATACACTTAGAAACTCCCATGAATCTTTCACCATGTGTGGTATTGTATTGTATATATGTTTTAACTTAATATCAATAAACTTACCCAATGGGTAAGTTTTAGATTTGCTGCCTGATACAATGGGTCTAAAAGGGGGGGTCCAAGGGTGTCCTTATGTACTTTTGGTATACCTACCAACATAGCCAGTTTATGATATTTTACTTTTAAATAATTATAAATATCACTAGTAATTCTACCTTCAATAAAATATTCTTCCAAGTATGAATCAACTCTTTGGTAGGCTATATTCATCTCATTAATAGACACTGGTTCATAATTACCAGAATAATAAAGTTTATATATGGCTGAAAAAAAAAAACTAGGTATGACAACAAGATGGATAATCCAATACAGGTAGGAAGAAATTCTCAGGATAGGTCACATTATTATAAGGAAAAAAATTTTGGAGGAACAATTCAGTTCAGGGACAACCTTTTCAGAACAGAGTCCAACAACAACACTACCACCCAAACACAAGGACCCAGCAGAAGTATTGGGGGAAGAACCAAGAGTGGTAGACCTGCAAGATTGCCACAATCGGGTTAGACACATAGTAATTACAGACAAAGTACATACATACAATAATGTTAATATTTATAATTATTCTAATACCATTATACATCACACACACTTTGATTTATTAACAAAGGGTATGAAATATATACCAAATCCCAATTTTGATCTTGTTGATTGTATAAGTGAGTTTAAAAAATATATTAGGAAGGTCAATTTAGCTGTTTGGTTTAAAGACAAACATCAGATTTATACTGACAACAATGAAAATTCTACTGATATGTTAAAGAAAAAAAGTACATATATTTCATACCCTTTGTGGATTGCATTCAGTTGTCTATATAAAACATAAGGCAGACCTCACAGTATGCTAAATAAATGAAATTCTTAGTGTTCAAGTCTGCTGAAACATTAAAAATATATCTTTCCTTAGTATCTGGTTGTATAAAACAATTAGATTCATGTATAAAAACACAGAAAACAAAGTTATCACATTTCCTTGTCCCTGCAGTCATAGCTGTTGTATTTGTTGCCAGCCCTCTAGTGGGATAGCATAACCTATGCTGTAGTGATTTCTGATTCTTATGAACAAAAAAAGGGGTTTATTACCTACTATTTCTGCTACTTTTCTATCTGTACTTAAGATATGCCAATTACCCATAATAATATCCTTAATTTGTTAACTACCTGTGGAGTAAGTCATAATGTATTTAATTTTTGACTTAACTTCATCATCTTTCTTTTGTGTATTTTCATGTTGGGAGCTTATATGTGAAAAGTAAGGCTTGCCCTTTCCTTCTCTATCCCTTTTAGCTGTATGGCATCAACTTCTTTCTTTTTATAGCTTCTCTTGATAAAATCTGTCTTTATGTTATCTAAGCCTTTCTTGAATTCTTTGTCTCTATCATTTAATCTTGATATTCTTAAAGCTTGACTTCTAACTATATTTGGGAAAATATGCTGAGGTTGCATACTCCTTTGATGTAAGAACGCATTACTACAGCAGTCTTTCCTATAAACATTCATATGTAATTTACCTTTCTCATCTATAGTAATTAACATATCTAAATATTCTAACTTCTCACATGAATATTTCATGGTAAATTTAAGAAAGGTACTAGTATTGTTCAAGTAAGTTAGACATTGCTGCAGTGTTGGTATGTCTCCTTTCCATAAGATAAATAAGTCGTCTACAAGTCTTCCATAGAAACTTATATACTTATGTTATTCTGTTGTTCCTATAATATATTGTTTCCCATTTTGCCATTACTAAATTGGCATAGCTATTTGCACATGGTGTGCACATAGCTATGCCTGAGGTCTGCATATAGTATTTTGCATCAAATAAGAAAACATTAACTTTGAGGATCATTTCTAATAGATAACATAACAATTCTATCCTGTCCTAGATAACTGACTATTTTTGAAAGAAAATCTGAAGTATAGTCTATTCTTTCTCCATTTGGTATCACAGTGAATAAGGATGTAGCACCTTGTGTTACTTGATATTCATTCCCTGTATAAATACGTTCTTCCTTTAATTTTTAGAGATCATTCAAAAACTGTTGGGTATCTCTCAAAACTATTTCATAATTATCTAGGATAGGTCTTAGTTGTTTCTCAACATATATCGATATCGGTTCTGTAAGCCACCCCCCTGCTACTACAGGTCTGAATGGAGGTTATGTAGGATTCTTGTGTATTTTAGGCATGCCTTGTAAGCTAGATATTAATGGATGTTCTATTACAAAAAACTGAAATAAGTCTTTACTAATCATATTCTCTGAAACTATGATTTAGATGACTAAGAAATCTCTCTTTGATTATCCCTATCTCATCTAGGGTGATAGTTTTATATGTATTTTCATCTTTCAACATGTCATTCATAGTTTCAAAAGTAAAATTTTTTGTTCATAACAACAATAGATCTTCCCTTATCTGCTGGTCTAATCACTATTTTAGTATTGGTTTGCAGTAACTGTAGGGCCTTCTTTTCATTTATGCATAAATTTACAAAACTGTTTTTTCTGTTTACATTCTCCATATAACTATATATCTGCTCCTCGCATACTCACACAAACACTTCTAAAATAGGAGGTATAGAAGGAGTATAAACACTAGGTTTCCTAAAAGTTAATGCATTAGGTTCATTGCTCGAAGAATCATACATGACTTTCAAAGTCAAATTTCATATAAATAGCCTCATTTCTATTAGCGTTTCCACTAAATCTTCCTGCTGAGTAGGAATAAATGTAAGTCCCTTATTCAATACCTTGATTTAATTTTCCATTAACATCTAGTCAGATATGTTCCATATTAAGTCCCGCTATTTGGTTGCCACATCTTCTTGAACATACATGTTTGCTGTTCTTGGAAGGAATACTTCCATTTTGTCATTTTTTCTCTCCCTTCTTGATTTTCTCTTGTTTCTTTCCCTTTCATACAAAACAGTAGAGGAAGACCTGAAAAAGCATGGTCTCCAAATGTTGGCTTCACTTTCCTTCTCACGAACGGGTTCCCGCCATTATTTCATCCCGGATGTGTAAGCTTTCACTCGACAGTACATCTCCTCTGGGTGTTGCATATGTTGATTGGTCACTTTGTGAAGGCGGAACTTGTTCCGTTGTGGATTGTGTCATTGGTGTAACCACAGTAACTTTATTTTTATTGAGAATTACTGGGTTATCATTGGTGGATTTTGTATCCCTCTGGGGCTGCTCTCTCAGCCAAATAAAGACATGGTTGTCTTTAAAATATTGTATGTCCCTTTGTATTTTCTTTTGTTTCTGCTTTATTAATCTATGTTCAAAGATGACTTACAGAGACATACTCATTAAGCCCTAATCCTCTGTGTGAGGCTAAAGAGAATATACAATACATTATGACTTACTCCACAGATAGTAAACAAATTAAGGATATTATTATGAGTAATTCACATATCTTAAGTTAGATAGGGAAGTATCAGAAATAGTAGGTAATAAACCCATTTTTGTTTATAAGAATCAGAAATCTACAGAGTAGGTTATGTTATCCCACTAGAGGGCTGGCAAGAAATACAACAGTTATGACTGCAGGGACAAGGAAATGTAATAACTGTGCTTTCTGTGTTTTTATAAATTAATTTAATTGTTTTATACAACCAGATACTAAAAAAAAATATGTTTTTAATGTTTCAGCAGACTGGAACACTAAGAATTTGATTTATTTAGCATACTGTGAGGTCTGCCTTATGTTTTATATAGGAAAGCCAAATAGGCAATTATGAGAGCATACCAGAGATTACTACTATTGTGCCCATAAAGGGCTAAGGTATAGTGCTACAGGTAAACACATCCTAGATAAAGGACAGGAACATATTTTTAGGTTTTTAGTTTTAGAAGTGGTAAACATGAATAATAGGGAGGGTGGCTTATTAAATGAGACAGAAAATAAAGAATTATGATGGATATTCTCTTTAGCCTCACACAGAGGATTAGGGCTTAATGAGTATGTCTCTGTAAAACCTGTTTTAAAAACAAGAAGGCTGAAAAAAAAGTGAGAATTGTTTTACATAATGTGCTACCTAGAATAAAGTGTAGAGGATTCTTTAACTTTTAATTGTAAATGTCTAATTATTTTTAATTAGTTTTCCTTCCCTATTTGGGTATCTGACAGTAGTTGTTAATTATGTGTACTATAAGGATAGCTTGAAGGATTTGTATAATGTGGTCTGAAGAAGCAATCGATAAGATTGTGAAAACGCTTACTGTTTTTACTGTTTTGTTCTATACTAAAGTCTCTAGAATTTTACTGCTGTGCTTCTTGACTTGGATTGTATCTTCAGTTTGCACTGCTTATTGTATTTCCAAGCATGTTAACTGCCAGTATTTTCTCTTTTTGTTGGATTTTGTAACATACAAAATCTCAGTATCTGACATAATATATTCATATGCTTGAACACATTTCTTTATCTATATTCCAAACAACCGTACCATTCCAGAGTTTTTCTATTTGTATTCTTTCATCTTCTGTTAATAGTCTTATGCCCTCTAGTATTATTATTTCAGCAACTATTTCAGTATGCCATTATAATATACTAATTCTTCTTTTAGTATTTTTCAAGCTATTAACATTTAATGTAAATATTTTCAGCTTATACAGAACAGTTGTTATAATATCATTTCTATCCTTTACTTTCTTCTTTTCTCTAAACATGTTTTCAAATGTTCTTTTCCTTTCCTTTAACTCTTTTTCCTATCAGATTAGTTTTCTTTTACTTTTTGCCATTCAGACTCTTCACTTGTCTTATCTGTTATTTTTCTTTATCTCTTTCATTATCTTTATGTATAATCTCTACATTAATTTAATTTTTCTGAACTTGCTTTTCTGTCACAACTTCTTCGAGTTCTTTCTCATGTACAACTTCATTTTCACCTGCTTGTATGTCTTTTTCAAAGTCTAACCATGAGTGCCCAGTATTACCATATTTCCTGCACTTTAAATCACATTTTTTGCATTATGTCCTGTATTACTATGCAGATAACAATTTTCTTATCACATTCATTACCCAAATGATCATCTTTTCCACAAAAAATAACAAGTCTTCGATTGCCCTCTGTATCTCACAAAGCCCTTACTACCATGAACAGTAATAATACTTGGATTAGGTATCACATTGTCATTTTCCATCTTCAGTATTACTCCACATTCCCATCCCCCAGTCCAGAGTCATCTTTCATCATAACTTTTGTTGTATCCAATACCTCCTTGCATACAGTCAATAAACTCATTTTTAAATTTATAGATTCAACTTCTGTTCTAAGTTGAACCAACACTCTTTTTTTGTTTGTCTAAAAAACAGTTGAATTACATATTCAGACCAAGGGTATACATTCTTTTTTTTTTTGTTCATATTTCTCTATGAAATGTTCTATATATTGTCCATTCTCAAATAATAAGTCACAAAACACCTCACTGTTAAATGAATAAATGCTCTTACCTCCTTTGTAGTCACACCCAAAGGAGCAATCAAAGAGTCGCACACTTCATACCTTTGCAGGCCAATCTCTGTTTTGCTGCTTACACAAATGGTATACCTTCTCTTCATGTCCTTTTCTTCTTGCCTTCCTTCTCCTTCTTTAACTGCTTGTGTGCATGTCTTCTCACTGACCTCGTCTTTTCCACCTTTTCTTTCTATATTCACCATTATATCACTCCACAATACTGCTGTGTTACTTTCTGGCTCAATCTGGTTGACCACCTGCACCAAATAATCTTCCTGCAACTCTCCGGACTCAAGATTTGAAATAATACATACATCCCGTATCTCCAATTCACCCTCAAACAACCTTTTCTGAAATAAATCCTCCAAATCAGGTTCCACCTTCTCCTTTGCATCACCTGCTCCCTTCTCCTCTGCTACAGATTCATACTCCGCCATTTACTTTTTCACTTTGCAGCAATTCTGCAAACTCCATACTGCTTTCAGTATTAACAATAACATTAGCGCTAGCAGTGTTCTAGAGAATATCTTCCATGGCTCTGCTGTCTCTCCAGGCTGCCTTCACACCTGGAATGCAGACAGAAGCTGGATGTGCCACTTTCAAAACTGTCCCCTTACACTGAAAAGTACGGGAAGTTCCTTGATGCCCTGACCAAATTTCCCCTAGTAGTACAAGTACCACCTTGTGTCTCCCCTGAAAAGAGGCTACTAGCTTAGTGGGACTAACCTGGTCAACAAAGGATAAATAAATACAAAAAAATTAAACCACCAAGGAAGCTATATTGCCACATATACAACCTACAAAGAAAAAGGAAGTAAACCCACTCTGGAAGTAAAAACATCTCTAAGGAAGCAGCAGGCTCGGACAGAGTCATGGCAAATATTATAAACAAAATTCCTTTTTTGCAAATGAAGCACCGACAATAATCCCTTTCATTTGCAAAAAGCATTTATTATCAAAATAAAGCACATTCATAGTGAGAACATGTTCTGCAAGGCATAAAAGCAAAGTATTAAACATGGACTATGTAACTGAGTTATAAAATAACTAAAATTCTAGATCCAGCAACTGTGCCCAATGGGGTGTGTTGGTATAAACTACACATGTACCAAGACATTTCCATCTGTAAATCATCCATAAATTAAAAAATTCTGCTGTGTCTTGTATTCTGGATCTAATACAGCTAGAAGTGGTTTTAAATACTGTGCAAGAAATTCAAAAAATGTCTCCATAAGTGACCCTTTCCCCAACATAGAATTTCTTAAACTTATGGATGACTTACAGATATTTTCTGTACCCGGTAGTACATGGAGCAGCTAAAACTCCATGCACTACAAAGAATTATGACTGGACTCCAGTTATAACCCTTATATATGTGTTCTTAATGTGGATGTCAACATTCACCTTTCAAGCTTCATTCTCAAAGCAAATTTCTTGGCATCACAGTTTTATAGGTTGTTACAAGGCTTGCATTACAGGGAACCACTGAAAAATCATGCCCAAATTCCCAGTTGCCCACAAACACTATCTGGTTAAGTGACTTGCTCAAGATCACGCAGTAGGCAAATGAGGGTCGAGCGAATCAAACCTTGTTCCACAGGAACTATAGCTCACAGCCTTAATCCTCTGCACCAACTGCCAGATATCCATGTCTTGAACACATAAATGGGTTATGATCCAAGAACAATCATAATCTTGCATACTGCAGCAGTATGTGAGAAAGATGTACATGCAGCAACCTCGACTCTGTTATTACATATAATACAGCAATGTTATGTCTTACATGAGAAAATTATCAAGTTAAAAGACGTGTCATAATGTCCTGCTTATGATGCATAATTTGTACTTCTGACCGTCTGCCATACCTCTTAACTTCTTAGCACAACAGCTCTGGAGGAAGACAAAAATAATGGAGGCACAAAGACCCCAAATCATGGACAAATGTTAAATATCACTATTTTAAGCTTAGAAAGTTAATAGAATGACATTTTTTATCATCATGCATTTCCTGAAGGATACAAAGTCTGAATCTCAAATGTGTATTTTTATTTACAGATTTCATTCCTCAATGATTTGCCAGAAAACCACACATTTTAGGAAGAACAGACTAAAAATATAAGGCAAAAATCTGGACTTTCTGTGGAATTTTGGACAGTTGAGAGGTAAGCTGCCTGCATAGCTAAGACAGTATAACAACAATAAATCAACTTTGCAAATAACTGTCAACCTCCTACATCCAGAATCAAAGACAAATTTAGAAATAATAGTGGAGAATTAGAGGGACATTTTAAAATATTAATGCTATAAACCTGAGGTTGACAGGGTTAGGAAATGTGAATTAGCCTGCATTTTTTGAAGTAAAAGAAGCCTATAATTATTGTCATAATTTATTAAGTGCAATCTATCACCTTACAACTATAATTATTGTCATAATTTATTAACTGCAATCCATTACATTTTTCTCTCAAAATCACTAGTTTTAGGAGAGATCAGGAGATACAGTCAAAATTTTGAGCCAAATTAAGGACATTCTTGTAAATCATCAACGGTCAGGAGGTATGCTACATTCTTATGCAAGACCAGGAGGTCCAACAGTAATAAATTCATCTTTTAAAAGTAATCATCTTCATTTCAGAATTTTAAAATAAACCTGATAAACAAACTGTTTACATTTAATACAATTAAGATAAAAAAAGAAGCAGTGATGTTACACACTTTCTTTAACATAAAAATATTACATTGATTGCATCAAAATGAGTCTTTTATTGAAATGGGAAAAATTTAGTTTATTTCACCTTTTCCTGTTTCAGACAAAGACTGTATGTCTATAGAGTACAAGATTGATGGATGTAAGTATGTGTACAGATGAATTCTGGACAGGCAAACATTTAAGTGCCTGTATATGAATGGAGGATGGTTCATCAACTCTGTGTGTGTGTGTGTGTGTGTGTGTGTGTGTGTGTGTGTGTGTGTGTGTGTGTGTGTGTGTGTGTGTGCATTTGTGCATGCACACTAGTGTATTTGTGTGTTTGTGTGTGTGAGACTGTGACATCAGAGAGTCAGTGTGTATGACATCGAACTGACATAAACTCTGTAAAATCTAAAAAAAATTAAAAACTTACATAAATATAAAAGAAATAGGAAAATCCATGTACTATAAAGAGTAACACCTGGTATAACAATTACTTGAAAAATATACCTTGTCAGGTGTGTAGGAATAATTATGACTTTGAGATCATACCTCTGGAGGTTTTCTCTTGAGATCATAATACCTTTCAAAGTATAATTTCCTGATAAACATTGCTAAGCTAACTATTATCCTCTATATTTATTGTATAATGTTATGTTGTGTACACATACCTTGGGCTGGACACAAAGTCAGCTTATTTTAGCAGAGCCATCTCTTATTGCAGAAAATGCTACAATGTAGCAAACAAGGATAAAAATAACTTATGGTACAGTGATCAAGAAGGAAACCCCATGCTGACCAAAACAGCATTATGGGTGTGTGAGTAACTTTTCAACAAAATGGAAGCTAAAAAGTGATTGTGCCAAATAAAATATTTTTTCAGACATTTATATTACAAAATAGTTTATAGAATGTAATTTGTTGGGCACAAACTATTTATTTAAAGATCATACAGTACGATTTTTGACTAAATATGTGTATAAATGTTTTCAAGGCACAAAAAATATAAAATCATCTATATAAAATACTAATGACCAAAAATTACAATTATTAAAATAAAGCAATGTTTTAATATAGTAGTTATTAAACAGAAGTATTATTAAACTGAATTTCATATAATGGTACTTGAACAACTTAATTTTCACATTAATGTAGCCAAATTGAGTAAAAGTATTTGGCTGCTTAAAGAAATAGCAACAATCCAGGTGACCAAGTTCAACTGACAGCCCAGATGTTAGAGAAGGCAGTCAGGTTGAGACAGAAACAATGGGAACATGCTTACATGCCTCTCCCAAGGGCAAGGAGAAGGATTTGTGCCTGTGGGGCATGTGTCTTGTCAAGACCCTTTGGCAGAAATCAGATAACTGAATAACAATAATAATAAAAATAGTTGTTAACCAGGTAAGCCCACTGCACACACAGTCCCTTTTCAGGAGCAACAAGGAATAATGTCTGCTTAAGTGATTTGCTGAAGATCAAACGTCTGGCAAATAAGGGCTGAGGAATTACACCCTGCACCACAGGAACTACAAGAGGCATCTACTTGCAAAGTGGGGGCTTGATACATAATTGGTATGTGAAGACGTACACCTTTAAAAGTTATAGTAATATCGAATCAAGTCTTGTTACAAGGAGGGGTTTGACACTTTTGATTAAAGGCTTAATGGAGTCCATGCCTTTATCTGATGCATTAAATAACGTCTCAATTCCAGACCTAACATTGTGTCAAAAAAACTGAAGAATTTCTGACATATAATCACAAATAATCACTTTTTTCCTTGCCAGCAAAAGGAATAGTTGCAGTTCAGTTTATCTGCTTGTGTGTAGTTCTGCTGTTACTTGCACTTCACTGAAAATATTTGTTTATATGTTTTATTTATCTCTTAACTGAGTAAGCCTACTTGGCTATAAGTTACTAAAAAACTAAACTACCTCATTAAGTGCTTTGTTCAGAGCTACACAGTTTGCAAGCAGAAATGTCCTTTAAGTATAGTGCACTTATTCAATTTTGGGAAGAGATTTCTTCAGATTTGTACCTTAGTATGTATTTAAAGAAATCACTACCAACTCTGAAGTTGCAGGGGGAAACTGCTAGAGAACTAAATGCCCTGAAGTCAGAGGTATGAACTATAAGTCACGATAGGTGGCCTCATGAATAATGCAGATAATATCCAGTGATGCATGTTCTCTTATATCACAAGTAACAAATCCAGCAAGGTATTTTATAAGTGCTCTCTAAAGGAAGAAGGGAGAATCAGCTTGTCAGAATGGGAAAGTAAATTCCAGGCATGCTATGGGCTGAAACAATCTACCTCATGTAAGATGTTTATATGTCACCAGAAAACCAAGGGGACCAAGAAACTAGTGATGCATATATTACTGAGCTAAGACATAGTCACATACATGTATGCAAGTGTGGACAACTGTGTGACTCTATGTTACAAGAAGATATTGTGTAAGAGGTAAATTGTTAAGGCAGTCTAACTGGACATTGGAAAAAGGCATAGGTTGTGTGTCTTAAAAGTGAATTGTGAAGTGTGTAGTTAAAATCTACAAGAGTTGGAAGTGCAATATTGAAGATGTATGAGGAAAGCGAAGTCTACAAACTGTAAAACAAATCAGCATTAAAGCAGAAGTGTAGATGACCACCTGACAGACAAGATGGTGGCTGCTAACAATTGAACAGCAATAAATTTCACATAGAATAAACACCATGGTTACAGGCATGATAAGAAGCAAAATAGAAAACAAACAAGTCATCTTAAGGTGTGGAGGTGCTGGCCACTTTGTAAGAGCATATTTTAAATGCAAGACATTGCAGCAACTGATATTAATGCAGTGCATTCAAATCTTCTTTTTCTTCTTTTCCTGGTTAGGGGTCGACACAGCAGATTGCCTGTCTGTTCATGATTGGCAGTAGAGTTTTGCGGTGTCGAGTTGCCAGCCCAGCACCCAACCTTCCACAGAAGGCACGCACATGCACACATTCATGCCTAGGGCCAATTTGGAGTGTCCAATCCACCTACAGCATGTCTTTGGGATGTGGGAGGAAACCGGAGCACCCAGAGGAAACCCACGTGACCACAGGGAGGACATGCAGACTCCGCACAGAAAGCACCCAGGCTGAGGATTGAACCTGAGATCCTCTTGCTGTGAGGTGGCAACGCTAACCACTGCACCACCACAGCCGCCCAATGCTGTGTATTCAAATGAACATTCAAAAACAGAGATTCTAGTCGGGCAACATTAACAGTCCATCACTAGATTTATAAAGATGACATCATCAAAATCCTAGGCAATGGACAAACAAGTAACTGTGATTGCTGCAAGAGGCCCCCCAAGAGAAATGTTCAGTATCACTGAAAAGACTGTCTATATTGCATTTACTGTCCTGCTGGAGTTACTACTGCCTCACTGGTTAGAGCAAATTTATTACAAGCAATAGCAAGAATTGTGCAGTAAATAACTGCCAGGCTAAACTTTTTTACATTATCAGCTATGTGCCCATCTTCATCTGAAATTTATTTATGTAAGTATGTATAACTGTATACATATATGAAAATATGTGTTGACCAGAGTGCAACACTGATCCATCTGCACCATCTTCAGGCTCAACCCAATGTTTACAAATAAGACTATGCAAAGCATTTAAGCATCACATTTATGTGCAAGGTATTTAAAATTAGTAGGAAGGCCTCCAACTAACTAAACAATTCAGTGTTACATTTATGTTTCAGGTATTTACAACAGGTACTTCTGGTAAGTGGTATAACATTCTGAGGACTTTTAGATATTTAACAATAGAATATTCAAATAGTAGTTTATTTTATTTATTATATTTGTTAACTAATTATATCTGCTAGGATACAAGTGTTTTTTTTTCCAAGTAAAAGAAAAGGTATCACTTTGTGTTTACCCATATATCAGAACTACATTTTTAAATGAAAAACTAAAGTCTAAAAATCATCCAAGTAAAATGCAATTCACTGGTAGTTTCATATCTGTTCAATTATCTGAAGCACTGCATGGTTAAATGAAATACTCTGAATCAGTGAGGAAGAAACATGGGCCAGATTCCCAAAGACATGCTGAGAAAAACCTATCTATAAAGCAGGCTTACACCAGAATAAGTCACACATACCAAAAGAACATCTTTTGGAATTTGGGCCTATAGAAACATCCTGTTGCTACAATACAGAATTGTCTATAATCTTAAACTTTATTGCCGAAAGAGAACAGTGTACTCTAATCTAGTCATTGTCACTGCAAATGTGATTAAATATTTGTATCCTGGATCTCTTATATACTACAGTATGATACACTTTTGTAGGGCTGATAATGCTGCTATGAGACCATATAGTTCTAGCAAGTCCATTTTTAATGAATCTTACGTTGCATTTAGTGTCATGATTATCCTCTAGACATACCTATTACGTGGTTTTGTAGTGCAAGACCTGATCTTAGCAATTAAGTACCGATGCTGAAGTTGTTAAGATCGAGTATTGTGCTAGGCAGTAAAACCGTCAGTAGTGGCCAGTAAACAACAACAGAATTTAAAATAATTTATTTTTGCCTGATGCCTGTGTTAGTGATATCCCTGGCTTTCTTATGTTCTGTCTTTTCTGACTTTTCTAACATTGACAGTAGTCTCTATGTGTTTTACGGCTTTGAAAGCCTGCAAAACACTTAGCATTTTTTTCTGTAACTAGAAGTACATGCAGCAGATGAATGTTCATGCACTACAAAAAAGTATAATCAGGTCTCCGACCATAACTCTGAATCATGTGTGCTCAACACGGATGCCAAAAATTACCTCCAGAGCTAATTTTTAGCATGCATGTCTCAAACATAACACCAGGGTTATGATCAGACACCTGCTCATAATCCTCCATGTTTGAGTTATATGGGATTGTCAGAGTCACATTTCAATTCATTTTTAAATGTTTGCGGTTTCACATCTAGTTTTTATGGGGACTGTGTTTTTTGAGGCAAGCGGTATGGAGTGCTTTGTAGTTTAGTTTGCTTCTTCACTGTAATTTGGTGGTATTTCTACACAAATGTTTCTGTTTGACATTTAAGTTTTCTGTACAATTACTTTTGTTACAGTAACATAGATGGCCTTAGGCACAGGCCGACTAGATGGCAACCTAGGGCACCACTCTAAATGTTTCCTTGATGCTGTCATGAAAATCCCACTCATTTATTCAGATATTATGGGCAAACATATATATATATATATATATATATATATATATATATATATATATAAAATAACATATATACTATATTAGGCAAAACAATGTACCCAACCCACTACTCATAGGTGAATCTATAGTCAGGCACACTGATGTCCCACTCACCAGGCTAAACAAGGAGAAGGTTATTGTCAGCTGCCTGTCGGGTGCCAGGATCTGCCACATAACCCATGCACTCAGGTCACTCCACAACAAGTACAAATATGACTCTGTCATTGTCCATGTTGGTGTGAATGACCTGAGACATGCCTCACTGGACTACATGAAAAGAGACATGGAAGAGCTCTCCGATCTTGTAGCCCATGGAGGTATGACCCTAGCCCTGAGTAGCATTCTGCCATCGCCCAGAATGATACCGCAGTACAAGGACAAAATGATTGACTTCAACAATTGGCTAAGCTTCTGGTGTCATTCTAAGCAGATCCAGTATCTGTCTGCTGGGACGACATGGTCAACAGACCATGATGCTTTGCCAGAGATGGCCTGCACCTGTCGCCCATGGGATTCTGGATACTGGCTGACGTTCTTGCCACCCCTATAGTGCCTTTTTTAGACAAGTTTCAAATGTAACAGGAACAGGCAAGCAAAAACTGAGGGTAATGCTACTCAATGCTAGAAGTCTAAATCTCAAAATGCACTCACTCAAGGCACTCCTTAAAATGGAGAACATTGATACCTGTGCAGTGACTGAGACCTGGTTCAAGGCTCCAAAGAGCACCCCTGCACTACCACGCTATAATTCACACCACACTTTTCAGCCACGTAACCTGGACTGGAACATCAAAGGCGGAGGTGTGCCCATATTCATTAAGGATATCCACACCTCCAGGCTAGTTGCTCAGCATAATGCATCCGAGGTTATCCAAGTGCAACTAACTCTGGGCAAAACTGCAATCCAAATTGTAGCTTGCTACAGATCCCCCATCATGCCCTAGCATTCCCACTCCTCTTTTCTTGATATACTGGAAAATATTAGGGTTCAAACACCCTGATAATGGGCAATTTCAACTACCCTACCATTAACTGGGAAAACTACTCATGTACCAACTCCTTCGCTCAATGCTTTCTGGAATTCATAAACTCCAGTGCCCTGGATCAACTTATCCACACCCCCACCAAGGGCAACAATATCCTAGACCTAGTCATTACCAACATAAATGACCGGTGTTCCACACCCGAAGTCAACTTCTTGTTGGTCAGATCCAACCATAAACTAATCACCCTAGATATTCACATCCCGCCCCCACCCCCATTAAGGAAATCACGGTAAAAGATTTCTCCACAGCCAACTTCGTGCTTCTTAAGACAGAAGTGGCGAACTTCATGACACCCATGCAGATGGACAATACAGTTAGAACTGCTGAATCCTACACAAATGTACTCTATAAGCATTTACATGAGTGCATGGATCATGCTATCCCAAACAGAACCAAGAAGCTATCCTCCAAAATAAGGAAGCCAATCTGGTGGTCCCCTGCCATAAACAAACTGTACAACAGAAGGAAGAAACTGTTGCAAAAGAGAGTAAAATCCCATGAGTGGTGGAGCTCCCTGATCAGCCTCAGTAAGACACTGAGATCCCTTATAAGCGCCTCCAAAGCTAGCTATGAAAATAAAATCGCCACTTATTCTAAGGACAACCACAAAGCATTCTATAGCTATGTCAAGAATCTCAATGGCAACATCCAGATCTGCTCTGAGTTACAGCACAACGGCATGAAAATTACAGAACCACCTGATATTGCCAACATTCTGGCAGATAGATTCAGTGCTATCTTTACCACCCTCTCACACCCTAAAGGGCCCATATCTATACAGGAAGAATGCAGAGTCCCTGTAATCACAACTGCACAGGTAAAGGCTGCACTCTCTAAAGCCAAAAACACAGCTTCCATGGGACTGGACAACATCGCAGGCTGCATTTTGCATGAACTTCAGAACGAACTGGCTCCCCACCTAAGCATCATGTTCAATCATAGCCTCACATCAGGCTTTGTTCCCACCGAATGGTGCATAGCAACAGTTATCCCACTCCACAAAGGGGGAGTCACCACTGATCTCGGGAACTATCGTCCTATTAGCCTGATGAGCTTGGTCTGCAAGGCCATGGAACGTATCATCATGGAACTCATAAACAAAGACATTGGTAACCTCCAAAGTCTGGACCCCACCCAGTTCGGATTTGTGAAAGGCAGATCATGCATCCTGAAACTAATCGACTTCTCTGAGGCAGTCGATGAGGCTAAGGTGGTTCACACAGCCTATCTTGACCTCGCCAAGGCTTTTTACACCATCCCCCATTCTGGAATTACAGCTAAACTCACTAAACTAGGTATAAATCCCTATGTCACAAGATGAGTTGCCAACTGACTCACTGACAGAACCCACACTGTAAAGGTTGCAGACTCCAAAACTGGCATCAAACCAGTGACAAGTGGAGTACCACAGGGTTCAGTCCTGGGACCTCTCCTGTTTGGTATCTACTTCTCTGAAGTACAAGCTAACACAGAAGGCCTCTGGCTAATGAAGTTCGCAGATGACTGCAAACTAGGAGCCATAGTCAATTCCCCAAATGATGTGGGCATCCTACAGAAGGGCCTCACTGAGACAGATGCCTGGTGTTAGAGCCATGGCCTCAAGCTCGATGCCAAAAAGTACATTGTCATCCCCTTTGGTAAAAACTCTGTACCCGTGAGCTACTGGTTCCACTTCATATCATTGAAATTTCATTTCATCGAAATTCAAATCATCGAGACCAAATAGTCGAAAACTCATATCATCGAATCTCAAATCATTGAAAACTACAAAGCAACTAGAAATAACATTCCACAAAGTTTTCACTACGTTTATGCAGGGGGCAAGCCCCTGCACCCCATAGAGCCCCACACCCCGTAAATAAATATACCAACTCCAAGGTCGCACTACAGTGGGGGAAAATCCCACTGTAGTTTGACCTTGGAGTTGGTATATTTAATTACGGGTAGTGCAGGGGCTTGCCCCTGCATAAACATAGTAAACAGTGTCTGGGATGTTATTTCTAGTTGCTTTATAGTTTTCAATGATTTGAGATTCGATGATATGAGTTTTCGACAAAATGAGTTTTCAACGATTTGGTCTCGATGATTTGAATTTCGATGAAATGAAATTTCGATGATATGAAGTGGAACCGAGCTACCACATAGGTGGTAGTCTACTTAACACCGAATATGTGATGAGACCTTGGGACCCAGGTGAACAGTAGTCATTCCTTTGATAATCACATCGCTACAGTAGTCAGGAAGTCCTTCTATGTGGTACACCTCATCACAAAAGGGTTCTCATCCAGGAAAAAAAGAGGTCATTGTTCCCCTTTACTTGGCACTCATTAGACCCATTATAGAGTACAACGCCCCTTTTGGAATGTACCTCACAAGACATTTGCAGCAGCTGGAAAGGCTGCAGAAGTACCTCACAAAGAGGATTACTGGCCTCAAACAGATGCCCTACACTGACCATCTAAAAAAAATTCCAGCTTTACTCCGTAGCATATCGCCTACTCTGAGGTGATTTCTGCCTAACATATAAAGCTATGTCAAACCCAGAGCTGTTGGACATGCTACACCTAAATAAATCTCAATCCCTCTGAGCTACACACTCTAGGGACCTAAACCTTGTCACCACAATAAACAGGACATGCTGGAGAGATAGATTTCTGTCCCAGAGACTTCCCATACTCTGGAACAAGCTACCCATCTATGTCAAGCAAAGTTCCTCATTAGCACTTTTCAAGAAAAATCTTTGAGTGGATGGGAGATAGGAAAATATACCCTGGGAATCACTTCTGTGGCTCTGCTCGACAGAAGCATAGGAAAATAACTTTCTTGGGTGGCATAAGCCAGGGAAACTTGTTGGCTAGGCTTACTTAGGCCCTTAGGCCGATAGCCTAGTACCTACCTATGAACCTATTATTAGACTAAATACAATGTTATGTAGCATTGAAATGTGCTAACATTATAAGGGTGACAGTTCATTATTTAGCCATAAAGCAAATTTCAGAGTGGAAAAGTTCAAATAGTGGATAAAGAGGAGGAGGGGAAGAGAAGAAAGAGTGAGAAAAAGTATTTGTTGGAAGTAATAATTAGGGTAGATATGGGAGGCAGGAGAAAAAATGAGTAAAAGCAACATTACAAGTAAGAGAAACGAAACCAAGGAAAAGAAGAAATAACATGGACAACAAGAGTTACTGTGTGTGTGTGTGTGTGTGTGTGTGTGTGTGTGTGTGTGTGTGTGTGTGTGTGTGTGTGTGGTGTAAAAGAACTATAAAGCAAATCTGCACTGATACCTGCTTGCTGCCCTGCTGAGGGGGACACTTGTGCAAGTGCAGTGGACTGGCTCCAGTAAGAAGGGATGGCAGCATAACTCTCAACATTATAGAACAAGAAATCTGGACAAAGCCATAAATAATAGGGGACAAAGGCCCAAAAATGGGACAATTTATAAATAATGCACTTACAAACTTAGAAAGTTGATAAACATATTTTGCATTAGAGTGAATTTTCTTAAGGATATAAAGTCTGAAAATCAAATGTCTGTCAACTTTCTGACTTCAGTGTTCAATGATTTGCCAGTGATTTGACAGAAAACTGCAATTTTATGAAAAACAGACAAAAATCTGGACTTTCTGCAAAAATCTGTACTGTTGAGAGATATGGATGGGAGTCTTGAACCAACAACCATCAATCATTTTCATTTGTTTGCCAAAGCCATTGCAGCAGTGTTTTGCAGAGAGGTGGGAAAAGCCTTAAATTTGACTGGTATGTTGTATGGGTGTGGGTAGCTATGTTTGTGGAAGGTGGAGGTGTGCCTTTGTAAGTGTGGTGCAAATGTTATGGATTATGAAATGGAGTGATTGAGTAAAATTGTGCTCAGTGAAGTCCCTAGCAATTTCATCACTGCTTGATTCAGACATATACATTCCCCTGTGTTTATCAATACTATGTTTGAGTGCATTGTTTTGGAGTGTGGTATCACTGCTACAGCTGCTGCTACTCTTTCAATACAAGTATCTGCTTTGGAAGTTTTCTCCAGGAGTCTGTTGCTGAGAGGATGAGAGACATGCTACAGGTATACAACCAAGACAAACTGGATAAAGCAATAGTAAGAAAAAGTACTAGGTCACATCAGAGGCTTGAGAGGTCATAGTTAAGAAACTGAGAACTGTTGTAAAATTTATCATTAAATACCATACGTTCAGGTTATATTATAAGAGAATAACAATGTAAAGATAACCATGTCAGCAGCCAAAATCCATTATAAGCTGAATATTTTACTGTGCACATTTTAAATGGATAGACTGGCCTAAACTCTGGACTGATGCGTTTGCTTTTTTTTTTTTTTTTTTTATTCCTGGGAAATGCTATTCAGAAGTGAAGAGTCATAGAGACATACAAGGGAACAGATTTAGTGGCACACCAGGCTGTGATTTTTTTTTATGTCTATTGTTATGCAAGGCTGACTAAATAGCTGAATCTAGTAAATCTGGAAATGTGAGACTGTAGCCCACTGAAGGAGGGGAGATGGGAGGAGTAACCTGGCCAGGAACTGAAACTTGCAAAACTGCTCCTTGTGAAAAGTCTTTTTTATCTCAGTAATTTGTTGACACTTTTGCAAGTTTCTTTCAGAGAATGTGTAGTACATCAGTAGGAACAACATTTGTAAAACTCAGTGCATACCAGTCAATGACACATGAGCTGCAGACTCACAAACTTGGCAGTTTTTTTCAGGTGTTCCATTCTAAGTGAATGGAAGTCTAGTCTGACAACCAATGGTAGGGCTATTTGTTCTCAGTCTGTGCATTATGGGACAGATTTAGCTTTCCAAAGGAATCCTGATGTCTGCCCCATGAGGACAGAAAAGAGTAAAAACAAAATAAAATTAGGAATGAGTACTTATTTTGCTGCAGGCAGCTTTGGGAGGCATAGTAAATCATGGCAAGATAAAAAATATGTTTTCTTCATCATTTGCCCATAGTGGTCCTTTAAGGCCTAGGATCCACTTTTTTGCAGGTGTCTAGTGAGGTACATGCCAAATGGGGCATTGTACTTGATGATTGGCCTAATAAGGGAAGAGTAGAGGGAGACAGTCACCTCTTTCTTCCTGGATGCAAAACCCTTAGTAATGAGATATGTCACATAGAAAGACTTTCTGACCAAATTGGCAATGATCAAAAGAGAGGTTGCTGTCGACCTGTGTTCCCAGATCTCTTATAATGCCTTCTGCATTCAGTGGACTACCATCGATGTGGTAATTCATGGGAACAGTATTTTTCCCAATGGGGGATAATGACACATTTTTTGGCATTGAGCTTAAGGTAATGGTTCTGACACCAGTTGTTGGTCTCGGTGAGGCCATTCTGTAGGATGTCAATATCACTTGGGGAGTTAATAGCTCCCAACTTGCAATCGCCTGTGAACTTTGTCAGCCAGAGTCCCTTCATGTTGGCCTGGACTTCAGAGAAGTAGATGCCAAACAGGAGAGGACCCAGGACCGAACCCTGTGGGACTCCACTCGTGAATAGTCGGCAGTCTGACTTGAAGTCAGCTACATTCACACTGTGGGTTCTATCTGTGAGCCAGTTTGCAACCCACCTAGTGATACAGGGATTGATGCCTAGCTTAGTGAGTTTTTCTATGATTCCTGAGTGGGGAATGCTATCAAAGGCCTTGGCCAGAACAAGGTAGGCTGTATGAACCACCTTGCCTTCATCCACAGCTCTGGTGACTGACTCAAAGAAGTCGACCAAGTTGAGCAGGCATGATCTACCCTTCACAAAACCAAACTGTGAGGAATACAAAGTTTGGAGATTCCCTATATCCTTGTTTATTAAGTCCATGATGATGCGTTCTATAGCTTTGCATATCAGACTCGTCAGGCTAATGGGGCGATAGTTCCCAGGGTCTGTAGTCACTCCTCCTTTATGGAGAGGGATGGCTGTTGCAGTGCACCATTTGTTAGGGACAAAGCCTGAGGTAAGGCTGTGATTGAACAGGGCACACAGGTGAGGTGCCAGTTCACTCTGTAGTTCATGTAGAACACAGCCAGGGATATTGTCAGGTCCCACAGAATCTGTATTCTTGGCCTTGGACAGTGCTGTTTTAACCTGTGCAGCAGTAATACTGGGTGCCTGGCAATCTACTGGTATTGTGATTGGTCCTTTGGTGGGGAGGGGCAAAGTTGGCACTGAGTCTGTTGGCCAGTACATTGACAATATCTGTGGCTCAATATAGGAGGTACCATTGTACCATTGTGCAGTAGCTCAGAGCAAATTTGGGTATTGCCGTGGAGATTCTTTACATAAGTATAGAAGGCCTTGTGGTTGTCTTTACCATCTGCTGCAATTCTGTTTTCATAGCTAGCTTTAGAGGATTTGATGAGGGATCTTAACTGTTTGTTGAGGCTAAGTGTTTTTTCCAGTCTTGGGAATTCACCTTATTCTGCATCAGTTTCCTCCTTCTGTTGTACAGTTTGTTTATGGCAGGGGACCACCAGCTTTGGCTTCCTTTTTTTGGAGGAGAGCGTCTTGGTTCTATTGGGTATGGTGAGATCCATGCATTTGTATACATGTTCATACAGTGGATTGCTGTATGATTTGGCAGTCATGGAACTATTCTCCATTTGCATAGGAGCTGTGAAGTTAGCCACCTCTGTTTTTAGGAGCCTAAAGTTAGCTTTGGAGAAGTTTTTCATGGTGGTTACCTTTGCGGGGTGGGTTGGGGGGTGGGAGGGATGTGGATTTCCAAAGTGATTAGTTTGTGGTCGGATCTAACCAGGAGGGGATGACTATTGGTGTAGAGCAATGGTCGCCCATGTTAGTAATGACCAGGTCAAGGATGTTGCCATCTCTAGTGGGGGTAAAAATGAGCTGGTCCAGGGCACTGGAATTAATGCACTCCATGAAACGTTGGGCAGGTGTATGGGTACATGAGTAGTTTTCCCAGTTAATGGAGGGGTACTTGAAGTCGTCTAGTATGAGAGTGTTAGGTTGGACCCTAATATTCTCCAGGGTGCTTAGGTATGTGGAGTGTGAGTCTTGGGACATGGTTGGGAACCTATAGCAGGCTACGACCTGAATCACTGTCTTACCCAGTGTTAGCTGCACCTGAAGTATCTCTGATGCATTATGTTGGGCTAACAGTCTGGAAATGTGTGCATCCTTTATGAATATGGAAACACCACTGCCTTTGGAGCTTCAGTCCAAGTTCTGGGGCTGAAAGGTGTGGAAAGAGTTATAGCCTGGTAGTGTATGGGTGCTTTCTGCTGCCTTGAACCAGGTTCCTGTTACAGCACAAATGTCGATGTTCTCCATTTTAAGGAGTGCTACGAGCAAGTGCATTTTGAGATTTAGACTTCTAGCACTGAGCAGCATGACCCTCAGATTGCATTTGTTTATAGCTGTTATGGTGGTAATTTGGTGTTTGGAACACCGCTTAAAAAAGGCATTATAGGGGTGGCAAGAGCCTTGGCCAGTATCCGGAAGCCCAGGGGTGACAGATGCAGGCCATCTCTGGCAAAGCATCAAGGTTTGTCAATCATGTCATCCCAGGCAGACTGGATCCCCTTAGTGTGACACCAGAAACTTAGCCAATTGTTGAAATCAATCATTTTCTGCTTGTACTGTGGTATCATTCTGGGTAATGGTAGGATGCTGCTCAGGGCTAAGGTCATACCTGCCTGGGCTACATAATCTAAGAGCTCCTCCATGTCTCTTTTCATGTAGTCCAGGGAGGTACGTCTCAGGTCATTCACACCCACATGTACAATGACTAAGTCATATTTGTACCTGTTGTTGAGGGACCAGAGAGCATGTGTTATGTTGCAAATCCTGGCATCTGACAGGCAGCTGACTGTTACTTTCTCCTTATTCAACCTAGTGAATGTGACATCAGTGTGCCTCATTATCGAGTCACTTATGACTAGTGTGTTGGGCATGCTGTTTTGCCTTAGGTGCCTTGGTTGAGTGGCACACTGTTTAGGAGAGTTATGTGTCTCGTGATTAGTGTTGAGTTGTGGTGGTCGAGTGCATGTCTGCCTTGGAGGTCTCTGCTGTTTGGGTAGATTTTTATTGAGAGCCTCTGCGAAAGTGGGTGTGTGGTTTGTGTTTTTATGTGAAGGAAGTGCGGGTGTGTGTTCTGGAGGGCTATATGTTCCATGTTATGTGGTGCAAGTGTTGACCTTCTCCTCTTGACCAGCAATTCTGGTCTTGGCTGGAGAGTGTGTGGCTTCTAATTTGGATATATAAGTGCATCTCCTGCAAGTCTGAGTGTTGGAAGGTAAGAGGACAGGGTTGTCGGTGTCCATGAGGCAGTTGCTACATTGCCTCAGGATGCCCAAGTTCACCAGGTTAACAGGAGAAAGCACAGGGAACTGACCTCTAGACATGCCTGGAGGGGTGGGCATTAATAATAAGTACCGGAGCTGTTTCCTTGTAGAACATTTAGTGCTGATAGCACTTTTGTGTGCTACAATAATTGCTACAAGAAGTCTGGTAAAGTGCTAGACTAATAAGTTAGTAAAAGTTCAGAAGAGGAGAAAACTAGCAGATCTAAGGGAAAAATTGAAGAGCACACTTTGCTCAAATCTGTATCTGGGCTAGACTAGTTACAAGAAAGGCAGGAAACAAGCTTAGATTTTTTTTTTTTTTTTGCAATTAAATTAACAAATGACTAAAAACAAATGCAGAAGGCAGTAAATTAGGAGGCTACTAACAAGCAGTAATAAGTGCAGAGTAAAAGTAACTGAACATATAAGAGCACACAGAACAGCAAACTAAGACAGTTACAGTAAGAGCAGCTGAATAAAGTATATATTTTTTGTTTGCAATTAAATTAACAAATGACTAAAAACAAGCGGAGAAGGCAGTAAATTAGGGGGTTACTAACGCAATAATAAAAAACAAGTAATCTCCGTGGTATCCCCGAAGTCTCAAAACAACCCACTAAAGTGTAGTGGGTCCAAAAACAAAACAGTGTAAGAAACTTCTCTGTGTGGAAGATTTTCAGTCCATATATTTCTAGTTAATCACTGTATATTAATCAGATCAGACAATAGTAGTAGAAGTAGCGAACGTAAACTCATCTTAAGTCAAAACAAAACAAAACAAAAAGTAATAATAGAAAATGTATAATTGTACAGCATTACTAAGTATTCAAAAGTAATCCAATCAAGGCAGGCAGTCTGTTTCCAGTCGAAAATCCTTTATTAAGTACATAGACAAGCGATCCAAGTAAAACAAAAATTGAGTAATAATTTCCTCACAAGCTTTCTAAATATATATATTCATTTTATCAGGCATGGGAGTGGTTTATTGTGCTGTAAAACAAAGTGTTATTGGTACACATGTTAAATTCACATCCCTTCCCCCATCAGTGTGACATTCGAGCTGGTCCTGCCCTACCTAGTAGCTGTCATAATAATATATAACCCTTATGTACTTTAAATAAAATTTCTAATGATGTGGTACCTCTTATTTAACCAAATTATTAAGTAGATTATTAAGTCTGTGATTTTATCCAAGACAATATATTACATGGCTGGAAATATATCAACCTTAGTTCATTTGTCAATCAAAATATATATATAAATATATACATATACATTTTGCATGTAAAAATCAATTTCAATTTTCATAACCTATTGTTAACAAAGATTGCTTTCGTCCTTCTAGACTTCTTCAGGTCTGTGTACAAGAACCCTAAAAGCCTATATAATTGTATAATTAGTTAGTATTGTTATTACACATCATTTTGAATAAAGTGGAAAAAAGAACCAGAAAAAAATAAAAAGAAAAAAATGTATGTATGATGATGGAAACAAAATATACACTTAAATTTCAACTAATTTAAAATGGTATTTAAAACCAATTTGTAGAATAAAACAAAAAATACAATTAGTCATGTAAACAATGTGGCAATTTTCTAAGTTCCAGTGCACTTTTAATTGAATAGTAATAGTTTAGTCCAGGCATCCTAAAAGAGTTCAGCTTTAATTGCCACATGAGTTCATATTTCTCCAGAATATTCGGGATGTCTCCTTCAAGATCACCCATGTCTATGTGATCCAGGATCTGGAACTTAAAACCTGTGTGTCTTTTATGAAGAGAAAGGTGATTGGCTAGTGCATTATTTTTACATCCAGAGCGGATTTCTGACAGATGACATGAAATCCTACGCTTGAGTTTATTTACAGTCTTGCCCACATAGAATGCATCACATTCATTGCACTGTGCCCTGTAAATTACTTTTTAGTGTTACAGTCACCCCTGCACTGGTTTTAATGATCTTCTTTAAATAAGGGCAATAAAAACTATCACCTTGCTGTATAAATATACAAAATGTACAATTAGTTTCACATCTTTTAGTGCTTTTCTCACATGGTCTTGGTTTAAATTCAACAAAACTTCTAATGTTCCTGGCCTTCCTATAAACAAATGATGGGGCTTCACCTAAGATGTTAATCAGAAAAGGGTTTCCTGTGACAATGTCCCAGTTTTCTTCAATAATATTTTTGATACTGTGATAATCCAAAGTGTATGTCAGGATGCAGCTATTTTTTGCATTTGTTATTCTCTGTGGAATTACTTAACATTTTTCTACTGGGCAATAAAAAGTGCAGAGTAAGAGCAACTGAACAGATAAGAGCACAGAGAACACCAAACTAAGGCAGTTACAGTAAAAACAGCTGAATAAAGTATAGATTTTTTTGAGGGGGGAACAGAGCAGGATTAAGAGGTTACAGGGGTTGTCCTTCCCAAATGCTCTCTCTGTACACAGTACATAATGCTGAAGAGATGGGACTAGTAAGAGTGTATGAAATCAAAATATGATTTCACTGTACTCAGTTGAGTAAGCAAATGAGATGGGCCCAGAAGGAGTTTCCAAATACAAATTTACAGGAGGGGCGTGCAATTTCAAAGCCACCAAGATTAACACCACAACAAGAATGGGGGGGGGACCAACTGTAGAGACAGAGAGAGAGAGAGAGACCACAATCATAGCTCTCAACCTTCCATCTCCAAAATGAGGAACACTCGATTTCATAATGAACAAATGGGCAAAATGTGGAACACATACTAATGGCTTATTAACAACTTCAACTAGGAAGGTCATAGGATGGTTAAAATATGCTGATTTTACTCATAAGGAAGATCATTTAATGAATTAATATGATTAACTTCTACTTACCATGGATTTCACTTAAAAACAATCCTAACACTGAATGTTCATAGTACTAAGCTAACTGCTCTTGCAAGCCATTGTAAGTCTAGCCAATTATCCCTTGTGAGACTCAAACCCTGCACCTTGTATTTGTAAGGCAAACACCTTAACCATTAGGCCACCCTCCCAATCCTAGTGTGACAAACTCTTTCAATGTGGAACTTTGAGGAACTTCGAGGGACATAAACTTTTTAAGACCTCAAATGAGGTACGTTCCTCGTAATGAGGTACACTTGAGAGGTATGACCACAATATTCAATTCAATTAATATTCAGTGAAAAAAATAAATAAAATGCAGTACTATATGAAAGAAATGCAGATAAAAGTGTACTTAATTTACTTTATACGTCCAGCTGATTGCAGGTAAATCTTAGCCAGCCAACAGCTCAGATATTTATCAGAGTAATTTACTGAATAATTTGAATTGTCTCAAGATTTTTGCCTTTACTATTTTGTTAATGGTAAATGTTTACAAAATCGCTGAGAAATGATTTATGATTTGGTCCTGCAAGGCTTCATTAATACCTACAATGTGAGGTAGCATGAGAAATTGGAAGTACTTAAACATGCATCTCAGCTTTGCTGCAGCACAGATATTATACATTGTTGAGCTGTAGAAAGGGGTCTATATTGCTTCGTCAAAGACTGAAAATAATGAAGCTGATATGGTTGGCACCATATCAGCGAAAGTGAAAGACATTGAATGTTTTAATGGAAATCTCCATAAGGGGAGATTTCTGTTTACTGCAATGTAGTGTGATCTTGCAGTGGGTATATTTAAGTAGCAGGGGTGTGGGGTGCAGTGGGCCTGCCCCCCTGCTTGCAATGTTTAGTTGTTTTATTTTTTTCTTTTTTGTTTTCTTTTTTTATGTTCGAAGTTTCAAAATATCGATGCTATGGTGTCGACCATATCAGATTCGATATTTTGAACTTTCAATGATGTGATATAAACGCGTAGAAAGTACCAACATTATTCTGTTCCATCCTACACTGCTGATGGTAAGATTTCTATTGGTCTAGTCTTGTAAATATATATATATATATATATATATATATATATATATATATATATATATATAAAAGTCATGCTATAATCAGTATACTGTGCATTGCTCCTAACATTGTTAGCATTTGGTGCATAATAGCCTGCGGGTAAGTTTTAAATCCTTAAACTGAGTCTCTTCAAGGTAGTACTCACATGTGGCTTATCATCTAATGCAATTAGGCTAGACCCATCCATGCCCACCCCACATCCACCTCAACCCCTAGGTCAGATTATGTTAATGCCTACATGTCACTGTAAGTTTGAATTCATTTGGAGCTTTTCTCCCCAGGTCTCCCCTGTAAATGGGTTAATTCCCAGTTTGTTAGCCTAGTCAATAAAGTGTAACAAAATACATAAATACCTTGTCTAATTGATTAAAGTCACATTTTACATAGTAAGTGAGTAATGAAGGAGTCAGAAGACTGCAATGTCTAGCAACTCTTGATAAGTAAAACATACTCAGAATCTACCTGTAGTCTTTTTGTGAGCTCTAGTTTAGTCAAGAGAATGTGAAAATGATGTCATGAAACCTCTGTAAAAGTTATTTTTACTATTTTCTTGGGTTTGCCTACCATGGAGAAACCCAAGTCTGAAAGAAATCATGGCATACATTTTATTAAGACAGAGAGAGGAAGAGAAAGAGAGAGAGAAAACTTAAAACCACAATTTAAGACTGATACTGTTCAATAACATCATGCTAAGGTGGGATCTTCATCTTAATTAAGACTAGTCACTGATCTTCCACACATGAAAAAAGCTTTATCTTGACAGTGTTTTATTCATGATGTGACCTAAAATTGCCATGCACTCACCCAGAAAATAATCACATCTAGACTGAATGATTTCTCTTGTGGAGCATATTTTTAAATTCAGCATTCATTAAGTTTTATCAGAAGTGGTTCTGATAAATCAGCCTACCTAGTCTTAATAACATTAGTTAGATTCAAGGCCTGAAGAAAGTTGTCTGAGATGCCGAGTAATTGAGTCGCACTGATTTCTAGAAGTAAATTAAAGCCATAAGAAACATCTTGGGGTAAAGTAAATCACATTTTGCTAACAGAGCACATAACTTTACTTAAAACACCCACTGCTAAGTTTATGATTTACTTTAGAAGGTAGTGTAATGTCTAGGTTTCCTTCAAAGAATTCCTTTTTTTAGCAGTAGAAAATATAATTAGAGCTCTTGATCAGTGCATGTTAAATTTTGATTTCACCTGGCTGGGTAAGAAATATAACGTTTCTTCAGTACCAACATGCTACTTTGGAAGGAAGTTTTACCCATCTTGTCAAAAAGTTTCTGTATATTCAAAAATTTCCCTAAAATACTTTTTCATGATTAAATGCACTGCAGTATGGGGAAGGCTTATTCAGACTGTTTCTCATGAATTTGTATTTTTCTGTAAACAAGTCACATGTTTTTTGTGCTTTCAGAATGATAATTTAATGACAATGAATTTCCATGACTTTGTTTTTCCTTCCTTCTGTTTTCTTCTATGTGTATATAAAAAGATATTAAAAGCTGAGAAAGATCAGAAGTACATACAGGTAGCTATATTAAATAGTTTAATGTGTTGGTGCATTCTTAGAAGAAATACATTCCTCTATTGTTTTGTATATATTGAGGACAGTGAGTAAATTATGGGTGATTGCTATACAGTTGCATCTAGTTTATATTTACTCTCATCAGCTGGTTATATTCTACTCTAGTAGTCATGTTTATGACTGTAAGTGTTCTATGAGTTACATTATTTAGAAGTTTCTGGAAAATGCAAAAATAATTTTCAAACCCTTAGCTAGAATCAACAGACATTATTTGAAATTATAATGCTGGAAAGATAGGAGTTCTGGGTGGCAATGCATGTTACGGGACAGGTTGATGAAATGAGATGTTTAACACCTAAATAAGTGCACTTTAGCTGCTGGAAATCTGCATGCTGGATTATTTATTTATTTATTTAATGCACCTCAGTAATATGGCACTAGGAGACTAAGACTAACAAGGTAAAGGTGTAAGTCTGTTTTTTCGGCCATTTAGTCTTTGTGGTTCAGGACTCACTTTAGCAGTTCCCAACATTTCAACTGGTTACCAAGGTAAAGTTCATTTATACCAGAAACCCCCGGGAAAATCCCAATGCTATATTATACATAATATGGAAGCAGTAGAAATAAAGATACTTTAAGATAGAAAAGCATATCACAGACAGCATTGTTATCACACATAAGAAATTCAGGTAACAGTACATCAGCAAAAGCTCATTAACAATTCAGAATCAGATTAACAATGCTTGATTATTTATTAATTAATTATACTTTGTTGACTGAGTTGTGCCTAATAAGTACAGTCCATTTCCAAAGTGGACAAAGAAAAAGAAGTTATGGCTTACCATAACGTTCCATTTGTGTTGTAGATCTTTGTTCATTCATTACTATTAGGACCTCGGTTCTGTCCTCGGAACCGATACAGCCATTTCCAAGCTTGTGCCAGCCAAAAACTCTCAGCTAAGACCTACCCATAATGCCCCTCTCCTAGTTACTCCAGATCGAGTTTGCCTGCCCCTGTATAATAGATGTAGTAATAGAAAAAATAGTAGAAGGCTCTGTCTGAGCAAATACCCTAACCAGGAGTTCCTAAAATCCACCAGGAGTCCAGGCAGGGGGAAGGAGGGTGGGAATTAATGAATGAACAAAGATCTACAACACAGATGGAATGTTACGGTAAGACATAACTTCTTTATCTGATGCTGTAAATCTTTGTTCATTAATTACTATTAGGACCAAGTCCCCAGCTACTTGAGTCCCGAGTAGTCCTAAGGAAGGATATTCCTGAGCACCACAGAACCAAAAGATGCTCGTCCCCTGGAGGCCAAATGCAATTTGTAATGAGAGATAAAGGTATGAGGTCTTGCCCAAGTGGCTGCTGCACAGATATCATCCATAGAGGCTCTGGAATTAAATGCTACAGAAGTAGCCATCGATCTAGTAGAATGAGCCTTTATTCTGGAAGGTAAGGATAGCTTATTCTGTTGGTAAATAAAGGTAATGACATTTCTAAGCCAGGAGGATACAGTCACTTTGGAAACAGGTTTACCCCAATCTGGGTCCTGCAAAGGCCACAAACAATTGATCTGTTTTCCTGAAATATTTAGTCCTGTCCAAATAACAACGAAGCTGCCGGTGCACATCAAGAGTGTGAGAAGGTACTCCCCTCTGTTAGAATGCTGAGGGAAGAAAACCAGTGGGTCAATAGATTGGTTAATGGAAAAGCCAGAAATTACCTTGGGCAAGAAAGAAGGGTCAGTACGAAGGGACACTCTATCCGTGTGAAAGATCAAGTAAGGTCTCTTGACACTCAAGGCCCGTGGCTCGGATACTCTTCTTGCTGAGGTAAGTGCTACTAGAAGTAAGGTTTTCCATGACAAAAATTTTAAATCACATGAATCAAAGGGCTTGAAAGGAGGACCTGTGGGAGACTGAAGTGCCAAAGTCAAGTCCCAGGGTTCTAAGGGAGGCTTGACCAGAAATTTATCATGTAATACTCCTTTCAAAAAAGTCTTGCATAGGCAGTGTGACATAATCGAAGAATTATCAAGTCCATTATGAAAATTGGCGATAGCTGCTAAATGTACAGTGATCATCGATGCTGAGGCTCCTGCATGTAAAAGAGTAGTCAGGTACTGTAGGATCTTTTGAACAGGCATAGAGAAAGGGCCTAAGTTCTGTTCTTTGGCCCAAATAGAGAACCAAGTCCATTTACTAGAATAAACTTTCCTGGTGGAAGGTTTGTGTGAAGCCAGAAGAATTTCACGAACAGGAGATGGGATGTCAGGCAGCCTGGCAATCACTGGAAGTGGAGGAACCAAGCTGTGAGCTTGAGACTGTGGAAGTTCGGATGAATCAGCCCCTGAGGATGAGATAACAGGCCTTGGGAATGATCCAGGATCCATGGGCTGTGAATCAGATGAGGCCACAGAAATGGGAACCAGACTTGACACGGCTAGTAGGGGGCAATGAGGATCACTTTTTCTTCTCACCCTCTGAGCTTTCTGGAGAAATTGTGGAATGAGGGGAAATGCATACAGAAGACTCGGGGGCCAATCGTGCATTAGAGCGCCCCTTGGTGGTTCCCCTGAGGGGGGGATCATGGAAAAGTAGCTTCTGCATTTGTACTTTAGGGGGGAAGCAAACAGATCGCAGCAAGGCTTGCCCCTGCGTTGGAAGATCCGATCTGCTGTTACAGAGTTGAGGGACCACTCGTGAGGCATCAGGATGTTCCTGCTCAGATTGTCCGCAATAAGGTTGGAACTCCCAGGAATGTGCGTTGCTATAAGAAAGTGGATGGAAGCTATCACCCAGTGCCAAATCCTCATGGCTTCCAACACAGGGGGTAAGACCTGGTTCTGCCTTGCTTGTTGATATACCAGATGACTAACATGTTGTCTGACTGAACTGCAATGGTCCCAGGGGGTAGGGATGCATGGAACGCTTGCAACACTAAGACAAACTGCTCTCAGTTCCAGGACATTTATGCACAAATTGGCCACCTTGGGGGACCAGATGCCTTGGACCGTCTTTCCCTGGAAATGACCTCCCCACCCTAACAGGGAAGCACCCATGGTCACCGTGGTTGTGGGCTGAGGAAGACAGAACGGTCGACACCAAAGATTCATTTGTGGCTTCATCCACCATAGCATTTCTTCCTTGTAACGGTTTGTAAGATGTATCATGTGGTCGAGTGGGTGAGTTAGAAATGACTACTGTGCGGAAACGAGCCACTGTAGGATTCTCATGTGCAGTCTCGCCAGTGGTACTAATGTAATGGCAGCCACCATGGAGCCTAAAAGTTGCAGTACAAGATGTGCTGGTACACAGGTCTGAGGAAGAAGGTTTTGGATTTGGTGTCTTATTTTTGAAAGCCTGTGAGGGGAGAGAGAAGCTTGACAGGATGTTGTGTCAAAGTCCGCTCCAATAAATTCCAGTATCTTCATTGGGGAGGTTTGAGATTTGTCCTTGTTGATTATAATTCCCAAGCGGAGAGTGAGACCTTGAGTGTAAAAGAGGCTGTGGACTAGGAGATTCCTGGTCAGACTGGTAAGGAGACACACCTCCAAAAGAGCTAGCAAGTACGACTGGTGCACGGCATGCCCAAACTGATAAACCAGAGAAGAAACAGAAGAAGGTTTGATGCCGAAACCGGTCTGAAGGAAGGGAAGGAATAAAATATTTATTTGCCTCTGAGTGCTGGCTTTTTTATTTGGTTTATCAGACTGATAAAGAGCCAGTCGTCTAGATAGGGAAACACCTGGAATCCTTGTAGTTGAAGATGAGTTACCACAACTGCCATACATTTGGTGAACAATCAGGGGGCTGTCGAGAGACTGAAAGGTAGTGCCTTGAACTGGTAGTGATTGGCTCCCAGCCAGAAGCGGAGAAACCTCTGGGAGTGGTGATCCATCTTTATGTGGTAGTACGTGTCCTGGAGGTCTATACAGCACATCCAGTTGTCCCTCCCTAGGAAGGGAAGAATGGACTGTACCGTGACCATCCAGAATTTTTGAGGTTTGATAAATTTGTTCAATAGGCTGAGATCCAGGATTGGTCTCCAGTCCCCTGTATTTTTTTGGCACTAAAAAGAACCTCAAGTAAAACCCAGATCCTGTCTGGTCTGGTGGGACTGGTTGGATGACTCTTTTTCTTAGCAGCTTTTCTATTTCTAAGACTGCTAATTCCCTCTGATTGGGTGGTACATCGGGGATTCGTTTGACAGGTCTGGGAACTAAATCAAATGGTATTTGGTAGCCTCTGGATATTATTTTCTGCACCCAAACATCGGTAGTAATAAGATGCCAGGCTGATAGGTGCAGAGAAAAACAACCCCCGACTGCTTCCAGAGGAAAGCAATTGGGCCGCTGCTCAGGAGCACTGGTAGGGTCTGCCAGAGAAAGAATATCTAGCACCCAGGTTACGCAGACCCCCTCTACCCCTAAAGGGGCATCTTCCATATGAGTTGCCCCCTCTGCCCGGATTGTTCACTACGAGTGTCATGAAAAAATGCTTGGGATTTCTTGAACCCCATTTTTCCTCCCTTCTGGTTCCTGGAGTAGGACCTCGGGGGTTGGAAAAGTGTCTGCCCACAGCAGACAAGGTCTTTCCTTCTTTCTCACTATGTGCAAGTGTGTCTCGTACTTTGGGTCCAAAAAGTGCACATTTGTCGACAGGTACATTGACGAAGAAAGATTTAAAGGGGTCCGCGAAGTCACACAACCACATCCAAGTATTACATCTCATGACAATGCCTGATGCGGCAGCTCGAGCTGCCCCCTTGGTGGTGTGAGATATCAAACACATCGAGGAGTTTGAGATGGATTCAAGAGTAGCTAGCTGTGAGGCAACAGTATCACACACCTCATCAGGCAGTACCCCCACCAAAGAGGAAGACATTTTGGGAATTAGGTCTCTTTGGAGGCGAGTAAAGTGTGCCAGATAGTTCAGCGACCAAATAGCGAAGGTTGATGAAGCATAGGTCCACTTCCCTAGTCTGTCCATGGTCCGGGACTCCCTGTAGGGAGGATAGACAGTGGAACTATCTTCTGCCAGTTCCCTCTTGGTGGCCGCTGCCATGACCACAGAATCAATCAACTGCTTGGACCAGTGGGGCTGGCCTTCAGGTGTAGATAAAATTTTGTCTGGCCTCCGGGGGACAGGTTCTACATTGTTCAGGGCCTTCCAGGCACACTGCACAATGAGTTTAACGAGATCATCTGCTGGTGGGGTCACCCAGGAATTAGATGGCTGGGCACGGAAGGTCTGCAAGAACACCAATTCCTCAGAAGAAGGGTTAGGGGCTTCCAGTCTCCCCGCTGTTTGAGGATTTTGAGAATGTCTCCGAATGAAATGTCTCTGGGGGAGACCATGGGGACACTTTCCCCTCGTTACAATCAGTGTCTTCAGTGATAGATTATTCCGGGGAATCAATGTTCTTCCTCCTGCACCATTTCTTCCTGGGTGGCTCCCCAGTGGGATCTTCTGAGGAGGACTCTGGAGAAGGGGTTCTCTTCAAAGGGGGTTCTTGCCCCCCATGCCCGGTATCCCAAAATAGAGGGTTGGGAAAGGTATATGCTGGGGGGGGGGTTCTGATACTGATGTCATTGGTGCTGATTGTGAGCCATCGGAGAGAAGGACCCTCTCCATCACCTGGACAGCAGGCCCACCCAAGGAGGGATGGGAGCCCAGAACTGAGAAGGACAACCTCGGAACCAGGGTCACACCCCGCCCTGAGGAGCCCACCTCCAGGTGAGAAGCTCCGAGAGGACTGGAAGCCGTCAGAGCCATGGACATAGATGGCGCCAGTGAGAAAATAGGCACTGGGCTAGGTACCAAGGTATGGATGGTCCAAGCACTGCTCCAAGAGAGCATAGGCTCCATCGGAACTGATGCAGCAAGGGTGGTTGGTGCCAACAGGGGAAAAACTGCTGTCTGAGCTGAGACAGTATGCACCAGAGTGAACATCGGTACTGGGATCTCCAGGATCTGGGTAGAGGCTGGAGGAGGAGAAACAGGGGAAGGTGTAGTAAAAGATTCTGAGCCAAGTGGGACGGAAGGTCTAGCTGGAGTGGGCAATCCCCTAGCTGCCAGAAGCTGGTCCACAACCCGCACTAGAGCTAATTCAGAAAAACTCCTAGTGGATCTAAAGGAGGCTGCTGAAGGACAGTTGTGTCTTTCTAGAAAAGGGCTAAACCTCTGCCCCAAAAAAGGGTCGTAAGTTGGAGAGTATCTTGTCCTTGACAGATATTCGAGTTTTGGAGCTGATGGAGCTGAAAAAACTGTCGGCACTGTGGCCGAGGATGGTGCCGAAGCAGGTACAGTCATCGGAGCAAATGTCGGATCCAAGGACGGCACCAAAGTCAGTGGTGCCAAGGTTGAAACCAAAATTGGGGTGAATATCATAGATGGCACCAAGGGAGAAGATAAGTACAGTTTTGTACCTACCATAAATGTAGATGTTCGAAGATCCACATTGCTGCAGTCCTAACACTTGGGTAGTCCGCTGTCCCTCGGTCGGCCCGAATATCAGAGTATAAGGCTGACGTCGGTCAAGGCGCATTTGACTGACATCAGAACATCAGGGTACAAATGCGCATGACCCACGTCATATCCTCAGTCTTTTCTTGCCCCAGATGTCAGAAGACCCTAAAAAGAAAGGTCAAAACCCATAGACAACAACTAAACAACCAACCAGCCTAACACCAAAAATATGTACAATATATACAATATATACAATATACACAATATACCTCAGATGGATAACCCAACCCACACAACCACCTCAAACTACAGAGGGGAAGGAGGGAGGTAGATGGACTGCAGCAATGTGGATCTTCGAACATCTACATTTATGGTAGGTACAAAACTGTACTATGTTCTTCATCCCACATTGCTGCAGTCCTAACACTTGGGTAGAATCCCAAAGCAGAGGTAAGGGAGGATGGCTAAACTATAATGAAGCAGGAGCTGCCAAAATGCCCTGCAACACAGCAGTGGCAAACCAGCCCTGGATTTAGAGTACAGTGGAAGGTGGTAATGCCTAGAGAAGGTATGCACTGAACTCCAAGTGGCTGCCTCCAGAATATCCTTAGTTGCCACCCCCCTCAAAAAAGCTGTTGAAGTGGCAGTAGCCCTAGTGGAATGAGGCCTAATCCCAGCTGGAATCTCTTTGCCATGATGGGAATAACAGAAAGCAATGCAAAATCCAATCCACTTAGAAATAGTTTGTTTTGACACGGGCTTGCCCTGAGAGCACAAAGCAAAAGAAACTAATAACTGCTGAGATTGTCTGAACCCTTTAGTTCTGTCCAAATAATATCGCAACTGCCTGTGTACATCTAAAGTGTGCAAAAATCTTTTCCCCTTTATTTTGGGGATTTGCATAAAAAGTAGGCAAAATGAATAGTTTGGTTTAAAGCCACACTAGAAACCACTTTAGGCATAAAGGAAGGATTAGTACGTAAAGATACCCTATCCTTATGGAAAATTAAGAAAGGCTCAACTGCCATAAGGGCCTGCAATTCAGAAACCCTTCTTGCAGAGGTAATGGCCAACAAAAAAGCAGTCTTACATGACAAATATTTCAACTCAGCAGTAGCTGCAGGCTCAAAAGGTTGTAGAGTGAGTTTCTCCAATGCAAAATTGAGATCCCAAGCAGGAGTAGGAGCCCTTCGTGGGGGTCTTATATTCTTTGCCCCTCTAAGAAATTGCTTGAACAAAGGATGAGAAAACAATGGTGGGTCACAGTCGTAGTGAGCTGAAATTGCTGCAGCATGAATCTTAATAGAAGAGAAGGGCAAACCTTTGTCTAACAACTCAGTAAGATATTGAAGAGCCACACTTAAATCAGGCTCAGAAACATCCAAATCCTTAGCTGCACTCCAAAACAAAAATCTCTTCCATTTATCTGCGTACACTTTCCTTGTACTAGGCCTTCTAGCTTCCAAAATCACATTCAAAACTTGTTGTGGAAGTTGAGACCCTCTATGGTTTAAAACAGAATATGCCAGGCTGTTAGGTGAAGAGAGTGAAGTTTGACATTGAGCAAATGACTGTCCTCCTGGGACAACAGATGTGGAATCAAAGGCAAAGGCCATGGAGGCTTCCGTACTAGACTTCTCAGTAATGGGTACCAGTGCTGTCGAGGCCAATCTGGAGCTATCAAAATCATCCTTGGCTTGTCCTGTCTGACCTTCAGAAGTACCTTTGGGAGGAGAGGCAGAGGAGGAAAGGCATACACATGAAGATTTTTCCAACTGAAAGAAAGAGCATCCACTTTCCAAGCTGTGGGATGAAACTTCTTTGTGCAAAACTTTGGCAGCTGGTGGTTTAGTGGAGAAGTGAACAGATCTATGTCTGGAGTTCCCCAGGACACTGTCAATTTCTGAAATACATGAAGATCCAGTTTCCATTTGTGGGGATCCATGATTTGTCTGCTTAACACATCTGCTAAGGAGTTCTGTGCTCCCGGCAGAAACCTTGCCTGAAGACTTAGTTGTAAACTGAGAGCAGTCTCCCACAAAATCATTGCTTGCCTGCATAGAGGATAAGAATGTGTTCCCCCTTGCTTGTTGATGTACCACATGACAGTTGTGTTGTCTGTTAGAATCAACACCTGCCCTGGAAGAAGTAAATCCTTGAAAGCTATTATTGCAAACTGGACTGCTAACATCTCCTTCAAGTTGATATGTAGATGCTGTAGTCTGACAGGCCACTTGTCTTGTATCCACTTTCCGTTTAGATGAGCTCCCCAAGCTTTGTCTGAGGCATCTGTCGTTAAAATTTGACTCGCCTCTGGCCGGGTCACAGAGAGTCCCTAGTTTAGGTGACATTCCTGAGCCCACCACAAAAATTCCTTTTGAATGCAAGGTATTATTTGAATGACAGTGTCCAGATCCTGGCAGTGCTGTGTCCATACATTTTGAGATACCATTGCAACTTCCTCATATGCAGTTTGGCATTGGGAAGCACCAGAATACAAGATGCCATGAACCCTAAGGCTTGAAGGACTGTCCTTGCAGTCAGCCCGGACTGAAGAGATAGATGATGGAAATAAAGGGAAAGATTCTTTTGTTTGTCCGGGGTTAGAAAGGCCATCTGGGATGCTGTATTCAGTCTTACACCCAGAAAGCACATGTCTTGAGAGGGTACTAGACTGACTTTATTTCGCTCACAGAATACCCCAGGCATCTTAGCACTGCTATCACATATTCCAAATGACTAAGAAGCTCTTCCTTCCTTGAGCCAGAATCAGGCAATCGTCCAAATAAGGATAGATTTGTATTCCTTTCAGCCTGAAGAAAGCTATCACTGGAGCCAGAACTTTGAAATACCTGGGCACAGTAGATAAGCCAAAGGGCAATGCAGAGAACTGATAGTGAGAAGTCCCAGTCCTAAAACGCAGATACTTCCTGCAACTTAGCCTGATAGGAACATGAAGGTAAGCCTCCTTGAGATCCAAAGTTACCATCCAGTGATCCTTGCCCAGCAGAGGTAAAGCTGCTGCAACGTCAACATTTTGAACTTGGGAATGTCCAGATAAGTGTTGAGGATAGATAAATCCAAAATTGGTCTCCACGTGTTCCCCTTTTGGTACAAGGAACAGGCGAGAATAAAATCCTAGGCCCTTTCTGGCATAGGAACCAGCTGTATGGCCCCTATTTGGAGCAACAGAGAAATTTGCTTGTGAGCCTCTATTCTTTGTTGAGGAGGAATGTCTGGCATGCCTTTGAAAGGAGGCAAGGTATGGAAATAAAACCTGTAACCAAGTGATGTATGATATCCAATACCCATCTGTCTTGGGTAATCAAACCCAATTTTCTTTGAAAAGTGCCAACCTTCCACTCTCCAAAGGTGCTGCCAGGCGAGAAGGTTCTGGCAGCTGAAAAGGTAGGTCATTGGGTCTGTTTACGAAAGGACTGACCCCTGCCCTCACCAAGACTGTGCAGGAGAACTCCCTGTTCTAGGCCTGAAAGAGCCCTGACCTCTGCCCTGCCACGCCTAGATCTACCCCTAGACTGGGAATCATAAGAAGGATACGCCCACCCCTTAGTAGGCCAATTTCTACTAAACTTTGGAGGCTGAACCTGCAAAAAATCTTTAACAGTCTGCATAGATTTAGCCTTGTCTTCCATTTTCTTTAAAACTGCTTCAACAGGAGAACCAAACAAGACATCAGATTGCAAAGGGGCATCCAAAATCCTAGTTTTAACATGGTCAGATAAATTTTGATGCCTCAGCCAGGCATGCCTGCCAAGAACTGACCCAGTGGCAGCCACCCTAGACGAGGCCTGCACAGCATCAAAACCACATTGCAAAGAATGCTTACCCACCTGTTCAGAAACATGCACTAAATCTTGTAACTCTTTACAATCAATACCTTCCGCCAGAGCATCAACCTTAGATTTCAACTGTGAAAGGAGATAATTTTGATATTTCAACATGTGAAACTGGCAATTCAAAGCTCTCATGGCTAGAGTGGAAGAAGTATAAACTTTCTTTCCCCATCTATCCAAGGCCCTGGCCTCTTTATCTGCAGGAACCGGATTCTGACAACAGAAGCCTTAACACCCTTAGGCCCCTGGCTAACAGTTTCTGGGTCTGCCCTAGGACTCTTAAAAAGATACTTATGAGCTTCAGGCACCCGTAATACCTATCTGGTTTAACAGGAGCAGGAGGTAAAGAATCAGGATTAAGAGAAGCCTCTGCAAACACATCTTCCACCTCACATTCAGAACAGGAGGTATAGCCAAAGGCCTATGCTGGGGTAAAACAAAATTCCCTAAGCCTTTCCTGAATCAGAGAAGTCCTGACCTTCCCATTTAAAATGCTCTCTCATGGAGTGAAGGGTCTCTGAAAATGAAAAATCCTCAGGAGGAGAAGCAGAAGGAGTAGAATCATCCACATCAGAATCAGAATAATGAGAATACTCCTGCAAGTCTTCAGCCGAAGACTCAGACACATCCCAAGCCTGCTCATAATCCCCCAACACTGGTTCCATCCTAGGCCTCTTATCAGGAGGGGGCATAGAGCCTCTAATTAAAGTAATTAAATCTTCTGCCATTTTAAGCATGTGCTTCTTGGGCACAGAACCTGAAGAACTAGGAGTGACACCCACAGAAGCTAAACTAGACCTGCCTCTAGGAGAAGCCTTAGAAGCAGAAAGAGAGGGCCTAGACACCTTAGGAAGGGAGGAGTACAGATATCTGAGAAGCCCCTACAGCCTGACCTGCCTCCTGGGAGGCCACATCCTGTAAAATCAAAGTTTCTCCCTGGGACTCCAGAGGCCTCCGCCGGAACCACCGGTTCCACTGACGCCTTAAAGAACCGGGCGTCCGTTGGACGACTCTAACCTAGGTTTAACTGCCTTGTCCTTGCGCTTCTTAGAAGCGGCCGGAGCATCCGACGGCATATTGTAATTGCACCGCTTCCCAAAGACCAACCTGGCACAATCCAACCTTCGCTTATAGTGCGCTTTGTTGAACCTAGCACAAAAAGCGACACCCAACAACGCCGTGCTCAGGTCCCAAACAAGGTATACACAAATTATGGTAATCCCTATGCGGTATCTGTTTCCCACAAGAAATACAGTTATTCACTTTTTCTGACATCCGGTAAACCACTAAGGCAAGAAAAACAAAATATTCCCAACGGGTACTTAACCAACTCTGACTTGGTCTGAAACTCCGACAAAAATTTCAGAACGCCGAACGGCACTTGCAACACTGCTTCTGCATCGGACCAAGCGGCAAAAAAGACTGAGGATATGACATCGGTCATGCGCATTTGTACCCTGACGTTCTGATGTCAGTCAAATGCGCCTTGACCGACGTCAGCCTTATACTCTGATATTCGGGCCGACCGAGGGACAGCGGACTACCCAAGTGTTAGGACTGCAGCAATGTGGGATGAAGAACATCTGAGCCTGGTGCCAAAGAGGTCTGCACCGAGGGTGCCGGCAAAGCACGAAGCAGAATCGGTTCCATAACTGACAGAGATGCAGGAACTGAGTGACTCCATATTTCCTTGTGTTTTTTGGTCTTTGGAGGGAATGAGACCTCCAACCTAGATAAAGCTGCTGAAAAAGGTGCCTTGATTAAACCTTTTAAAATAAGTTTATTTTTACATTCTGCTAGTGTATGATTACTAAAACTAGCACAAATGTTACAGTTAGCTTTAATATGATCAACGCCCAAACAGTAGACACAATGATCATGTATATCCAAGTTAGGCATCTTACACCCACACTTGTCACACTGTTTAAACCCCAACTTAGCTTTGTCTGACATATTAAGGCAACAGGGCTGGCCTATAGAAAAAACAAAATAAGGGAGAGAAAAGGTAAGCGAATACCAAAGATGGTATTCAAAAAATACCACAAGTGGTAAGGAAGGGCCTGTCAAAGGCAGGAGAGAGGGACAGTACCAATAATGGCAGAAATTAAATTACCAAAGTAAAGGGTAGGGAATAGAATTAGGTTATAGGCGACAGTGAGAAAAGGCTAAATTGACTAAAAAATAAACAATTCTGAAGAGAAACTGTCCTAAAAATAACAATTTTTTACTTAGCTTTGAGAGAGATGGCTAGCACGTCTGAATAGGAATGTGGTAAATGAGATCTGGAGTACTAGGAGAGGGGCATTATGGGTAGGTCTTAGCTGAGAGTTTTTGGCTGGTGCAAGCTTGGAAATGGCCGTATCGGTTCCGAGGACTAAGCCTAAATATTAGAAGTATATCCAACAAAGTCTATGAACTCCATGCCACCATAGACTTGTACTCCCCAGATATAGCCATCCTGACAGAAACCTGGCTAAAACCTCACATTACCAGTGAGCAAATACTCCCTACCGGTTAGGGCATACTAAGAGTAGACCAGCTAAACAAGAAAGGAGGCTGTGTAGCTATAATATTTAAACAGCATCTAAACATCCAGATCTTAAAATCATCCATGCCACAAATAGGCAATGAAGAAATAATATATTTCAACCTCAAAATAAACCAGAACAAAACCATCAACATAACTGGATGCTACTTCCCACCTGGCCAAAACATCCCTCCACTAGAAAACCTCCTCAGCTGGTCTACCCATCATCTCCCCCGAGAAACTATAATTTTAGGTGATTTCAATATTGACTGGCAATCCTGTTCTGGCAACCATACAACCCATCATGTAAACCTTCATGGCTTCACCCAACTAGTCCAGTCACCAACCAGGATAAATAAAAACTCCAGCAAGCACACTACTCCTGGACTGAAACTAGTCAGTAAGAGCTCCCAGTCATATACAACAGGCTGCTTATCAGATAGCATCAGTGATCACTCCCCAATATTCCTACTCAAAAAATACCTATACTAAGCTAAACCCGTCATCTACCGCCAAACACGTAAAAACTAAACTTTAACCCACTCACATTCATCTCATCCCTCAAAGAATGTAACTGGCATCCTCTAAAGTACCTCAGTCTTGATGACGAGTTGAATTTTTAATACTACCTTCATGAGCATCCTTAACCAAAGCACAACCCTCCCATGGCTACAGAAAACCACTAAGTCAGAAATGAAAACAGGGATAAAGCCTGGGAGCACTGGGCAAAACCAAAACCCCCTCAACTAGACAGAAATTCCTAGAACTACGTAATAGAGTCAAAAAGCTAATAAAACAGGACAAATTCCAATACTACCAGTCTGCCCTAGACTCCTCCCAACACAGCCCCATATTTGAACTGCTTCTTACTGAAACTGGTACACCTTGTTTGCTGTAGCATAGACTAGATCCAGGCCTGCTGAATCTAGCTTTGTTTGTATAACTTGAGCACCAATCCAGGCATTCTTTAAAGTATTCAGTTGTATTTATTACTGCTTGGTAGTAACTTGATTAAAGTGTAGCTATCATTCTAAGTCTTTTGGATTAAGCACTTGGGCTTCAGACCAGTTGTTTTACATTAGGAAAGTTTGTGGCCTGCACTGTGGTGGCAGGACAGGTAGCTTACATCCTTCTAAGTTTGATAAGCCAAAAGGTAATGCTGAGAATTGATAATGCTCTGACCCTGCAAGAAATCTGAGGTATCTTCTGCAACTGTGTCTGATTGGGACATGCAAGTATGCCTCCTTGAAGTCCAGAGTAACCAGCCAAGACCCCTTGCCCAGCATGGGAAGGAGTTGCTGTAGCGTCAGCATTTTGAATTTTGGTACAATGAGAAAAGTGTTTAGAGCAGACAAGTCCAGTATAGGCCTCCATTGCTTTTCTTTTCTTGGAACAAGGAACAGTCTTGAGTAAAATCCCTGGCCTTGTTCCTGAGGAGGAACCTTTTCTATTGCTTTGATTTGTATCAGCTTTGAAACTTGTTCAAATGCCTCTGCCCTTTGATTTTGTGGCAGGTTTGGCATGCCTTGTCTTATTGGTAAAGTATGGAAGTGGAACCTGTAACCTTGGTCTATTATGTCCAGAATCCATTTGTCCTTTGTTAAAATGTGCCAATTTTTTGAAAATAAGGATAATTTTCCGCCTAAAGGTGCTTTTCTTTGAGCCTTGGTCGGTGGTGTCAAAGTCAAGTCATTGTGATTGTCCCTGTGGTGCAGGGGAAGTCCCTGCGCCACCTCTCTGATTAGTCGGTTGCCATTGGCGTCCCCTGTAGGAGCCTCTGTATTGCCCTCTTCCTCGGGCACGCCTGTTTTCTCCCCTTTGAAACTTGTCAGTGTCCGGAAAGGACCAATTCTTAGAAGGCCAATTCCTGCTGAACCTTGGTGGCTGAACCTGGAGGAAATCCTTGACTGTTTGCACTTATTTAGCCTTTTCCTCAATTGATTTCAACACCTCCTGAGCATTAGCACCAAATAGCTTGTGTTTTTCCAGAGGTGCATCTAGAAGCTTTACTTTAACATGATCTGGCAATGCCTGTTCTTTCAACCATGCATGTCTACGTATGACGGCCCCTGTCATAGCTGCCCTACATGAAGCTTCCAATGCATCATAACCACACTGAGGAAAATGATTGCTAACCTGCTGTGTGTTATGGACCAAATCCTGCAAGGCCTTTCTATCTAAAGGCTCAGGAGAGGCTAACTTTTTCTGCAAATCATCCATCAAGAAATCCTGATACTGAAATATATGAAAAAGGCAATTAAGGGCCCTCATGGCAAGTGTGGTTGAGGTATAAACTTTTTTGCCCCACCTCTCCAGGGACCTAGCCTCCCTGTCTAAGGGCAAAGGATTTTTGGCCGTGGATGTGGCCACCTCTTTGGGTCCCTGGGAAATAGTTTCTAGATCAACAGAATGGGCCTTAAAGAAATGCTTGTGAGTTTCAGGAACCCTGTAGTATCTGTCCGGCTTGACAGGAGCAGGGGGGAGAGAATCAGGAGAAGCACTCGAATCTGAGTACACATCATCCACTACATCTAACACTGGAGGGATAGCAAAAGGCCTGTGTTGGGGAAGCTTAAGGAAGGTACAAAGCCGTTTCCTGGAGTCGGAGAATTCCTGACCTTGCCACTGAAAATGCTCTCTCATGGAGTGGAGAATTACCCCAAAAGAAATATCCTCAGGAGGAGAGGCAGAAGGAATAGATTCCTCCACATCAGAATCCTCATAGGCCTGGAAGGACTCTTCCTGGGTATCTGAGTGATCAGAGTCACCAGAGGCTTCATCTGAAGAAAAGGGGTCTGTATGCTCAACCCTGGGCCTTTTGTCAGAAGCTGGCTGAGAACCTCTGTCAGGATGGGCCTGGGAGCCTCTGATTAAGGAAATTAAATCTGCAGCTAAAGTCATGATTTGCTTATCAGTAGTGGGCTGAGGCAAAGCTTTAGGAGGGTGAGACTTAGCCTGGCTGGCAGCCTTAGCACGTGTGTAGGCCTTGATAGACATAGACATAGGGGGCCTAGCTGCCCCACGTGCTGGAGTAACCTTGTCCACCGGTATGGTCTCAGGCAAATCTTGGGCTTCAGTTTCTGGAGGAAAATCAACAACCAGCACCGGTGCAGTCTCCGGGGCCGGAGTGATCGGTAAAGCGGTGTCATCGGTCCGGAGTGGTGGAACAACCGCCTCAGAAGAGACAGATGCACTCGTGGTAGTTTTTGGCGTGGTGTCGGTGGAAGTCGCGGGCAGAGAATGTCGGTCCCGGTCTTTCCGTTTTTTTGGAAATATGAGGTGTCGGTTGTTCCGACGGCATGGTATAAGAGAATTTATCGTCAAAAAAGTCTTCAGCAAACTCTGCCCGGCGCCTGAGTGTGCGCTTATTGAAGCAAGCACAGGCAGCACAGGCCGAGACGTCGTGGTCTGGGCCAAGGCAGGGAAGGCAGTAAGAATGGAAGTCCTTATGAGGTATTTGTTTACCACAAGACAAACAATTATTAACTTTTTCAGTTTTTTCTGACATCCGCTGAGGCAAGAAAAGGTTCCCCAACGGGGTACTTAGCTTTTTGATGACTTCGGATATGTAAAACACAGGAGCTGACAGACCGGCATTTGCGAACTGCTTCTGCTTCGGGCACCGCGCGGCAAGAAAGACTGAGGAAGATGGTGTCGGCTGATGCTTTTATACCCCAGCCGCTCTGACGTCGGGGAGGAGGCGACATCAGCCGACGCCGGACCCAGACTTTGGAATATGGCCGACCGTGGGCTGCTTGAGGCAGGACAACCCATATGTAAGGACTGCAGTTGCATTCTTGAAGGACATCTGGGAAGGACAACCTCGGAACCAGGGTCACACCCCGCCCTGAGGAGCTCACCTCCAGGTGAGAAGCTCCGAGAGGACTGGAAGCCGTCAGAGCCATGGACATAGATGGCGCCAGTGAGAAAATAGGCACTGGGCTAGGTACCAAGGTATGGATGGTCCAAGCACTGCTCCAAGGGAGCATCGGCTCCATCGGAACTGATGCAGCAAGGGTGGTTGGTGCCAACAGGGGAAAAACTGCTGTCTGAGCCGAGACAGTATGCACCAGAATGAACATCGGTACTGGGATCTCCAGGATCTGGGTAGAGGCTGGAGGAGGAGAAACAGGGGAAGGTGTAGTACAAGATTCTGAGCCAAGTGGGACGGAAGGTCTAGCTGGAGTGGGCAATCCCCTAGCTGCCAGAAGCTGGTCCACAACCCGCACTAGAGCTAATTCAGAAAAACTCCTAGTGGATCTAAAGGAGGCTGCTGAAGGACAGTCGTGTCTTTCTAGAAAAGGGCTAAACCTCTGCCCCCAAAAAAGGTTGTAAGTTGGAGAGCATCTTGTCCTTCACAGATATTCGAGTTTTGGAGCTGATGGAGCTGAAAAAACTGTCGGCACTGTGGCCGAGGATGGTGCCGAAGCAGGTACAGTCATCGGAGCAAATATCGGATCCAAGGACGGCACCAAAGTCAGTGGTGCCAAGGCTGAAACCGAAATTGGGGTGAATATCATAGATGGCACCAAGGGAGAAGATACCGGGCCTGGTGCCAAAGAGGTCTGCACCGAGGGTGCCGGCGAAGCACGAAGCAGAATCGGTTCCATAACTGAAAGAGATGCAGGAACTGAGTGACTCCATATTTCCTTGTGTTTTTGGTCTTTGGGAGGGAATGAGACTGCCAACCTAGATAGAGCTGCTGAAAAAGGTGCCTTGATTAAACCTTTTAAAATAAGTTTATTTTTACATTCTGCTAGTGTATGATTACTAAAACTAACACAAATGTTACAGTTAGCTTTAATATGCTCAACGCCCAAACAGTAGACACAACGATCATGTATATCCGAGTTAGGCATCTTACACCCACACTTGTCACACTGTTTAAACCCCAACTTAGCTTTGTCTGACATAGTAAGGCAACAGGGCTAGCCTATAGAAAAAACAAAATAAGGGAGAGAAAAGGTAAGCGAATACCAATGATGGTATTCAAAAAATACCACAAGTGGTAAGGAAGGGCCTGTCAAAGGCAGGAGAGAGGGACAGTAACAATAATGGCAGAAATTAAATTACCAAAGTAAAGGGTAGGGAATAGAATTAGGTTATAGGCGACAGTGAGAAAAGGCTAAATTGACTAAAAAACAATTTTGAAGAGAAACTGTCCTAAAAATAACAATTTTTTACTTGGCTTTGAGAGAGATGGCTAGCACATCTGAATAGGAATGTGGCAAATGAGATCTGGAGTACTAGGAGAGGGGCATTATGGGTAGGTCTTAGTGGAGAGTTTTTGGCTGGTGCAAGCTTGGAAATGGCCGTATCGGTTCCGAGGACTAAGCCTAAATATTAGAAGTATATCCAACAAAGTCTATGAACTCCATGCCACCATAGACTTGTACTCCCCAGATATAGCCATCCTGACAGAAACCTGGCTAAAACCTCACATTACCAGTGAGCAAATACTCCCTACCGGTTAGGGCATACTAAGAGTAGATCAGCTAAACAAGAAAGGAGGCTGTGTAGCTATAATATTTAAACAGCATCTAAACATCCAGATCTTAAAATCATCCACGCCACAAATAGGCAATGAAGAAATAATATATACCAACCTCAAAATAAACCAGAACAAAACCATCAACATAACTGGATGCTACTTCCCACCTGGCCAAAACATCCCTCCACTAGAAAACCTCCTCAGCTGGTCTACCCATCATCTCCCCCAAGAAACTATAATTTTAGGTGATTTCAATATTGACTGGCAATCCTGTTCTGGCAACCATACAACTCATCATGTAAACCTTCATGGCTTCACCCAACTAGTCCAGTCACCAACCAGGATAAATAAAAACTCCAGCAAGCACACTACCCTGGATTAGAAACTAGTCAGTAAGAGCTCCCAGTCATATACAACAGGCTGCTTATCAGATAGCCTCAGTGATCACTCCCCAATATTCCTACTCAAAAAATACCTATACTAAGCTAAACCTGTCATCTACCGTCAAACACGTAAAAAACTAAACTTTAACCCACTCACATTCATCTCATCCCTCAAAGAATGTAACTGGCATCCTCTAAAGTACCTCAGTCTTGATGACGCAGTTGAATTTTTTAATACTACCTTCATGAGCATCCTTAACCAAAGCACAACCCTCCCCATGGCTACAGAAAACCACTAAGTCAGAAATGAAAAACAGGGATAAAGTCTGGGAGCACTGGCGCAAAACCAAAACCCCCTCAACTAGACAGAAATTCCTAGAACTACGCAATAGAGTCAAAAAGCTAATAAAACAGGACAAATTCCAATACTACCAGTCTGCCCTAGACTCCTCCCAACACAGCCCCATATTTGAACTGCTTCTTACTGAAACTGGTACACCTTGTTTGCTGTAGCATAGACTAGATCCAGGCCTGCTGAATCTAGCTTTGTTTGTATAACTTGAGCACTAATCCAGGCATTCTTTAAAGTATTCAGTTGTATTTATTACTGCTTGGTAGTAACTTGATTAAAGTGTAGCTATCATTCTAAGTCTTTTGGATTAAGCACTTGGGCTTCAGACCAGTTATTTTACATTGCTTCAGGCCAGTTATTTTACATTAAGAAGGTTCGTGGTCTGCACTCTTGTGGGAGGACAGGCTGGACTCTGCCCTTCTGAGCTGGGAATTTCTGGTTAAAGGCTTATAGTGCCTGCATATTTGAACTGTTTCTTACTGAAATTGGTTTACCTTGTTTGCTGTAGCATAGACTAGATCCAGGCCTGCTGAATCTAGCTTTATTTGTATGCTTGTTGTTTGTTTGCTTGTTATTTCCCTGAAACGCTAATTCCACCTAAAACGCGCCTTTTCGGCGCTTCTGTGGATCCCTAGTGATATCTGCATTGCTTACTGTACTTATTTCTTTGTTTCACTTGAAAGAAAGTTACTGTTTGTCGTTTTTGCATTTAAGTTACCTGTAACACATTGCACTTAAGTTACCTGGCACTTGCTCACTAAGCAATTATATAAGTCAGCACCAAAAAATTAAAAGCACTACACCCTCACAACTCCCCTTGAGTACCTTGTTCCCCATTGGCCCTTGTTTTCAATTATAAAGGAATTCCCAATACTATTCTAGCATGTCCAAAGGTCAGTTGTCAATCTCCTCTATGGTCCAGCTGGTGAATATGGGAATCTTGAGGCAATGTTACAACTGCCTCATGTACACAGACAACCCTCTCCTCCTCCCAACAAATTCCAACACATGTGAGAGATGCAACCATATAGCCAAACTGGAGGCTAAGCTCTCTCAACTCAGTACTGGCATAACCAGTCAGGAGGAGAAGGAAACCACACTCACTACAATTCCAGTCTCACATAGACCTACCACGACAGCGAACCAAACACATAATCACACAAAAACATACTCAGAGGCTCTAAATAAAGACCTGCCTAAGCAGTAGAGACCTCCAAAGCAGACACCCAAGCAACCTCTACCCCAAAACAAAACATGTGCAACACATAGCTCACAAAGCCAGTGTGCCGAACAGTCACAGCCCTTAAGGTTAAACAACACACTTGACACACTTGTAAAAGGTGACTCTATCGTCAGGCACACTGACGTCCCACTCACTAGGCTGAACAAGGAGAAGGTCACGGTGAGCAGCCTGTCGGGCACTAGGATCCTCCACATAACACAAGCACTCAGGTCACTCCAAGGCAAGTACAAATATGACTCAGTCATTGTCCATGCTGGTGTGAATGACCTGAGACGTACCTCCCTGGACTACATGAAAAGAGACAGAGGAGCTCTCTGAGCAAGTAGCCCAGGCCGGTATGACCCTGACCTTGAGTAGCATCTTACCCTCACCAAGAATGATGCAACAATATGAAGACAAGATGATCATTTTCAACAATTGGCTTAAGTATTGGTGTCATTCAAAGGGGATCCAATGCCTGTCAGCCTGGGATGATATGCTCGACAAGCCACGATGCTTCGCTAAGGACGGCTTGCACCTGTCACCCCTGGGCTTTCAGATATTGGCAAAGGCTCTTGCTACCCCCATAGTGCCTTTTTTAGGCAAGGCTCAAAAGATAACCCACCTCCATAGGTATCACAAGGGATAAGAAACTAAGAGTAATGCTACTCAACTCCAGAAGTCTAGACCTCAAGATGCATGCACTCGAAACACTCCTTAGCATGGAGAACATCGATATCTGTGCAGTAACAGAAACCTGGTTCAGGGCTCCCGAGAGCACCCCAGCACTACCAGGTTATACCTCATACCATGCTTTTCGGCCCCAAAACTTGGACCGAACTACAAAAGGAGGGGGAGTATCAATATTCATCAAAGATACCCACACCTCCAGGTTGGTGGCACAGCACGAAGCATCAGAGACTATCCATGTGCAACTAACAGTGGGTAAAACTGCCTTCCAGTTTATAGCCTGCTACAGACCACCCTCCCAAACCCAGGAACCCCACTCGGCCTTCCTGAGAACACTGGAAAATATGAAGGTCTCTCCAAACACCATTATATTGGGTGACTTCAACTACCCAAACATAAGACTGGGAGCATTACTCTAGCTTCAACACCCTAGCCCAAAGGTTCCTAGAATTCATAAACTCAAATGCTATGGAACAACTTGTTACCACTCCCACAAGAGGGGAAAACATACTGGACCTGATCATCACCAACATGGGGACTCTATGCTCCAGACCAGAAGTGTATCCCTCACTGGTAAGATCAGACCATAAACTAATCCAACTGGATATTCACATCCCGACCCCACCCCCTGCCCAGAAAACCACAGTGAAAAACTTCTCTAAAGCAAATTTCACACTCCTCAAAACCGAGGTGGAATCCTTCAAAGCCCCCGGGCCTGTGGAAAATACGGCCCAGACCACAGAATCCTTTATAAATGCATTCTATGAACACCTTCAGGAATGCATGAATCATGCAATCCCAAATAAAACCAAGACTCAATCCTCCAAAGGCAGACGTCCTGTCTTATGGACCCCAGCCATAAACAAACTATACAATAGAAGGAGGAAGCTACTACATGATAGAGCAAAATCCCAAAAAGGGAAGGCATCTCTGATCAGTATTGGCAAAAAACTATGGGCACTCATAAAATCATCTAAGGCCAGCTTTGAGAGAAAAATTGCACAGGACACTAAGGATAATCACAAGGCTTTCTTTAGTTATGTTAGGAACCTGGGTGGGAATTCCCAGATATGCTCAGAATTAGTCCAAAATGACAAAAATACACCAAACCCACAGACATTGCCAACATCCTAGCTGACAGGTTCAGTGCAAACTTCTCCCCCCCTCCCCACCAAAGGGCAAATATCTATCCCAGCAGAGTGCTGCCCCCCTGACATCTCAGATGCTCAGGTAAGGGCAGCCCTCTCCAAAGCAAAAAACACAGCATCAATGGGACCAGACGGTGTCCCGGGCTGCATCCTACATGAACACCAAGAAGAGCTAAACCCAAACATAAAACTACTGTTCAATCTCAGCCTTACTACAGGATATGTACCCAAAGAGTGGTGTACAGCAACAGTGGTCCCTCTCCACAAAGAAGGTGCCTCAACAGACCCTGTAAACTATCGCCCCATAAGCCTGACTAGCTTGGTCTGCAAAGCTATGGAAAGGATCATCATGGACCTCATAAATAACGATATTGGGGACCTACAGACACTGGATCCTACCCAGTTCAGCTTTGTTAAGGGCAGATCCTGCCTCTTAAACCTGGTCGACTTCTTTGAAACCGTCACCAAGGCCATTGATGAAGGGAAGGTGGTCCATACAGCCTACCTGGACCTCGCAAAAGCCTTCGATACAATATCCCACTCGGGCATTATAGATAAGCTCACTAGCTTAAATATAAACCCCTATGTCACTAGATGGGTTGCAAACTGGCTCAAGGACAGAACCCACATGGTTAGAATTGCTGGAGCCATGTCAGACTCCAAACCAGTTACAAGTGGCATCCCACAAGGCTCAGTCCTGGGACCTCTCTTGTTCGGTATATATTTCTCGGAGGTACAGGCCAACACGGAAGGACTGTGGCTGACCAAATTCACAGATGACTGCAAACTGGGCGCCATAATTGACTCTCCAGCTGACACAAGCATCCTCCAAAAGGGCCTCATAGAAACAGACAACTGGTGCCAGAGCCATGGCCTCAAGCTAAACGCCAAAAAGTGTATAGTCATCCCTTTGGCAAAACAAAGTGCCCACAAATTACCACATAGGTGGTAATCCATTAAGTACAGAAGAAGTAATTAGGGACCTGGGGACCCAAGTTGATAGCAATCTCTCATTTGACAACCATGTGGCCAAAGTGGTTAGAAAAACATTTTATATAGACCACCTAATCATGAAGGGATTCACATCTAGATCAGGGGAGGTCATCGTGCCTCTTTACTCATCCCTCATCAGGCCCATAATCGGGTACAATGCCCCTTTTGGGATGTACCTTACCAAACACCTGCAGCAACTGGAAAGACCCCAAAAGTACCTCACCAAGAGGATCAAAGGCTCAAACAGATGCCATATGCTGCCCGGTTAAAGAAACTCCAGCTCTACTCAGTGGCATACCACCTGCTCAGAGGCGATCTGTGCCTGACGTATAAAGCCATGTCCAACCCGGAATTAAGGGCATGCTGCACCTCAAAAAATCCAAATCCCATCGAGCTACGTGCTCAAGAGACTTGAACCTCAGCACTGAAATAAATAGGACATGCTGGCGGGACAGATTCATAACCCAGAGGCTCCCTTCACTCTGGAATAAAATCCCGGTCCAGGTTAGGCAGAGTCCCTCATTGACTCTCTTCAAGAGGAATCTTGATGAGTGGATGGGAGATCGTAGGCTTACCCCGGGTATCACTTCTGTGTCACTGTTAGACAGGGGCACAGTATACTAACCTCGAAAAAGGGCATAGCAAAATTAATTTAAAATGGGTGGTGAAAGCCAAACATACTCTGGCTAGGCTTATAAATGCCCTAGGGCAGATAGCCTAGCATGAACCTATGAACCTATGAACCTATAAAATGCTGACAAGGACATTAAGCAGCACAAATAGTCTGGCCATTCAATAAAAAATTCTTCATAATCATAAAACTCCACCAGCTGACCTGTGTTTTATTAGAGGCACTAGTTCTGAAGGGACCACAGGGGTATGATGGAAGTGAGCAACTGATGTCAGCTCACCTATCCTGTGGGAGAGAGGCAGCCTAAAGGCTGATTGCAGTATGCAGCACACAGGCTTGGCCATCTCCATGATATATGAGCTGTGCGCCACCTAGTCAGAATGTTGCACATGTGGAAGATCGTGTGTACTGTCTCAAGTCTGTGATTGCAAAAATGACAAAGGTGTCATATGGGGACAGGTCAGGAGGTAGGACACACTGACTGGCATGCAGCTTGATGCTAAACCAATGTCCTTAATTTCCTCACCAGCCCCAGACTAGGGTCAGGTTTAGCTAAGGGGAGCCTAAGGTGGGTCCAACAGACCCAGTGAATGGCTGGAGGAACAGCAGCAGCTGATGGTCAGCTACAATGGAGGAAAACAAGAAATATGTGTGTTTCTGCATAAGAATTTAAAATGAACCGAGCTGTTCTGGACAGGTATGAGAGCAAGGAAAGTTTCAGGCAAGGAGGTGATTCAGAACAAGAGTTTTTAGTAACAGAAATTTGAGTAGAAATTGCAGGTATTAAGTTAGGGAATATTCAGTAAAAAGAAGTTATGTACTCACCATAACGTTCCATCTGAGTAGCTCTACTTCATTTGTCTTCAACCTGTGGGTCCTCAGATCCACATCGGATCTGACACGGCTGCATTTCCCAGCTACGGCTTCAAGCTCCATGCTCCTCCCCTTACCCACAATGCCCCTGTCTCCCTTCTCCCTTCAGATCAAGTTTGCTGCCGAACAGGTATCAGATACCAGACACAATGACACCTTATCCTCCATCACAAACATTACAAAAGAATTTTATCCCTGACAGAACCAAAGATCCCAACAATATCTGTCCTGTACAAAGGACATGTCATATCCCAAAGAATAAGGTTATGGGGAAGGAGGGGGGAACTGTTGAAGACAAATGAAGTAGAACTACTCAGATGGAATGTTATGGTGAGTGCATAACATCTTTATCTGAAGTAGTTTACTTCATTTGTTCTTCAACCTGTGGGACAGAGTCCACAGCTACCTAACCCTTGGAAGGCCCTCACGGAAGGATATTCCAGAGCACCAAGGAGCAAAAGGATGCTCTACTCCTAGAGACCAAATCCAGTTTATAATGAGAAATAAAGGTGTGAGATGAGGCCCAAGTAGCAGCTGAACAAATGTCATCCAAACAGACCCTAGACCAAAAGGCCACTGACGTAGCCATAGATCTGGTTGAATGAGACTACACTTTTCCTGGAAGAGCTAAACCTCTATCTGAGTAAGCCCGGCCAATGCACTGTGAAATCCAGTGATCAATAGTCACTTTTGAGACATGTTTACCTAAGAAGGGTTTGGCATAGGACACAAAAAGCTGATCAGACTTGCGAAAAGGTTTTGTTCTGTGCAGTCAAAACCTCAACTATTTATGTATGTCCAGTAAATGTAATTTGTATTCCCCTTTGTTCTGGTAGTTTGGAAAAAATACTGTTAAATTAATAATCTGATTAATATTGACCTCGGGAAGGAAGGACTGGTTAGTGCGTAGCGACACTATCCTTGTGAAAGATCATGTAAGGGACGTTGATAGAAGGAGCTTGAAGCTCCAGCACCCTTCTAGCAGACATAATGGCAATCAAGAAGGCAGTTTTCCAGGTCAAAAATTGTATATCCACAGATGCCGCAGGCTCAAAGGGGGCAGAAACCAATGCCTACAACAACAAAGTGAGGTCCCACGGAGGAACTGTGTCCTTAACCGGGGGTCTGAGAAGAAAAGCACCTTTGAGAAAAGTTTTGCAAAGTTTAGAGGAAGGCAATGAAGACATGTTTACCCCAACATGGAAATTAGAAATGGCGGCTAGTTGGACTTTCACTGTTGAGGAACTAGTGCCCTGGTGAAAAATGCTAGCTAGAAAATCTAAAACTGCCAAAAGCGGTGCAGTGAAAGGGTCCAAAGACCTCTGAATGGCTCATATAGAAAAACGTTTCCATTTACTGTGATAAACTTTTCTGGTGGACAATTTATGAGCTGCCACCAGAATGGACTTAACAGGAGATGACAGACCGGGAGTCCAAAGAATCATGGGAACTGAAGCAGCCAAGCAGTGAGCTTCAGAATGTCCAGATCTGGATGTGGAATCCCTGGGGGATGTGAAAGCAGATCCAGGACTGGATGCAAGGTCCATGGTGGAACAACTAGATGAGACCTGAGTAAGGGAAACCAAACCTGTCGAGGCCAGAATGGAGCGAAGAGGATCACAGTGCTCCCCAGCCTTCGGGCTTTCTGTAGAAACTTCGACATGAGGGGAAGAGAAGGATATGCGTAAAGAAGCCTTTGAGGCCAAGCATGAATCAGAGCATCTCTGGGGGCTTCCCCTGGCAGGGGGGTTCAAAGCAAAAAACTTGCTGCATTTCGCATTGGAAGGAGTTGCGAAGAGATCACAGTAAGGACGACCCCACTCTAGGAAGATTTGTTCCTCTACTGAAGGCTTCAGAGACCACTCATAAGGCATCAGGATAGATCTGCTGAGTCTGTCCGCTAAAATGTTGGACCGTCCCTGGATGTGCATTGCCACCAGAAAACAGCCGGTGGAGATTGCCCATTCCCATACTCTCATGGCCTCTCGACATAAGGGATAAGATCAGGTTCCCCCTTGTTGGGTGATATACCAGACCACTGACATATTGTCCGTCTGAACTGCAATTGTTCCCAGAGGAAGATGAGCATGGAGGGCCTGCAACGCAAGAACTGCTCTCATCTCTAGAACACTGATGTACAGATAGGTCTCAGAAGGGGACCACGTGCCTTGGACTGTCCTTCCTGAGCAGTCCCCCCACCCACACTAGTAGGGAGGCATCCGTGGTCACCATGGTTTGGGGTAAAGGAAGTTGAAAAGGACGTCCCTTGAGGAGATCCAGGGACTGAATCCACCACCACCAAAGGAAGTCCCTGCATGCTTTTGAAATTCTCACTGGAAAAGACAAAGAAAGGTCTAATAGTGACCACTGAACTGCCAATGTCCACTGAAGTACCCTCATATGCAGGTGTGCCATGGGGAGAAGATTTATCGTGGCTGCCATAGAACCTAGAACTCTTAACACTGCTTTGGCTGTTGGTAAATGGATCTGAAGAATGTGTAAGACATGTAACCTCAAGCTGCGTATCCTGTCTGATGTGAGGAACACCTTCGACTGTATTGTGTCTAGCTGTGCCCAATGAAATCTAGAATCTGAGCCGGGTGGAGAGAAGACTTGTTCATATTGATCGTAATGCCCAACCTGTTGGCTAACTGAAGGAAGGAGTCCCGGCCTGACATAGTAGATGCTCTGAGGGGAAGGTAAAGAGCCAATCATCCAGGAAAAGAAAGACCTGAATGCCCTGAAGCCTCAGGTGAGCTGCTACTACTGCCATTACCTTGGTAAACACCCGGGGGGCTGTGCTGAGATGAAAGGGGAAGGCTCAAAATTGGTAATGATTGGCTCTCAGCCAGAAGCGAATGAACCTGCGGAAGTGCCTGTCCATCGTGATGTGATAGTACACATCCTGGAGGTCGATAAAGCACATCCAGTCTCTGTCCTGCAGATAAGGCAGGATAGATTGAATCGTGACCATCCAGAATTTTGTCTTGGTTACTGACAGGTTCAATTTGGACAGATCCAATATTGATCTGAGGCCCCCTGTCTTTTTTGGCACTAAAAAGAACCTGGAATAAACCCCGGATCCACTGGTTGGATGACTTGTTTTCTTAGCAGTGTGTCTACCTGCACTGCTGCTTCCTCCCGCTGCGTGGGTGGGACATCCAGGAGGGGTTTGTTGTATGGGGGAAGATCCTTGAGGGGAATGAAATATCCTCTGGATATGACTGGCAGCACCCACTGGATCTGTAGTGATGGACTCCCATGCTAGTGGGTGAAGAGATAGGCAACCTCCAACTGCCTCCAGAGATGGACAGTCGGGCAACCCCTCAGGGTTGCTGTCCAGGTTTATCCGAGAAAGTTTCTTGGACCCAAAATTCCTAGGAACCCCTCTGCCTCTAGGGTGGAATCTATCATATTCCCCTCTGCCTCTGGGGGAAGGTGAGTCCTGAGCGTCCCGGGAAAATGCCTGATACTTGGCAAACCACAAATTCTTCTGGCCTTGCTGGTTACTGGAAAAGGAACTTTGAGGCAGTGAGAAGTGGACCCCGATGGCAGACGGTGTCTTCCCATCCTTCTCGCTCTGGACCAAAGTCTCTCTGACCATCTTCCCAAAAAAGGAAGAACCATCATAAGGGGCATTGGTAAAAGACCCCTTGAAGGGCTCCAAGAACTGACATAAATGGAGCTAAATGTGGTGCCGGATGGCAATGCCTGACCCTGCCCATGCGGTTCCTTCCGTGGCATGGGAGAGCAAATGCATAGAACGTGTTGGCTACAGATTTTAAGGTGGTCATTCATGCATCAAACATCTTCCTGTCCTCTGCCAACATGGACCCTGGGGTCGACTCCATGACTTCCTTGACCAGATCTCTCTGGAGTCGAATAATGTGTGCTATGTAGTTCAGTGCCCTCACATCGAAGGTCACTGAAGCATAAACTCACTTCCCAAAATGATCCAACGCTCTCGACTCTCAGTCAGGCAGATGGACCCTAGAAATCTCCTGGGCAAATTCCTTCTTGGTGGGACCCCTTGTGCCAGTGTAATTTGCCCATGGGAGGGCTTAAAATGTTGTCCAGATGCTTGGGTATTGGCTCTACAGTGTCTGGCTCCTTCCGCACCCTAGATGTTATCAAATTCACAAGTTGATCAGCAGGAGGGAACACCCAAGAGTTAGATGGGCCACAGATGAATGCCTCCAGAAACACGGACTCATCAGAGGTTGGTTTTGGGGTGGACCACCCCCATCTTTGGCAGAGGATCTCCATGATGTCTCCAAAGGAGACATCCTTGCCTTGGGGGGGTAATCTTGGGGAACCTTCCCCTTCATCCTGGTCTGTGTCTTCGGTGAGGGGCTCTGGGGGAGAGTCCAAGTGCCTCCTTTTACATGTATGCTTGCCAGGAGGCTCCTCAGGGGGACTATCTGGGAGGTCTCACAAGCAGGTTGTTCCAAGGCCGGAAAATCCTGGGGCACTATGGCTATGGGCTGTCCCTGAGAGGGCAAGATGGTTGGGCCTGCACTCAAGGCCAAGAGGGTGTGGACAGACTCTGAAGATGAAATAGTCAGAGGCCTCAACCCTACGAGAAACCTCTCCACCACATCAAATGCCGAGGGGGAATGGACCTCCTGGGCTGAACTAGCAGAAGCCGCTCCCCCCCGTTCCAACTGGGGAGTCAGATCTGAGATGCCGCGGGCAATGTTTCTCTCCGACAAGCTCGGAGCAGAGAGCACTCCCTCGGATCCAACCCCGAGGCTACAGCTCTGAGAACTTGGATCCAATCTAGTCAGACCCGACACACTCAAGGTACTGGCCGGTGTCGAGGTACAGGGTACCATCGGCACCAACTCCTCGACTCCAACTGTCCTTGGATCCAACAACTCCGAAACCACAGGTCTGATTGGAGAAGGAATGATAGGTGTAAATGCTGGCTAGAAGTGGGAGAAGGCCCTCGCAAGACCCCCATCTGGATATGAGTGTGGATAAACCTCCACATCATCTTGTCCATCTCCACTTCAGATAGGCTCCAGGTAGAGTGGGAGTACGCTGCCGAAGTGGGCTGGGAAAGCCGGTGGGGAGAGGGCCTAGGGGGCAACCAGCTAACTTGAACCTCGGGCTCAGGGGAGAACCTCGGGGACCTGAGCCGAGGTGTAACAGGCCTGGAAAAAGGCTTAACCTTTGGCGGGGGGCTGGCCTTCAATGAGCGGTCAGGGGAGCATTTGCGAGGCTGTTCCTTCTGACTTTATCCCCTTCCTCAGACCTCTTGGCAGGAGGATGAGTCCCAGAGGCCGAGAAAGGGGGAAGATGAATCAGGAGCCCCTGCTTTCTTAGCAGGGGAAGGTGGGATCTCAGTTCCAGCAGAGGAGGGCAACAGGCCCTTAACAATCAGTTTGTCCCGCCTGTCCTTAAGTGCTCTGTGGTTAAACCCAGCGTAAATATGGCAGGGGAATTGGAGGTGAGCCACCCCAAATAAACCATGCACAGAATGTGGCCATCTGCTGAGGAAAGCTTCTGGCCACACTCTGTGCACCTTTTGAAACCTGGCTTCGGGGTGTCTGCCATGCCTCAGCCGGCCCAAAAGAAACACACACACACACACACACACACACACACACACACACACACACACACACACACACACACGGACCATGAGGAAGGAAAAGAGTAGAGGAAAGATGGAAAAGCCTACAAGAAAATAGCTACGAAGAACCCCGAAAAGGTACAGATAGGTTAGAAATGTAATATATAGGTAGAAAAGCCAAAAAAGTTAAAAAAATACTTTTCAAAGAACACCACTATCTCAATGGAGCTCAGACCACACTGCTTCCTCTCAGGTGACAAACAAGATCTGAAGGAGAAGGGAGACAGGGGCATTATGGGTAAGGGGAAGAGCATGAAGCTTGGAGCCCTAGCTGGAAAATGTGGCCGTGTCGGAACCAGTGTGTATCCAAGGACACACAGGTTGAAGAACAAATTAAGTAAATTAATTCAGATTGTAGAGTGTCTGGTTGCACATAAACTATCCTGGCATACTGAGCACCCAGGACAATGCACAAGGTGGGAGAATAACTACGTTTACTATGCTTCATATGACTTCAGACTAGTAAGGATGCTACCTGAACATTTTTTTTCAGGATTATCTGTGAATTGAGTGCTCCATATGGTTGTCCAGTTTTCATATTTAAAAACTGGAATTTCATTTGGTCAGGATTCCTCCCACCTCACTCACACCTTATTGGCTGAGCATCACTCGACTGCTTCAAGCCAACAACCAGTCAGTATGACTATTAATCCTGCGTGATGATTGTCAGTACATAGTTTGAGTGGTTCTATATCAGAACATTGAAGTATTAAAACTTTGAATGTTCTGATATCAAACACTATTCAGCGAACACTAAGAATAGCGAAGCTGCAGAACAGCAAATTCTTTCCTCGGGAAAGAAATTGATTGGCCATTTCTGAGGCTTCACTATTCTTAGCGCTGTGGTGGAAAGTTACGGGTTGGGTTCAGGTAAGTGTGCCATTGTTTGTACGTTAGGGTTAGGGGTTGGTTAAAGTTAGGGTTAGGGTGCGGGTTAGGCATGTGTGCGATAGCGACAGACTTTAGGGTTAGGGGCAGTTTAAGTGAGTTACGGTTAGGGCACGGGTTAGGTGAGTGTGCGATAGTGACGGACCTTAGGGTTAGGGTTTGGGTTAAGGTAAGTGGGTAGATAGTAGTGTATGTTTAGTTTAGTGTAGCGTTAGATGTAGGAATTTAAGTGTATGTGTGTGGTTGCTGTTTGTCTGATGTGCTTGTGTTGTGTGTATGTGTTTCGGAGCAGCAAATTTTTTCCATGGGATTTTTGCTTTTTGTTTGGGGTGGCAGCTGCTAGAAATCTGGATTGTGTTTTTGTTTCAAAACAGTGTTATATTGGCTCCCTATTGGAATGTCAGCAATCAAAATGCAGAGTGCAAACAAGCTGAAAAAGACCAAAACACAGGAGAAAATCCAATCTCAAAAAACACTCTTCTCCTTCAAACTTCTTTTTGCAGGGGCAAGCCCCCAACACCCTCCAAACTTATATATACCAACTCCAAGATCACCATACCTTGGAGAAAAGGAAATATTCTGAGAGATGGCATCTCAGACTTAGTATATGTAAGTCCATTCTTACAGCCAATCGGTGTCCATATTTCAGGACTTGCTCTAGCAGGTCCAGAAATTTCAAATAGTTACCATTGTTAGCTATCTTATAGTCAGAGTTGTATATTTCTTAACCTTAAGAAGTAGTAAACTCTGCCATGATTGACTGACAATTAATCTTCATTATTTACCAGAAGAATGAAACTGAATTAAGAATTGTTTAAGAAAATAGTCAGTCAATAATAATTCCAGACTTTACATTCATCAAGAAAACTATGTGTACCCTGGGGTTGTTCTAAAAAAAATGTGTGTACTAGTTGGGCAGGGCTGGGACCAGAGTGTGGGCTTGGGTCTACCAGATGAAAGCAGAAGGCTAGAAGCAGGTTTGTTGTGATGGTGTGGTGCTGTGGGGTTGCATTTGGTCAAATAAGTGACTGACTGACAGACAGACTAAGACCAGAGCACTGATACAGTAACAGCAGCACTCGCCATTCAGGTGGGAAGAGGCAGTGTGTGTGTGTGTGTGTGTGTGTGTGTGTGTGTGTGTGTGTGTGTGTGTGTGTGTGTGTGTGTATTTAATGACTTCATATTTTCCTTTTCTCCCTCATAAAACATTTGATTTTCTAGTAACTAATGAGGGTTACAGTCAGCCAATAATGGCAGACTTGTGAGTTTAGTAACTTCTTAATTGTTCAAGAAAAAATGTGTGCACTGTTATACTCAACTGTTCTGATTTTTGCAGCATGTACAACTTTTTGCATCATAGTTTTCATGAGTTTCTCAAAAAAAATCTTTTTTTTTTTTTTTCCTGGCAAATTTGTAGAATAGTGATAATTGTGAGTGGAGTAAAATTTGCACTAAATTTGTCAGGATATTAGCAACTTCCTTTGGGTCAGAAAGGACAGCATTATTGTGGGCTAGCTCTGAACATTGTTGGATGTTACCTCTTAATGTCATGACATTCTTAGTGAAAGATAAGTTGTTATTTCTTGTTTGACTGGATGTTTTAAGTTCATGATCAGTTTCAAGTGGTACTAATGGCTCTTTCTTAGTTTGCTTACTTGTGTTGTTAAAATAAGTAGAATGATACCTCTTATAAGCATTAAGTAATTTATTTTTCTTGTTAAACAATTTATATGCATATTCCAACATATCGATTTATTTTAAACGTGTTGTTTTATTTTGTGCACATAAGGAATGCCTAATCAATGCAACTAGAATACACTCCAAACCAGGAAAATTAGAAAAACTAACCAAAATACAAGTTGCAGGACGATGGATCCTCTTTATTAAAACACATTTTAGCTCTTTCGTCAATGATATAAATTACTTTTTCAGAATGAAAAAATATCACATTACTTTCTCTACCTATATGCTAAAATAAAAAAGTCATGTTTTCAACTGACCTATCAGCTTCAACCCAGCATCTCTTAAAAATGCAGTACATGTATTATTTCTAAACATACAAGACACACAATATAGTTGACTTGAAATACTTTGAACAGAAAATATTTTAAAAAGCACATTCAGCTTTCATCTTTAAAAAACAACTGATAGAAATCACATCATTAAGCCCTAGGGGTACACTGGCACTGCATTTTATTTGACACTTTAGTTCTTTATACTGCAAAAATAAATCTAAGTGTCCCCCTCTTGGACCCATTTCAACTTTTTCCATAGCCATGTATTTAAAATAATGTTCTGGATGGTTTTTGACATATTTTGCAAGTGTATTTTTTTTCATCTAGCCGTGAATGTCATGTTAGTGTTGGTAAATCCTCTTTCTAAATGCCCCCTTGGTTTAACCAATATAGAACGTTCGACATACTTGACAAACTGCCATGTAAACCACCCCAGAAGTAAAACAATAACCTTTGATAGTGGTTTTAATATACTGGCTGGTGCCTATTCTTACACCTTCACCCTCTAAAATAAAATTACACTGGTGGCATATTCCACATTTGTGCATACCCCTTTCAGCCACTCTAACACTATTACTTTCCAACAAATTCTTAAAACAAAGATCTTTCTTATGGAGTATGGTAGGTTTTCACCTACTTTTCACTTAATATTTTGATCTGTTGAAAAAATACTTCAGTTATGTCTTATCTCTTTTATCCCATAGAAGCAAAGATTATATGGTAAAATCAAAGCTCCTTTGTAGATGGTCTGTCTTTGCACAGTGTCAGTGCCATTTTGCTGCACATAGGACAAGGGTGCATTATTTCCTAACAAGGGTTTAAAAATACCCTTCATTCTTTTATTTACTACCTCCCCGATCACCTCACTAAGTAGTTTGTCTGGGTCCCCCCCACCAACAACATTTCCTTAAGTATCTGTCACTCCTTAATAAAGACATCATCACAACTCACCATTCTAGCCAATCTAACACACTGTCCTTTAATTAAGGACCTTTTTTGATGTAGCGGATGCCCACTAGTAAAATGTAGAAGGGAATTGGAATAGTTGGAAAAGTTGTCTTTTGGTTCATTTTTCTAATTTTCCTAATCAATACAACTATTAAAGCAGGAGTACAAGTCAGAGGCAGAGTCAGCAGCTTTAGCCAAGGAATCTACTGCAGTAAAATTACAGCAGAATTTATTTATCTCATCATGTAAGTAAAGAAGGGTTGCTTTTGAGAAGTCAATGTAGACTGCAATAGCCAGGAAAAAATCATTGTATAGAAATGGGAAGATTTCTGAGTTTATTAAATGATCCGCGGTGGTGGTGCTGCAGTAGCGTTGTCGCCTCACAGTAAGACACTGTCCGGTTTGATTCTCAGCTAGAGCATCTTCTGCGTGGAGACATGCGTGAATATATTTTGACATTCAGACACTAAAATTAAGTCTACATCATCAGTTAGCCTTTACTAGGTTTGGTGATGTCCTGCACCTATTTTGTTGTGAAGTCTTTCATACATAAATTTGAGAAGTACCCAGTTACGAGTGATTTTTTTCTACCAATGAGGTGATCTTGTAGCACTCCATATTTTGATATGTACCAGACACTGTTCTATGTTCATTTATTATATCCAGCTTAAAAAGAAATGTTGTTTCCTTTAGACAGTTCCCTTGCTTCATTGTACTTTTGCTGCACCATACAGTAACTGCATATAGAATCCAAGATTGTTGATTCTGTGTGAGTGCAGTTTGATAAATTGGGCAGGATTACCTATAGAAAGGGGGTGTGGTTGAAATATATAGGGCATGGCTTGTTTGTCAGGACGTGGTACAAGGGAAAGGTGGTAACCTATTGAATAGGAGTATTTCTCCTGCTATCTGGGCAGTATACAGCCCTATACTGAGGATGTTATCGCAGTATATGATAAAGGCAGCACTATCTCTAGAGGCACACAGATGGAAAAAGGAAGGAGTGAGGAGTAATCATGTAGGAATTCAGATATGAAAGAGTAGACAAACATGTGAAAGAAGGGGCCTTAGGAATGACCAGCAGCCCTCATCTGATTGATCCAAGCTGCCTGAGTGGGTAAAGGAAGAAATATAACTATTGTGCAAGGTGTTATACAATAGCCTGGCAGCAACGTTCTGCATCCACTGAAGGTGGGCAAGGTCCCAGTCATTTAGCCTCTAGTAAACCATTACTCTAATCAGGACAGGAAGATATCAGTACATGAATAGCTGGCAAGGCCTCTTATAGAAATGCTTAATACAGAAGATGTTCTTTAAATGACAATTAGATAATATAGCAACAGCTGAGACTTGCCTTTCACTGTCAATGTTCTCAACTGCCACACCTGGATTCTGCTCAAACAGCCCAAACTCCTATTTATTCTCACCAAAGAAAATAAGAGGAGAGGGAGACCAGTGATGGATGTAGATTATATCTCAATTTTCAACTTGTACCACCTTACTAGCTCTAACCCTGTCACTGCCCCTAACCCTAGTCCTACATATTACCTTATGAAAACCCTTTCCCTAATAGCACCACTTTACAAGATGCAAATATACACACACTTCACATAACCTCACAAGCACAATACTACATCTATCCCCTTACCCAGCCCTTACGGTAACACCAGCCCACAAACACACACACACACACACACACACACACACACACACACACACACACACACACACACACACACACACACACACAAAATCATACCCTAATGATGAAACTTTCAGTATATCTGAAACCATCACCATGACTAAACATCCCCACTCGCAAGCATATAAACATCACACATCATATGGAACATTGAAGTTTCTAACACTGACATTTCCAACATTCGAAAACACTTTCACTGCTAAAACCCTTTCAGTTTACCTTTTTTTTTTCTTTCTTTTATTACATTTTCGAACACTTAAATGTTCGATCTGTATAGGTCGACCTTTAGAGACTCGAACATTTAAGCGTTCGTCAATGTAATATAGACCAGTCATTTGCCACCATATTAGAGAAGCAATACTTATATCTATACACACAAATAAACATATTACAACTGTCAGTTTGCCTATTGCTTGAAAGTACTTCTCCATAGCAGCTGCTGAGTCTGTAAAACGTCTCACTTCCAACTTCAAGTTTGAAGCACTGATATTAGGTGATTTTAATATTTATTGCAACAGTAGCCATTAGATATACTAATACTCTCATACAGATCACTGTGCTGCAGTCCAGTTCCTTCTGGCAAATAAAATTAAATCATCAAAACACAATCTAATATTAAATGGATCCTAACAACTAATCTTGTAATATTAAACCAATTCATACTGTATGTAATGCCATAAATTATTACATGACCACTCATGTCATATGATCAGCATCATAATTCCCCTAGTGTTTCAGATTATTATTGTCACAAACTTTGTTCACTTTTAACTACTACTATACCTTGCATTGCTCCATTACAACAAATGGTCGCCTACAACCTCAACTTCTTGATAATATCATTACATTAATTCTAGATTTAATTAACACAATGGCTTCTTTTGGGAAAATGATATTAAACAGCGTTCTCTCTTCTTTATAGCTTTCTATATTATAAAAGCCATGGAAAAAATAGACAGTTTGGAACATCCATCTGCAACTAAAAGCAGTCACTGCATCTCAAAATTACAAAAGTGAAAAGTGAACATCATTAATTCTTCAAGCAAAATTAATATTTCAGTAACCTTCATATCAGCTCCTAGTCAAACTGTAATTCATTTTATTCAGGCCTGAATAAATGTCGACATCATGATAAATTAAAGTCTCCTAATCCACTTCCCAACATCCCAGAATGTCAACACCTCAAAAGCTTTTTCAAAAATATTGCACCTAGGATTCAGCCAGCTCCCACCACCACTACTAAAGCACCAATCTCCCAATCGCTTACCCTCTGTTTATCATAAAACATCTAATTACTGAAGTATGCAAACTTCTGAAATCCTTAAAACCACAGATCCACACAAGTGATAAGCTACCTCCAACAATTTTTAAAAACAGATATTCCAGAGCTTGTCTACACTATTATAGCATCATTTAATCTTACTATCACAGAAAATACCATACCTGAACTGTGGAAACAAGCTATGGTACACCAAGTGCACAAAGGAGGTAGCTCCTACTGTCTTTACCAGTTACCAACTGTCATTTTAGTACCATATTTCAAATTACTAGAAAAAGCTATTTTCTCACAGCTGCTTGGCTATATTACCACCTGTAATCTCCTTAGATACTGTCAGTATGGTTTCAAGCTATGCTATACGGTCAGTACTGCAGTCTTAACAGTTGCAGATTTTATTTGCATAAGACACTACCTCCTTCCTAGTTTTTTACAAGTTTTGATTTAGACAATCACTTTGTTCTACTCCTCAAGCTTATGCAAAAAAGGCTTCATCTACAGAAGATTGACCGATTTGATAGATAAATATGGAGCAATTCATTATATATGTATCTCTGATTCATGGGTTTCCCAAGACTTAGTTCTTGGGCATCTCCTTTCCATAATATTTGTAAATGACATGAATAATTTATACCACAGAACCATCTTCTACCATTACACTTATAATTCTGTACCCTTCTGCTCAGCCTTAGCTATTTCTATAGTCCAAAAAGGTCCAAAATGCATTCAGTTTACTTCATATGATATGTGTTTCAAGATAGTGTAAGATAGTGTGTTGTTTAGTATGTTACTTTTGGTATGTTTTGCATTGAGAATACAGGGTGCTGGTCACCTCTATCATAGCTCTCAGAAATATCCAGTCATATCATCAGTGGAATGACATTATTATAGGAAAACCATACTGCAGTCTGGCACATTCAGAAGTGTGAACTTGTTTTTTGGTCTTCCAGGAAATCATAAAAGAAGTAATAACAACAAGTCAATATGTGATATTTTGTAAGTCATGATAAATAGTAGTTACTACAAAATGGTTCCCAGATGGTCTTACAGAGTCTTGGAAACTACTTCAGCTAGTAAAGAAAGTAACCAATATAGGAAAGTAGAAGGCAAAACTTAATTCACAAGAAGAGATATAACACCATATGTTGGTTAGCTCTTTTGAAGTTAGCAGGGGAGCAGTAGGCCATTCCTCTTTAAATTACCCACAAAAATCTCTATGGTGGTTACATGAGAGAAGGGCAGCAGGAAATGTGTGTTCTCATAATGCTGATACTTTTTTTTTTCATTTTTCTTGTTTAATCATGTGATAATTCAGCACCTCACAGCAAGAGGTTCTCCGGTTGGATTCTCAGCTGGGGTGCTTTCTGTGCAAACATGTCCTCCCCTCCCACATCCCAGAGACATGCAGTAGGTGGATTGGACACTCTAAATTGGCCCTAGGTGTGAGTGTGTGCATGTGTGTGCCTTCTGTGGAAGGTTTGGTTGCCAGGCTGGCAATTCAACACTGTAAAACTCCACTGCCAATCATGAGCGGACAGATGATCTGCGAAGAAGAAGAAGAATCACGTGATAATTCTATGTATCAGTCACTCTATCTGAAGTAGAAAAGTGCCTGCTTTGATGTTTAGAGTAGGGGTTACCTTCCTTTCTGCAGCATTTGGCTCTTTTGATACAAGCAAAAATGTTCCATGCAAGAATTAGGGCCCATAGTTACAGCTCACTTTATATTTACCATTACCGATTTAAAAACCCTCTCCTCTTGACTAGTACTGAATAAATGATTTTTCACACCAAGCATAAATCATTTTTGTGGAATATTGTTACGTATTAATCATGCAATAGGATAAAGACTATAACCTGTTTTGTATATCCTCATACAACTTTAATAAAAATGTTTGCCAATACATTATAATGCAATAAACAGGTGAAGGTGATGGATACTTTCCTAGAAAATGTCTGCTAATTTCTTACAGATTATTGCATAAATCCAAACTAAGATGCAATGACTAGAATATATATGTTCCTGCTTTCTGACTGCTACTTGGTTATAAACTAATATATGATTCACCTTCTGCCTTTTTAAACTCAAGATATCCCGGGGAAGCAGTATTTACTCTTTTCTGCTAGCTTATTTAGTAGTTTTTGTAGAGAAGTCTTTTCAGTAAGGCTTTGAATTTAGAATTTTGTGTGTGTCAGTAAGTACAGGGCTTAGCAATAGAAAGCTTACCAGTTACTGCAAGTCAGACACCACTGTAGACTAGTCTTACGTAATTGACTTACTACATATAACCAACTGAGGTAAAGGAGTATGTATACATTGTGCATTATGTTTACTCAGATATTATCAAAATAAAGTATTTGCATAATGGAATGACAAATACATTAATTAAAGCAGATTGATATGCTGTGTTAAAACAATTATGGAAGAATCTTTTAAAACAATCATTATTAATTATCACTCACATTACATTAAACCAGTGAAACACAATCACTGTTGAATCAAGCAGACTTCTAACCCACCAAATTCAGTACAATAAAGAATACGCATGACACCCGCATAACTACAGACCTATCTCGCTTATAAATGTTGATATCAAAATATTTTCAGCTATTTTAGCTAACAGACTCAAACAGGTATTACCATATATATTATCACCGGATCAAGCTGGGTTTATGTCCAATAGACATACATGGGATAATACACTAACATTGGACTCTCTCATACAGTTCACTAAAAAAGAGAAAAATCCGTTATATGCTCTGACCTTAGATGCGTCGAAAGCATTCGACAGAGTAAATTGGGACTTTATGTTCTCCACGCTATCACATTTTAATATACCTACAATATTCTCAGATATGATCAGAATTCTTTATACAAATTTATACACCTATTTATATATAAATAAAAAAAGATCTGAATCAATTCTGATTACTAATGGTACAAGACAAGGCTGTCCACTTTCTCCTTTTCTCTTTAATCTATTTCTTGAACCATTTCTCTTATACATTACTCAAAACACGCACCACACTATACCTAAAATTTTCAACACACAAGTAGCACTATCGGCCTTTGCTGATGATTTAAACCTTTACTTTTAATTTCCTAACTCAGATTTACGTAAAATTATAAACGCAATTAGTGTTTTTTCTAATGCTTCTGGTTATCAGGTTAACAATAAAAAATCCCACATTCTCTCAATTAATCCTGAGGCTCACAAACCCTTCTTTTTCCCTGAATCTTCCTTTCATATATCATATAGTCTTAAATATCTTGGCATTAACTCTGAACATAATCAAGCTTCTATGCTTCAAAATAATCTGCTAAAATCATGGTCTACCATATGTCAAGACCTACAAAGATGGAAGCTACTGAACTTAACATTTCTCTCAAAAGTAGCTATTGTGAAAATGAATATTTTACCTAGACTCTTGTATCAATTTAGTGTGACAGATATAACTATATCAAACAATCTTTTTTCACAAATTGATAAAGTTTTAGTAAAATTTCTTTGGTTTCCTAAGAATGTTAGGATTTCATTCTCCAAACTAAGTCTACCCAAGGAGAAAGGTGGGGTGGGCCTTCCAAATTTTCATCTTTATTACGTGATCATATGCTCTAATAAATTATGGTCCATCGCAAACTTGAATAGCAAAGCTCAAGCCCACTATCCAGCGTGGCTAAAGATGTGGCACAGACATATTCTCTCTAATAAAATTAATCCTAAAGCTGTTCCTTTTTTATCACCCACTTCTCTAAATAGCTTAAAATTATCCCCCTTATTGAAATTCAAAATAAAATTATTCCAAAAATTGATTAAGGACATCAATCTTCAACATACTCTACCTCTTCTTCAACCACTACACCTTAATCCAAATCTTAAAATTAATAACAAGATGATAGATCTTACTGAATTCCCTCTCATCAAAGACCTTAAAGTATGGGATATTATTAAACATAATTCTTTGTCTCTTGCACTAATCCTTAAGGTCAATAACAAATACACGGTTATTCTCCGTCAACTAAGAGAACTTACAACTTCGCATACTAACAATCTTCTCCCTGACTCGCAGGCAATAGACGAACTAAACTTAATCATTACTACAGTTTCTAACAATAAAAAAACAATTTCCTCGTCATACAAATTATTATTCCCATTACTTTACAAAGGAAACTGTCTTTTCTCCAAATACTGGAATAATCAAAACTCTCCTATTACAGAGGATCAAAAATTACTAGCTATAAAAACTACTATAGAATTATCTCCCTTCAGAAAACTCTTGTACACTCAATTGATGTTAAATAATAACTCCTACTATACCCCTGTAATAATTAACAAATTTAATTCTAATAGTTCTCCTATATGTACATGCTGTCCTGTTGTGAGAGCTGATTTACTACATATTATGTGGCACTGCAATCATTCCCATAAATTATGGTGTTCCCTCAAAGTGCGTCTCAAAAAAATGGGGTACTACAATTCTACCCTCTCATGGGAAACGGCTATCCTAAACATCCCTCCTCCTAGTTTGCCTAAATTACACCTTCATATTCTAATAACGCTGTGTTCTCTCATAAAACTTTACATCACTCATAATTGGTTAGATCGTACCAAAATGTGTTGGCGGGGATTTAAAGATATTGCTATCACGTATATCTCTGCTCAGAAGTTCATTATAAATGGACCTAAGAAGAGAGCCTACTTCAGTAAACTTTGGAAAGGCCTGTTTGAGGTAATTATGTGTGATTAAACTTTGGTTAATATACAAAAATTTCCCTTACACTCTCTATCTTTGTCTAAGGGGTTTGTCTCTCCTGATGTAGGTCATAAATGGGGCTGTTAATAATTAGTCTTATATCTAGTGACACTGTTCATATTTAGTCATGGCAGCTTTGTAAATACTGTATTTTTAGGTTGTTGTTGTTAGTGTACTATGCATACTTCAGTTTGTATTTACTTTCTTCTTCCTTTCAATGTAAATCTGTAATATTTGTGTAACATCTTATTGTTTGTACTTCCATATGTATGCATGGTTTATATTATGAAAAATAAAAAAATTATTTGAAAAAAAAAGAATACGCATGACGAACTCTTGGCTAGGCTTATAAGGGCCTCAGGGCCAATAGCCTAGTAACCTCCTATGATCCTATGATGCAGTCATTATAATCTAGTCTGGAAGTGTAATCATTGTAAGTGTAGCAATCTTGTGTAGAGTGGTGCCAAATTATACCTTACTTTTTTTTAACAGGCCCACCACTGGAAACACTTCATCGTGCATGTAGTAGGCATCTTCGATGCCAAAAGATCATGGCTTTATACCCCTGTTGGACTGATTTCAGCAGCATCTTCTGTGGCTGTACAATCCAATCCAGGAGTGGCAGTCCTTTCCACATTTTGAGCAGCAGTAGGCAGATGTCAGTTTGGTATCATGGGCATGGATCTTCCTGAGGGCTCTCTTAGCCTCTGCTCTCCTTGCCAAGGTGATTTCATACATAGTGAGAGCTTCCTTCACTTCCTGTTTCCAGGTATATTTGTCTGAAGCAAGTCAATGTCAGGTGTTCACACTTATGGACAGAGTGCTGAGGTAACACTTACATATGTTCTTGTAGTGCAATTTGGGTCACCCTTTCAGCCTCTTTCCAGCCTCCAGCTCTCCAAAAAGGAGGCCCTTCAGTATGACCCAACCAGTGCATATGCCTCTGTTGCAGAAGAGTGAACATGGAGGTAGTGTCTGTTCTCTCAAGCAAAATACTGTTGGGGATCTTGTCCTGCCATGAGATACCAATTATGCACCTTAGGCAGTGCATATGTATTCCATATGCATGTAAGGTAGCACATATGGAATACACCGAGACGCTGCTCTTGTTTTGAGCACAAAGTCCATGTTTCACTGGCATTCAGTAATGTGCTGAAAACACAGGCTGTGTAAAGCTGCACATTGGTGTGCACAGTGAGCTTATTATTAGCTCATACTCTCTTCATTAGCCTGGAAAACACTGTGAAAGCTTTTCCAATGCGCTTGATGATTTCACTATCAAGCAACAAGTTGTCCGAGATCATAGATTCTAGATGCACAAACTCATGGACAACCTCCAGCTCCTAGTCACTCACCCTGATAGATGGCTCATTGCCCATATTTTTGCCCATCACCTGGGTCTTCTTTAGACTGACTGTGAGGCCAAATTCCATACATGCATCCACAAAGTGAGTCATGAGTGACTGAAGTTCCTGCGGAGTGTGAGCTCCAACAGCAGCATCATCAGCAAACAAGAACTCCCTTAGATGTTTGCTAAGCACCTTGGTCTTTGATCGAAGCCTCTACAGTTTGAAGAGGCTGGCGTTCATTCTGCTTTGGAGAAAGATATCCTCTGTAGCATTTCTGCAAGCAAATTTCAACAGAACTGGAAAGAATATACCAAACAATATTGGAGCCAGTACACAGCCCTACTTCACTCCATTGAGAATCTTGAAATGTTCAGACGTGGATCCGTCATACATGATGATCACCTTCATACCTTCATGGAAGTCCCTGATAATGCTAAGCAGTGTTGGGTGAGAGCTGATCTTTGCCAGAATTGTGAACAGACCTTTCCTCCTGATGAAGTCAAATGCCTAGGTTAGATAAATGAAATCGATATGCAGAGGTTTGCTCTGCTCCCTGCACTTTTCTTGTAGTTGCCTAACAGAGAAAACCATGTCTATGGTAGACCGTTCAGCTGTAAACCCACACTGAGACTTGGGGTAAACTCTGTCTGCAAGAACTTGGAGTCTCTTCAAGACAACATGTGCAAACAGCTTCCCCACAGTTATGAGAAGGAAAATGCCATGATATACATTACAATACTTTTGTCACCCTTATTCTTATAGATAGTAACTAGCTTAGCATTCTTCACATCTTGCAGTACACTGCTTTCTCTGAAGCACTGGCAAAGTATTGCATGCAGTTCTAAGCTTAAGGTACCATTGGCACATTTAAGGCTTTCTCGAGAAATACCATCTTTCCCAGGGGCTTTTCCAGAAGAAAGTGCTTTTAGCTTGCCTTTGAGTTCCTCCAAGGTGGGCTCAGCATCAAGTGCAGTCAGTTGGCAGAGGCTCAATGGTATTCAGGGCTCTCTCCCTAACTATGGTCTCTCTGGCATACAGCTGTGAGTAAAGTTCCACCCAGCATTCCATCTGCTTGGTTCTATCCTTCAGGACTTCATCTGTGGCTGACATATGTGGGAAGATCTTCCTTTGTGATAGACCAATGACTTGCTTGATCCTATCATACATTCCTCATGTTGCCAGTGTCTCTGGCCTGCTGAATCTTGAAGCAAAGTTAAAGCCAATAATCACTGCACATCATCAAGCTACCTGCTGCACTTGACTCAGAGCACACCAGAGTGCCTGCAAGTTCTCCTCATTGGGCAAGGACCTACATGAAACCAATGCCCGTCTCTTCTTCTCAGTCAGGGGTGTCAGCACTTCAGTGTGGACTTCATAGCAGCACACTTGACTGCCTTCTTCCCAAAGATACTTATCACTGTGTTACAGATAGCATCCGATAGTTCTTCACATCTCTTGGCACAAAGCCTCTTCAGGTGTTTACACAAACTTGCATAGTTTTGAAGGATCATAAGTTTTGCCTAAGTCAATATGCCTCCCTTCATTTTAGAGCAAAAGAACCTTCATGGCTCGATGTTAACATTGCTACACATGAGCAAGTGGACGGTATCACAGTCTGTGCTATGGTAACTGCTTGTTACCCTGACACTACCTAAACTTCTGCATTTGGTGAGGATAAGGTCTAGCTAGTGCCAATGCTTTGATCTTTGGTATCGTCATGAAACTTTGTGCCAGGGCTTGATATTGAATAAAGTGTTGGTTATGCAGAGGTCACATTGGGAACAAAGTTCAATAAGCAGCTGTTCATTTTCATTCATCTTTTCTGTTCTGAACTGTCCCAGACAGGATGACCAGCTGTGATGGACACTGCCAACTCTGTCATTAAAGTCACCAAGAATGAATAACAGTTTATGGGAAGGGACCTCTCTGATGGTAACACTAAGTTCATCATAGAACTTGTCATTGACTTCCTGGGCAGATGTTAAAGTAGGCATGTAGGTGCTGATGATGTTGACCATGGCCACTGGTATTTGTAGCTGAATTTTCAGCATTCTCTCATTTCCCACATTTGGTACTATTGCGGAGCCAACACGGTTGTTTCGGATTGTGAAACCAACACCATTTTCCCTGGTCTGTTCTGAAAGCTTCCTGTGCCAAAAAAAGTAAAGTCCTCTCCCTGAGACATCCAATGGATGACACTTTTGTTTCCTGGAGAACCACAATATCCATCTGCAAACTTCTCAGGTCATTGTTAATGACTGCTGTTTTCTGAGCATCAGTGATGTTCTATAGATCTTCCATGAGGCCTGGAGTCAACATTCTTACATTCCATGTGCCCAGCCTAAAGGCTGGTGTATTTTGTTGCTTTTATTTTTCCAGGGGTATGGTTAATGATCAACTTATTGGGGGGGGGGGTCCCTAAGCCCCACACAGTGAAGCAAGTGGACCATTGCAAGGCAGCACCTATTTGGCTGGAGGCTGCCTAACCTCAGGTGGGCTGTAGCTACCTAATGTGATCTGATGATTCCACCACTGGAAGCAGCCCCTCATGCCTCACTCTATGCCAATTGAGTGCATTGTCTTATTACTGGTAACTGTTGCTTTCTATGTTGTGTCACCATTCACAAAGTAATGTTGGAGTGTCCTCTTCAGGGTGCAGGTCTGGGCAAGTGAATTTTGAGGACACAGCTGATGTCCAGCTGCAGGTTTCCACTCTCCATACTACTGATATAATCCAAGAGAAAAGGCAAGGCCAGTACAACTTGGCATCAGTGTCATTGCATAAGCTGCCAAAATGAGTTTAAGTAAAACCTCAACTGCCTTAGGGGCTCCATCTCTGGATTTTTCCTTGGGGTTTACTCCCAAAGCCTTCACCATGAATAGGTATTGCCGCAAAGCAGTGAAGGTTTTAAATCAGAGTCTACCTTCTCTTAGGTGGGTTACCTTTCCAAGCTGACAAACCTCACCTGCTCAAACCAACTGGTTTTAAGGCACCAGTCACCTGCCTTTCACCTTTCTCCTGTCAGTACAAACAGTTTCACCAGGCTTAGAAACTAAGCCACATATGAAGGCCAGGAGATGGACTTCAGTTGTCAGAGGTTATTAGAGACACATGCCATGGGTGGATTTTATAAATTGTGGGAGCTTATCCTCACTACCACCTCCAGCTATGACAACCACTGAAACCATCACTTATGTACCTTTAACTTAAAACCTGTGAGATACCATGCACTAAATATATCACTTTCTGTATAGCTGTTCAATATTATTTATTACTCCAAATTAATTTCAATTAAACACCTATAAGAGCTTCACACATTCATTTAATAAATTCCATAATCATAGATTGTTCAAATAGTACAAATCTCATTCCTTATCACATCACTCTGATATTCCAGTTCCCACATTATACAGTCTCACTTACCGCATACTACTTTGGTAAGGTCTATGCATCTAGCAGCTAATACTTAGAAATGTTACAGCTACTCATCTATAACTATTTTCCAGCAATGCTCTCTTCCTAACTCTCTTCTTAAAACATCTTCTCTCAGAATCCAACCAATCTAATTACTGAAAGAGACAATAAGAAGAAAGAGAATTCACCCAACTCTATTTATTCAGTACATAATCTTAATCCTTGTCTAATGACCGCCTACATGGTGTTTTGCCACAATACAAAAAATATTAAAAAAAATCACGCCTTACTCTCTTCCATTATGCCCTACAAAGTACATCAAATAATATCAAGTCATTTTAGTCCTTTAAGTGTTGCACTATTAAACTATAGTGTTGTATACATTTTAAGTTTCAGATATCAAGACATAATAATAATTTGATAAGTTAACCTAAAGATTCCAAGTGGCACCAAAACTCAGCCCATCCAAAGAGATACCTCCAAGCATGCAATTCTTTGCCATACATACATAATCACATTAAATGAGCATATCACACTCATCATTTTGCTGATGGTCTTCGCTAATAATATTTGCCCATTTCATGCCAATGCCCCCCACACACAATTTCTTCCATTGCTATCCACCAGCAAATTAACGTAATTTTTTTTTGTAGACGACTAAGTGCATCAGTTTCCAAAACTTAATATCAAGTAACCTCCTTCTCCTTCTTTGGATATAAAGCAAAAAAAACCCATACTTAGCATCTAAAAGCAGGTTTTCTATATATTATCTTGGCATCTCTTATCACCCAATTCTTTTTTGTGATCCTAATGCTCAAACAGTGCTCTGTCAAGACAAGGCTCCCAAGAGATGCTCAGAAATGATTAAGCTGCCTGACTCCATGGTATAGAGAGATGAAGCCTGACTACAACTTAGAAAACCCATGTTTTATTAGTGACAGGGGCATCAGAGGAACCAGGCTGGAGAGAACGAGCTTGAACATCCAGCATCAGCTCGCTCATCCTCTGGAGATGAGAGATGCTACTAAGCCCATGACATTGGCGACACCTAGTGGGGGGTAGGTGCATCACCTACCTGCAGTGGCCACACTGACTCATGCAGTATTGACACAGACTTCCCTAATAAATAAGGGTATGGACAGGAATGTGTAAGAGCACACAGATCTCCTCCCTCCCTCCATCCAGGCAATTATTATGAGTCTGTAGGAAGCCTATATTTTTTCCTTCAGTTTTTATTGATTGTTTTTACTTATTACACTACTGATCAACAACATCTATACACTTAATATGTTAAAGAATCCTTGCATTGCTATTCATCTGAAAACAAATATGTTCATTTCTTTAAATATTTATTTATATTTTGCTATAATGTATAACAATTTCTGCTATTGTCAGTAAATTGAAATGTCCAATGTCAAATATGTTAACTTACTATCATGTACTGTGTCTTTCCCATTTGGCCTTTGTCAAGGCTGAAAATGGCTTCTGGATCAGTCCTACTACCCGGTTAACAAATGTAAAATGAATAAGGTAGGCCAATCCAAGGGGCCAGCTGGCTAATTCATTCCCTGCCACCTGTCTCTCAGCACTGGGAGAATGGGTGAGCCAGTAGGGCTTCCTCAGCAGGAAAGAACAGATCACAGGGCTGTCAACTAGCCCAGGGATGCACTGCTCCCATCCCTTAAAGAACAAATGGGCAAACCGGGTGTAGGAAGTGGAGCAAACGGAGAGGGTATATCAGGGATGGGGACTGGGGAAAACGGAGTAAAATTACCTAGAGTATGAACACACTAATCTTCAATTTTAGCCTAGCTACTTTATATTCAGATTCAAGACAAGCAGCTCTTTATCAGCATTCAAAGAAATATTAAACTTAGTCAACCACCATGTTATTCTTTTAACTGCTTTCAGGATTATAATATGCAATACCAGGCACTCACAAGTTACTCCTTCTAGTTCTATCTGCCAGTGAAGCCAGTTGCTGTTCAATATATACAACTGGCAGTATGTACTGACTGCCTTATCAAGAATCTCCCCATCTTTATTTTTTTATCAGCAGCATGGTGTCACACAACTCTGCAACAAAACTCAGAGATAACAACTTTACTTGTATCCAAACTCACTGTCAGTCATGATAGATGCTTTAAATCTTGCGAAATCCCTTTGAATGCAGCTCCATAATTTTCATAGTAATTCATATTATCAATTTTTTATCATTACCATCAGCATTCCCATCTATACTGCGGTGGTGGTGCTGCGGTAGCGTTGTCGCCTCACAGTAAGACGTTGTCCTGTTTGATTCTCAGCTAGAGCATCTTCTGTGTGGAGACATGCGTGAATGGACGTACCTTCGTTGAAGGTCGTGTGTCAGGGCTGGCAACTCGGCACGTAAAAATTAACTGCCAATCATTAGCAGACCGGAGTTCCGCTGTGGCGACCCCTAACCGGGAAAAGCCAAAAGACACAACAACAACAACCATCAGCATTCCCATCTCATATTACAGTCTCTCATTCAAATTAATTCAGTTCCTCCTTTTGAAAAATAAACTGTCCCCACTCCATTAATTCTGCAGCCATCATTATATCAGTCTCACCTTGTGCAAACAATGTTAATGTCAGCAATACCCTTAAATGTAATCTTAACATGGAGTAGCCAGAGGAGATGTCCTACCACACGAAGCAGCACTAGACCTCTCCAGATATGATAAAATCTTTAAAGGCTTAGTACAGTTAAATGTTATATCCATTATTTGAGAAGATTAAATTAATTTATTTTACACATATTAGTTATAATTGAATAAATCAAACTTGCCAGTATTCAAATTGCATCTTTATTTATTTTTTACAGAATTCTTGTTATTTAAATCTTGAAGTCATTGCCATTTACTCAAGTCTGACTCTTTGTGACCTCAGGAACTTTAGTGCATTAGGCCTAACAACTGCTTATTTAATATATTGCCAGTTCATATTCATTACTTCAGTAATGCTCTCTTATTCTTGTTAGCTTGGCCACACCATTCTTCTTTTGCCTTCAGTCTTTAACATAGTTTGTCTTCTCGAGTGAATCCTGTCTCCACATTATGAGTCCACAATATCTTAGTTCTAATTTTGCTAGTAAGCCTTCCAGTCAACAGTCTGGGTTTATTTCCTTAAGTATTTACTGCTTTGATCTTCTTGCAGTCCACAGAGTTCACCAAAGCCTTCTCTCACACCACAGTCCAAAAACATTAATTTTCTGGCACATTATAGTCCATCTCTCACGGGTATATGTTATTATTGGGAAAACCATTACTTTGTCTATATAGGCCTTTGCTGATAATGTGATGTTTTTGTTGCTTGAAACTTTATCCAGATTTGACATAACTTTCCTTCCAAGAAGTGTCTTTTCATTTCATGGCTGCGGTCACCATTTGAAGAGATCTTTGACACCAGGAAAACAAAATCTCTCATTGCATCCACTTCTTCTCCATCTATTTGCAAAGAATTGATAGGGATAGTTGACATGATTTTAGTTTTCCTATGTTGAAAAGCAAGCCAGTTTTTTGAATTTTCTACTTTCACTGTCATCACCAGCCTATTAATCTCCTTATTTTCAGCTATTAGAGCTGTATCATAACCGAAGTTAATATTTCTCCCAGCAATTCTGATACCAGCATCTAAATCATCCAGCTAAGCATTTGCCATAATATATTCAACATATATATTAATAAGAGGGTTACAATACATAGCTTGTTGCATTCCTTTGTCAGTCTTCAACCAGTCAATTACATACTCCGTTCTAATTGCTGTTTCTTGTTCTACATTCAGACTGTATAGAGTTCTTTCATCTCTGACTGCATGTATATAGTTGGTCTGAATCCAATACAAAACATCTAGTGATATCTATGTGTAAAGCAATCGCTTATGTTGTTGAAAGAGAATGTTTGCAATAAGCAGGGAATGATCTTGACAAAATTCTACTAGTGCATATCCCACTACATTTCATACTCCATGACCAAGCTTCTCTGTTTTTCCAGTTGTTCTTTGACAAAAACGCTAGCATTTCTAGCACCTATGATGAATGCAATATCTTTTTGGTGTTATTTTAAGGAAGTGCTGCAGATGCTCATAAAATGGGTAAACTTCCTTCTCTCTGGCATCTGTAGTTGGAACATAAACTTGTTACTGTTGAATCACTTGCCTTGGACTATGAGATCATACTGTCACATTTTGGGGGTGTAAATGAGCACTTATTTTTAAACACCCTTGTATTAACTATGAGGACTACTCCATTTAAAATATAATATATCTTAGTGGGGAGCCAAAACAGATTATGGCATACAATGGCTATCAAAATGTTATTACTGCCCTAGATTTCGAATGTATTTAGTTTTCAGACACAGCAGTAAAACAACTCTTCAAGCAAAATGCATCAGAACATGTCACAGGTGGAACTTAGACTGCAAGCTCTTTTTAGTAGCAATGTATGTACTTCTTTATTTCTTCTCTCTATGAACCAGAAGACCCAACAGGGTAGACAACCCATCTGCAGCAGAGCACAAAACAGAAGAACATTACACAAGGCACACAACTGTCTAAAATAAAATGACAAGCAGCATATTAAATAATGCACTTCATTATATAAATTATAAAATTGTACCACGGTAGAAGACAAACTAGAAAAAAAGCAGACAGTCAAGTCAACCATTGTTTTTGTCTGTGTTTGACAGTCACGTCAACCATAGAGAAAAAACAATGGCTACCTTGCAAGTGAGCCCCTTTAGGATGGAAGTGGTTTTCAACCCTTTAGGATCAAGATATTTATAGCTGGTGGGCTGGGGACTGAGGTTTTCAGAATGGAACCATTGTAAATTCATGCTGCTTAAAGAAAGTGTTTGTTACCAATACATAGTCTCAGTCAAGAGCATGTACTAGACTGGGATAACAGAACCATCTACAGTACGTTCATGTATCAGACAACCACAGGTAAAATAGGGTAGGGATTGGTCAAACATAGAAGTAAGGACTTACCATAGAGAGGGTGAAGGAATGTAGAAGCAAAAAAAGAAGTGAAAGATGCTGAGAAATGCAATGAGAAATAGAGTAGGGAAAGGCAGAAATGTTAGGTTAGAGAACATGAGATGGATAAATGGCTAGGTAGGAAAAACAAATAGCCAAACTAAGCTAAGCAAATCAAAGCATTAGGGGTCAATAAAAAAGGTAGGCCAGGTTTGAGACTGGAAAGCAGTAGAAATGCTATAGTTGCATGACTGAGTATGTTTCATGTTTTACTGGAACTGCTTAAAAAGGTGAAAAAAAATATTTGATGTGTGGTGTCTCTGTGCCAAATTTCTATGGTTCCTGCACTTCATGTCTTTGTATTTTTAAATTCATTTGAGCACCTTTACCTGTGAGCTTCACTGTTACATCTATGGTTGGCTTGCATGTGCTACACCCATCTAGCTTAGAGGGTGTTTTTTTGCATAATTTACATTCATTCTTGCTTATTATTAATGTAGGATGGGTACAGACTTATGCTGTTTTTAATTTAATCTAGACGTCTTGTTTTTGGACCACCTTGCAAATTTAGGATATATATATATATATATAGCATATTATTATCCTGTTTTTAGTGAATACACTTCTGCTGAGCAATATGCCATTCACGTCAGTGAATTCATCAACATGATGTGATGTGTCCAGTTTGTTTTCATGTACTAGTTTACATGAGTTTTAATAATTTGTAATATATTCCTTTTATCAATGGTGTCAGAACGTATGTTTTAATGACATATGTTTTTACGATCCACAGGAGAAATGCATTAAATATATAGTGACACCTTCATATTTGTATTATTGTATGCTTAGGACAGGGACATTTCATCATTATTGTATGTTAATAATATTTTGTGTCCTTATCATTTTAAATATGAACATATAAGTATTTTGAGTATGTGTTTTCACCTCCATATTCACTGAATAAGTTCTTTGTAGTGAATGTTCTGTTATAATCAGGGATGTGTCTTCCACTTTATCATATTGATTAGTTTATTCAAGGTTGCCAAATTATTGACAACTGAAGATATGTTTATTAAATGTCTATCATATGTTTTAAGGGTTTTCTATAAGCTAAATTGTTTTATAAGAGCATTAGATACATTGTGTATATATGAGTCAGTGGTTATTTCCGTCTGACACAAATATATCCACTAGGGGCTGTATGTTACTATACAGCTAATTCAAAGGATGTGATGTCATCTTTAATGCTTTCTGTGATTGGATTTTACATACTTTTTAAATGCTTGCCATTAGTTTGTTGTATGGTCTGATGATAGTTTGTTGTATGGTCTGATGAAGCTAAGTGAAAGCGCTTACCGTCTATAATAAATACGTTTCTTATATATTTTTATGCTCGTGATTCTTCAAGCATTGCCATATTTGCTGAATACTACTTAACAATAATGGTACATTAAACTATAATAGTTAAAAAGCAAAAAAGTACAAGAATCAATATAACTGCAAATGTACATCTTATTTTTAAATTGGTAAATCATTCAGAGTATAAGTCAGTTTCTTCATTACACATAATCTCTGTGGCTAACTCCTTTCAATCAAAAGTGAGCGTCTCAACTGTAAAAAGGAAAACAACTCTCAAATGGAAAACCATAGTCCTATGTCAACAACCAGCAACTGAAAAAGGAGGCTGGGAAAATAATTAATCTATATTTTACTCTCTAATTAACTGATGTTGATAGATGAATGTCGACTTACTGATAAAACCATGAATAATACACACATACAGGATAAATACTCATGAAAAAAATACATCACATTTCACCTTTCAAAATAATATTTAAATTTAAGATATTCAGAATTATTCCTTATAAGAAGACAGTTTCCCAGCATGTGATCCACTGTGGTACTCTTTTTTTGCATACCTCTAAGCTGTCCCCGATTTTCAGGAACATCCCTGACTGATTTTTGGCTCAAAATTTTGCTCTGCCCATCTTAATCCATCATAAAACGTTGCTGGCAATTTAGGGAGAAAAGTTGGTAGAGTATACTTAATAAATATGACAATATTTGCACTTCTTTGTCTTCACAAAATTCATGTTGATTCACATTCTCTTATTCTGTTCATTCCTCAAATCACTAGCCCTAATATTTTAAAAAAGTGTCCCTGACTCTCCTGATTCTGGAGGTAAGGGTTTGATATCTATGCTTATTTGCCTGGTTTGAAGCTGGATAACATAGCTACATTATAGTTATTACAGTCCAAAAGCAACTACTAAAATAGAATGTTGTTACAGGCTGGCTACAACATGATTAACACAGACGTGGTTAAAGCTGCTAAATATAAACTGTTCAAATAATATGTATCAAACAGTATTTAGGCAGTGGATTTCTTTTCATTTCAACTGCTAGCATTATATGGTACAGGGCTTCTTAAACATTTTCTACTCACGACCCAGTTTTCACAACAGAAAATTTTACATGACCCTGCGGCTATATATATATATATATATATATATATATATATAATTAAAACAGGCATACAAATAATACATTTACTGATAATAAATCAAAAATAAATTTATTTCAAAACATTTCTTTGGTATACATATAATTTTACTACACTCGGCCTAGAAGACAAAAAGGCCTTTAAATACTACCTACATAATGTAGGTTGCTTGTAAGTTCTAGAAGACAAAAATGGCCTTTAAATACTACCTACGTAATATAGCTTGCTTGTAAATTTTGATTCATCTATATACTGATTAACTAATACAGGCCTTTTTGGATTACTAGCTTTTACCATACAACTGCTAATCATTGCACTACTGAAATTACACTACTGTATGTTTAGTAAGCAAACCTACAATGTTGTTAGTTGAATTAATAAACAAATTAGAAGTCAGCAGAAGGTCTCTTGTAGACAAGCCAGTAGAATTTTGTTCCTCATATAATGCAAGGGAGCAAGACAAAGGTGGAGAGCTGAAATGTGAGGATTCAGTAAAATCCATTGGACTGGAAACAAATCTTCATACAGCCTCTCTTTAATACAGAATCAAACATTATGAATGTCATATAATACATCTGGATAAGCAGGTCCACCCTTGCAAACTGCAGGACTAATGCCACCATGCATAAGGCAGCCTGGCATCTGCAGGCTTCCTGGGCTATTAATCCACAATATACCCATGCTTTGCATGAAGACTTTCCTTTCCAAATGTCTTGTTCATGCCACGCAAAGTGGACAAAGCATACAAACAGACTTCTAAACCAAGTCAGCAAGAATAGGGAGAAAGTTGGTGGGTATGGTAATAAGGACATACCTGCTTATCCAGATCACTGTGGTAAGCATTTCTGAATATGATATAAGGAGGTCCACCCTTACAAACAGCAAGACAGGGTCAAGTTCATCTTCCTATGTTGGCTCCATCATGAGAATATACCCCCTGATTATGGTGGTCCTAAAAGAAGACCAGGACCTACAAATCACATCCATACTGTAGTCACTTATAATGTATTCAATGAAAACCACAAAGTTGCTACACCAATATAATTCAAGGCTTTATTATGAAAGAAGATTTGGAAGGTTGCCACTGCTCTATTGCAATAAGCCATTGGTTCAGAATACAAGGCATAACAGAATTTGAAACAGTTGGTTAATCACTTAACTAGAGAAGTTTTTGAAACTTTTCAAGTTTTTTTTGTTAAAGAGGGAAATGCACACACACACATACACACACACCTACCTGTCACTTGTCCACTGTGTTCCACACTCCCCAGTCCAAATGTCTTTTGGAATTCAAATTCTGCATGCGCAGAAGATGATGTAAACAATTGGTTGCACAAATGCAATAGGTGTTTGTGACCTGTTTTCATCTTCTGCATTCCTTCTTGAACTCATTACATCTCAGTGACGCCTCCAGGTACATCTGCAGTTAACTCCTACTGACACCTGTAGGTGTCAAATATTGCTTGTTTGTATTTGCATCAATAATTCCAAAACCATGCTATGTACAAGGTTTCATAAGATTTCTTCTTAAAGCTTACACAATGACAAACTCAACTACATTAATATTTGAGTTCTATCTAGTGCAGATAAAAAAGTATTAACTGTTCTTTTATGATATTATTTATACAGATATAACTTTCACATTTTTCTAAATATCTCATCAACCAAGTAACATAAACAGAGATACTTAGCCTCATATGAAAGATCTCAGTTATGTGAATAAAACAATGCTGATAGTATGTGTATAAGTTGAGTGGTTGATGAGTTATTGTAAGTTGTTTACAAAATATTACAAATGTAATAGCTATTGTGTTTACTGTGGTCTATATTATCCCAATACAAAGCACAGGTCGGTGAACGCCTGTTCGCCAACCAATAAACATAGAACTGTCATTTTCTAGGGGAAAAAATTTCTTGGCCAAGCAGAAACGACACAGGATTAGAAACCTATCAAAGTGAGGGGCATTGCCCCCCACACCCCCAATATGGGGGGGCTGCACCCCCCACACCCCCTAACTAAATATACCAATTCTGAGATCATATTACAGTGGGGAAAAGGGCAAATCCATGACAATGGCCAAGCAATTTTTTTTCCCTAGGAAAAAATTTTGCTGTAGTAGCTGTTCATGGAAATGACAGTTTGATGTTTATTGGTCGGCGAACAGGCATTCGCTGACCTGTGCTTTCGATGTGACCATATAGACCTGTCTATGGTGACTTATAAAATTCCATTTAATACCTAGAACCTAAAGAATACTACCACTATAAAAATAGTTTGTGCTGAAGAGTTTGCCATTTATACCTCTTTCATAATCCCTATGGTTCCAGAGATATGAGCATTTGTTTGAAACGTGAGGACATCATTTGATTCTGTGAAAACGCTTAGGCTCTGCCCATTGGAAGTTACAGTGCGAACTTCCTAAGCTCCATTGAAGTGAATGAGTTAAGAACACCCTTAAAAAAACAGACTATTTTTTTTTCTGGACAATACACTGTCCATCAAAGGCAGTTTCTGTTTTCCAGACAGTTGGTCGTTGCATCTCCAGAAATTTTTACTGTTGCCAAATTTTTCACAACCCCAACATTCAGTTACATGACCCCATATGGGGTTGTGACCTATAGTTTAAGTAGCCCTGATGTAATACAATAAATTTAAGTAAATACTTGAAAAAAAAGCCTGTTGTGACAGAAAATGCATTATTTATATAAATAATCAATAAAATCTTACCAGAAAGAAATATGAAGATTAATTATGTTTATTCAAGCAAGGTATATAATAATAAAGTTAATACTGAGGTTACAGTACTGTTAATATGTCACCCCAACCCCGTTATGTAAAAATGGAGAAAAGGAATTGTAAATGGATGGATGACTAAGCATGATAGTTATTTTCATCATAGGATCATAAGAAGTTACTAAGCTAATGGCCCTAGGGCCCTTACAAGCCTAGCCAAGTTCTACCATTATTTCCATGATCAGCACCTATTGCCTCTGTCCAAGAGGGACACAGGTGGAACCCCAGATGAATTTACTGTTACCCATCCAACTGTCCACACTGCGTTTGAAGAGGGTCAATGAGGTGCTCTGTTTGACATGAAGTGGGAGCCTGTTCCAAAGGTGTGGTAACCTCTGGGAGATAAATCTGTCCCTCCAGCAGGTTCTGTTAATGTAACATACCAGGTTAAGGTCTAGGGCAAGTAACCCATGTACCATTTGACTTGCGAATATGAAGAATTTCCAATAACACAGGGTCAGAGATTGCCTTATATGCAAGGCAGAGATCAACTCTGAGTAGTCTGTATGAAACAGAATAAAGTGACAGTGATTTCAGATGATCCACATGCACATGCAGATGCTGAAGACCTTGAATTTTCTTTGTGCGGAAGCTTTGTGGTCTCTCCAGTTGCTGCAGGTGCTTGGAAAGGTACATACCAAAAGGCGCATTGTACTCAATTATTGGCCTGATGAGTAAAGAATACAGGGAGGTTCTAACTTCTTTTTTTTTCTGGAGGCAATGCCCTTACTTATGAGATGAGCAATACAGAATGCCCTTCTTACCACTTTGGAGACATGGTGATCAAAGGTAAAGTTGCTGTGTGCTCAGGTCTCTCACTACTGGGTGCATACTTAGGGTGTTGCTATTGATGTGGTAGTTAGCAGGAACATCGCTCTTACCAAAAGGGATGATAGTAAATTTTTTTGCACTGAGTTTAAGGACATGACTTTGGCACCAATCATTTGTTTGCGTAAGACCCTCTTGTAGGATGTTGACATCATTTGGAGATTCTACGACCTCTCCCAGCTTTCAGTCATCAGCAAACTTTTTCAACCACAGACCATTAGTTTTTGCTTGTACTTTGGAGAAATAGATTCCAAACAGTAGAGGTCCCAGGACTAATCCCTGTGGAACACCACTGGTTATGGGTCTGCTGCTGGAAGTGGATTCCCCTATACTGACTGTATGTGTTCTAGCAGTGTGTCAGTTAGTGGCCCATCTAAATACATAAGGGTTGATACCTAGCTGGGCAAGTTTGTCAATGATGCCTAAGTGGGGGAATAGTGTTAAAAGCCTTGACTAAATGTAGGTGGGCTGTACGCACAGATTTCTCCTTGTCCAGGGCGTTGGTGACTGTCTCAAAGAAGTCCATCATGTTTAACAGGCATGATCTTCCTTTGACAAATCCAAACTGAGTAGGGTCAAGTGTTTGGAGATTACCTATATCTTTGCTGATAAGGTCCATGATGATTCGCTCCATGGCCTTGCAGATAAGGCTGGTCAGGCTAATAGGTATATAGTTCCCAGGGTCACTACCTTTGTGCAAGGGAATAACTGTGGCCATTTTCCATTCAGCTGGGGTGAAGCCGGTGCTTAGACTATGACTGAAAAGAGTACTCAATGGTGTTGCTAATTCTTGTTGGAGTCCATGTTGGACACAGCCTAGGATGTTTACCAGGCCTCATAGATGCTGTGTTTTGGCCTTAGAGAGGGCATTTACAACCTGCTCTTTAGAGATACAAGGTAGGGGGCAGGTGGTAGGGATGTCATGGGGTATGTGTGGTAGGGACAAGGGAGTGAAGTTTTCATATAACCTGTTGGCCAACAGGTTAATTATATCCACAGGCTCAGTATATGGGGTGTCATTAACTACCAGTTCAGCACAAATCTGGGCCTTTCCTTTTTTGATATTTTAGATATAAATTGAGCAGTCTAGTTTCAAATTCAACTGGAACTAGTTTTAAATGTAAACATGGTGTAGTGAAAGAATGGCAATAGCATTTATTAACAATTACATTATTTATTTTAACCTAAGAAGTGTAAGAAATAAAACTGTTAAGAAAAAGAAACAATATGTGCACCTTTAGCAGTAATATAAGAAGTCTGAGGGGTCTATGGTTTCTGTTGTCTTGTCAGAGTCACACATCTCTGTCAAGGCATCTGGTAACCCACAGATGGCTTGACTTCTCCCCCTGCTCACACTGTTGAGACCTCTCTTGAAGCTGATAAGGTGTAGGGTTTAGACACATCTCCTCCAACTGACCAGATGGCTAGGAAGGCCACATAGGGGTAATCCCAGCTGGATATTTATGAGGAACTAGATGATATACCACAGGTTCTCAGCTGAGAGAACATACTTGGCACCTTTACTGGGGTACATCAGTAGTCTGTCCCTCCTAGCTTCATTTCAGCACATACTGCCAAAAAGAGGCAACAGAATACTAAGCATGTTTCCTCTCTTGTTACACCTTCTCCTTCTGATCAGTAATAGGAGTGGTACAACTTTTTCTAACGGCATTTAAAGCCTTAATGTTTCTGAATCCTCCTCAGATTTTCTCTCCTCCTCCTTCCACTCCTGAGAAAGGGAAAACACATCTTCTAAAGATGTGAAATCTTCAGATTCTGATCATGAATCGTTGGCTTATTCTCCCCAGATTCAATCTCCTACAAGATTTGAGTCTGAAGGTGAAGTACTCCTGACTCTCCTTTAGGATACTTGTCTTTTGGTGACACTGTTCTGAAAATGATGCAACACTTCATCTGAGGAGGGGAACAAGTTTCAGACATTCAAAAACATTATGACTAATTGAACATGGATATCCTTAAGCCTTCAGCAACTCCTCCAATGTTAGATGCCTTGCAATATACCTTTTTGTCTGCATCTCTGGCACCTGAGTTTCAGTCAGCCACCTATACCTAAAAAAAACAGGTTCTATAAATCTGGATGCTCACAAATATTTGTATAAGAATCCTTCCTCTAATCCAATTGTGATATCAGTGGAATATGATAAAGCCTCTAAGCGTTTGCCATTTGCTAACATACGACCAACTGATAAAGACAGAAGGGCTACGGATTGGTCTGGAAAGAAATTGTACACCTCTACCACTCTTTTCTTTCTGTGTCATAATTTACCAAACCACTATGACTGGATACTAGTTGGCTATTTTTGACAACATGAATAAGATTATTTCTGATACACCTGATCCAGACAATAAGAATATGCTTCATTCAGCTACACAAGCAGCAAGACATTCCATACAATGTGGCTACAGTGCAGCTGATGCCTCTTCCAGAGGAGCAGCAGCTACTAAATCAGGTCTTAAGCAGTATATCTGGCTTTGTATCCAGTCCTTGCCAGATGATGTTAAGGCTAAGCTTCTGAATGTTTCCCTAGACAAGACTAATCTGTTCAGACCAGCTTCGGCTGAAAATTTTAAAACACTGCAAGAAAGAATGTAAATTATGCAAGATTTCAAACAGCTTTTCTCTCCCCCATACCAAAGTGCCAGAGAAACTATCCTTCCAAAAATGGTCCATTTTCCTATAAAAGCCAAAAATCCCAGCAAAAAGGAAATAAATTATCTAAGAAAAGGTGACAGGATAAACCTAAGACAAACTTAAAGAGATCCAAATGATCTTTTGGTGAAAAAAGCTTGAATTTATAGGTTCAAGGGTTCATAGGTTTATACTAGGCTATCTGCCCTGGGGCATTTACAAGCCTAGCCAGAGTGTGCTTGGCTTTCGCCACCCTTTTAGATTGGTTTACTGTGCCTCTGTAGAGTAGTTCACAGAAGATAGCCCTTTTAAGGTTAGTTTACTGTGCCCCTGTCTAGCAGGGACACAGAAGAGATCGCAGGGGTGAACTTACGATCTCCCATCCACTCGTCAAGATTTCTCTTGAAGAGGGTCAGTGAGGGGCTCTGCCTAACATGGACTGGGATTCTGTTCCAGAGTGAGAGTAGCCTCTGGGATATGAATCTGTCCCTCCAGCATGTCCTGTTTATTTCTATGCTGAGGTTTAAGTCCCTGGAGCATGTAGCTCTAAGGGATTTGGATTTCCTGAGGTGGAGCATGTCCATTAACTATGGGTTGGACATGGCTTTATACGTCAGGCATAGATCACCTCTGAGTAGGCGGTAAGCAACTGAGTAGAGCTGGAGTTGTTTTAGCCAAACTGCATAGGGCATCTGTTTGAGTCCCTTGATCCTCTTGGTGAGGTACTTTTGGGGCCTCTCCAGTTGCTGCAGGTGTCGGGTAAGGTACATCCCAAATGGGGCATTGTATTCAATTATGGGCCTGATGAGTGATGAGTAGAGGGGCACAATGACCTCTCTTGTTCTATGGCTGCCTTTTTCCTTCCTGCTCCACTTCCATCCATCTCCACCGATCCCCTATCATTCTTACAGGAAGGGGTCCGAATGGAGAGACGAAAAGTCAGCAAGCAAAGGAGAGTAGTGCTGAAACTGAATTCATCCTCAAGTCTTGGTGAGTGCCTTCGCAAGGTGAACCCTGTTTTCACAAAATCTCACCAAGACGACATTGATATATAGACTATTTATATAGCGTATATCATGGACAGAAATAGATACAAAATTTAAAAAGATAGCTGGGTGCTCAAGACCCAGGATAAAAAAGTGCCCAATACCAGTAGGTGCACTGGTGCCAGGACTGGAAAAAATGACAGTGTAGAATCCTCAGAATATGGAAACATTCCTACAATGGGGCCAGGCCCAGGTAGAGGATGTCCCCCCATTGTAGAACAAAGAAGCAGTCCAAAGAAAAGCCATAAAGATGATAGCATGGGCTATTGAGGTTAAGAAAGAAACTATGTATTGTTACTATTATGCAAAAAGCCCATAATTTCTAGACACAAGATATACAAAACAAGACAGAAATTAGAAGAAAGTAAAATACTTCAAGAAAAACTGTCAGAAGCTTCAAATGAAAATTTGTGTTCATTAATACAACAGATTTGTGAAAAACAGTATATAGATCAAGAAACTTTGATCCGTTTGGAAAAAGAAGCATCTCAGGAAGTGCGAAAGTATAAACAACAAAACCTAGAGATATTTGAACAATGTCAAAAAGAGATATGGACATGAGAAAGAAAGAGAGATATGATATGGTGCAATATTTATTCAAAGGAGAAAGCCAAATTAATCAATATAGAGAAGGCAGCCCCAAAAACATTTGAAGAGAAATACAGGCAAAGGCATCCAGATATGGAAAATTTTACAATAAAATATAATATCACAAAGATGGAACATAGAAAATAAGATTTGTAAAGTAGAAGTTAAAAAAATAGAAGTTATGGAGTGCCTGTGAAGTGAAGGATTTGGTGTAGAAGGTCTAATACAGGTTACATCACAGTATGATGGAGTGAGTCCCCAAAGTAAGGAGAAACAGGAAGCTCAGGAGACATCTAAAGAGTAAATATGGACATGGGAAAGAAAAAGAGATTTAATATGGTGTAATATTTATTCAAAGGAGAAAGCAAAACTAATGAAAACTAACCAATACAAAAAGAGCAGTGCCAAAGATATTTAAAGAGAAATACCGGCAAAGGAATCAGGACATGGAAAACTTTACAATACAAAAAATAAGAAGACAAAGAGGAAAAGTAGAAAAGGAGATTAGTAATGGAAAAGTTAAAGAAATAGAAACTGAGGTTATGGGGACCTACAAAGTGAAGGATTCAGTGCAGAAAATTGAATGCAGAAAGCACCACAACAGGATACAGAAATGGATATCCAAATTAAGGGAAACCAGTGGAACAGAAAACAATTGGTCAGGTGACATATCAAGATATTTTGGAGGCTTCCACAGGAAATCAGTATAAACATTCACTTGAAGCTAGACAGCAAGGAAAGGAACAGGAAACTGTGGAAACTCTGATGCAGTCAATGTTGTGGAGTGATAGGCCAGTGAGTTCCCATATGACAGAACAACAGATGGCACAGGATGAAACTGAAGAGAAGGTGCCACAGGAAGATGCTATAGAACTTTCTATAGAATGCCCACAGGGAATGGAAAACAAGGGATGTGCCCTCAGTTTGGAAGAAAATGAGCTAAAAGAAGAGTTGCTTTAGTTAATAGACATGGAAAGATTTATTAGGATCAATGAGAGGAATAGAATGCAGAAGGTCAATAAATCCCAAAAGTCAGAAATCTGGTAAAATGAATGCAGTAATTAGAACTGTCCATAGAGATCCATGTGATATAATAGAAGTAAACAGGACACATTACTGTGCTGCTAAATAAAAAAACTGTCTTTTGGCTTTTTCCGATTAAGGGTCGCCACAGCAGAACTCCGGTCCGCTAATGATTGGCAGTGAATTTTTATGGTGTCGAGTTACCATTGTGGCACCCAACCTTCAAGGAAGGCACACCCACACATGCACACACCTACCTGCATGTCTTTAAATTCATTCGACCACAGGGAGGACATGCAGACTCCGCACAGAAGGCACTCCAGCCGAGAATCGAACCGGAGAACCTCTTGCTGTGAGGCGACAACGTTAATCGCTGCACTACCGCAGCCTCACAATAACAGATAAAGTTCAACAAGAACACAGGGTAGTGAGGGAAAGGAAGGGGATAAATCAAATACCATCACAAAGTATTGAATAGAGAAAACTATAAAGCAATTAAGGCAAGAAGTGTCATTCTTAGAAGACTATAGAAGAGGGAATAGATCAACAAAAACACTGAGAAAGATAGATGTGATTAAAGCAATGCACAGTGTTAGAACAGACCAGGATCTATCATGCACTATTGCAAATAACAAACTAAAAATTTCAACACAAGCAGAAAAACTTAGAAGATACACAGATAAATATAAAGGAAAGGTACAAAATAAGCAATTTAATGATGACTCAAAAAAAAAGTTTTATACAGAACTGGGAAATAAGGTAAAAGGAATTGGAAGACTGCCAAAAAATGAGGAAGTAGATACATTTTGGAGAAGTACCTATGAAGATCCTGTGGAGCATAACAAAGATGCTAAATGGATAGAAGAAATAAAAGAAGGAATAAGAAGTTTAAAGATGCAGGATATGAAATGGGATGAAGTAACAGCCAGAGAGATTGAAACAAAGTTTAGAAAAGCCTCTAATTGGAAACCCCCAGGCCCAGATAAAGTGCCTAACTTTTGATTAACACTATTAACATCTTTGCACGAGGATTTAGCCATAAGTAAGAACTATTTATATGCACACTCCGAAGAGACACAAACCTGGCTAACAACAGGCAAAATAATGCTCCTTCTTAAGAGTGAACCTGCAAGCTATCCTAAAAATTATAGACCAATAACTTGCCTTCAACGATGTATAAACTATACATGGGAACTGATACTGACAGAGTTTATAATCATTTAGAAGAAAACTCAATTATAGCAGTAGAACAAAAGGGCAATAAAAGAAAGCCATATCGAACAAAGGATCATTTGTTGTTAAAGTCATACTGGAGAACTGTAAAAAGGGGAAGAATTTAAGTATGGCATGGATTGACTATAAAAAAGCATTTGATAGAATCCCACACTCTTGTATAAAAGAATGCTTAAAAATGTATAAGATATACCCTACACTGATCGACTATATTACAATGACCATGAAACAGTGACACACCACTTTGAAATTAAGCCATGATAAAGGACAGATTATTATCCCAGGGATAAAAATTAAAATGTGGAAATTCCAGGGTGACTCTGTCACTGTTGCTATTCTGCCTTGCCTTTAACCCATTAAGCTGTTTACTTAACAACTTTGGCCATGGCTACAATTTAGCTCCTAAAAAACAATAAAGTGTAAAAACTTCTCATCTTCTCTTTTTCGATGATTTAAAACTGTATAGCTCATCAGATGAGGAACTGAAAGCACAGCTGTAGGTTGTCAAAACTTTTTTAGATGATATAAGAATGTCATCTGGTCTTGATAAGTGTGCAAAAGTAACCTTTAACGCAGGAAAACTGCAGCACCAGGAAAACATCAGTTTGGGACCAGAATGTGATATAAAAGAACTTGAGCAAGAGGGAGTGTATACATGTTTGGGAACTGATGAAGGATCAACAATAAAACATGAACAAATGCGAATAAAACTTAGTAAGGAATACATTAGAAGATACTTTAGAAGATTTAAATTAATTCAGAAAACAGCACCTCTAGGAACAAAATCCAGGCTATAAATCAATTTGCTCTTCCTGTCCTAACTTACAGTTTTGGAATGACTGACTGCCCCCAAAACATGTTGGATGGACTAAATAGGAAAACAAGAAGGATGCTTCATGCTAACCAAATGATTTATAAAAATCAGTGTATATCAAGATTATATATTCACTGTTCTGAAGGAGGGCTGGGCCTCCTTGAAAATGATTACATGTATAGATCTGCAATCGTGGGGCTCCACACATATTTGCTGACTTCATAAGACCCATATGTAGTGAAAGTTTTGAAGCATGAGGAGAATAAATCTAAGATGACTTAGCAGAAGCATATTGACATCAAGTAGGAATGGAAATCAAACTAGAAGTAGATAAAAATCAGCCAGCAAATGAATGTGCCAAAAAACATAAGAAAGAATATAAGGTGAAGGATCAGATGAGAAGGCAAGAAATGTGGAAAAAGCATAAATATAGTTGCAAGTATAGAAAACTTCTGAAAGAACCTCATGTTGATCAGGAACAACTGCATGAATGGTTAGGGAGGGGTGAATTCAAACCAAGAGATGAAAGGCTAATATTGGCAGCCCAAGATAGTGGGCTACGTACACACTGGTTTACAAAGTCCATTGAATGTGTGAAAGAAACAGACAAATGTAGGTTTTGTAAAATCGAATTGGAAACAGTCGCACACCTCACTGCTGGGTGTGACATGCTAATGGCAGAATGACTGTATACTGAAAGGCATAATAATGTGGCAATTCTGTTGCACTGGGGATTGTGTAATCATTATGGTACTGAAGCAGCTGAAAAACACTGGAAACATGAGTTACAATGCATCATAGAAAATGATGAAGTTTATATCACATGGGATCACCCATTACCAACAGTTCAAAAAATAGATGTTAGAAAACCAGATATAGTGGTCTAAGAAAAGAATATAAAAGAAGCATTGATCATTGAAATTGCTACACCCAGTAACTACAGTGTATTGCATAGCGAGAGACACAAAATCATAACATATCAGGATCTGCAGGCAGAAATGAGAGTAGCTGGCAATTCAGTTTATACATAGTTTAAAAGTGCAGTATACAGAATAAAAATACTTACTTTTCTGTAGATTCCAAAGGATGTCTTGGGTTTCATATGGATTCACTCCAGAAATCAGAAACAGCACAGCAATCCTAGAACAGCTCCTATAAACTGAACACAGGCTCTTGCAAAGGTGTTGCCTAAATACAAGATAGGTTAAGCAATTTCCAAACAAACTGGACAGTAGACATGCTCAACACTGAGGCTTATTCCAACAATTTCCAACTCAGATGGGTCCTTTGTTACACTCTTGTCACAAGCTTGTTGTGACAACCCTCCACTTCTGGGCCAGTAATCAAAGAGTCTCAATCTTTACCACTGGCATTTGTAGGGAACATTCACTGAGAAGACAACAGGTGCACATGCAGTATTTCCAGATGCAGTTCTCTGCATCAAGTACAATCAAGCACAATTTCCCTTAAGAGCACACAGGGAACACAGTCAGTCCAGGGCTGGCTTCTCCCTCTTTCTTCATATCCCCAATAAGACTCCTCACTGGCACAGCTATAGAGTTGAGATCTCAGCTGAGTGTCCACGCAAAGACCTCCAGCACCCTCTCTGTCCAAAGACTGCTTCATGTCCCTGCCAAAGTAGCTCACACACACACACACACACACACACACACACACACACACACACACACACACACACACACACACACACACACACACACACACTCTTTGAGATTAGGCTGGCACAGGTTTACTAGCTATGCCCCCTCTTGCCCAGACTATAAGGTAGTTATCACTGCCACCAGAACCCCCGACTAGCTATTTTAAGGCCCTTAACAAAGGGTGTCCAATTTTACTGAGGGGAATTAATATTAATACAAATGGTAGTTTGACCAAGAGCAAGGCTATTAGCAGTGGCCCACAGTGTCACCAAATAAATATGTAAATACTCTCAAAACTTACATATCCCTACAAAGATCAGCCACGATGAAAGGTTTAAACATATTTAATAATAAATAATAAAAGAACAAGACAATACTAAATATCAACTCACAGTGATATCACAGTTCAAAATCACAGAAAACATTTAAAATAACATTGCAGGAAAGACTCAGACAAATAAAGAAAAACAATATATAAACTAGGCTTCACTTTATTCCTGACTGAATCTAAGAGAATTATACTATTCCCTACTTACTTAATAGAGCAAGGCAGATGATGTGGATAATGGTCCTTCTTGTTGTCAGGCCCAAGACAGAATACAGAATGCTCAGTCTCACTAAGAGACTTCTCAAAATAATATCTAAAATATTACTTCTGGGATAGCTTGCAGAATGACATCACTTCGGGTGATCTGACTTCAAGTTCCCATGCAAACCCACATTGCTGGAAGCTGGCAGGATTTAGCGCCTACCTATAAAACTACACACACAAGAGCTTTTGCTCAGATCTGTGGCAGGTGCTGGAAGTCATAAAATAACTGCATACCTCCACACTTCCAGAGTAGTCATTAGTTTACCCCAAAGGCAATACAGAAAGTGTCCTAGTGCAGACTTTGTGTCTTTGGCTGCAATGAAACCTGTGAAATAGCATATTTATGGTATGGCCCATAAAGTGATTTAATTTCAAATATATTTTAAAGTTTGCTGGACTGAGGTTAACCTCCTGTCTCCCAGTTTCCTCTGTTAAAACATACACATTTAAACAGTTACAACAGTACATGTACATTTCTGTTCTCTCCAGTAGGGCACACTGTGGATGCATTTCAAACACAAGCGCTTTACAAACACCTTTTCAGCACAAGCATATGTACAAATCAGTTTGATATACACATGTCACAGAGTTTCAATACATTTTTAACACAAGCATCTTGTATAAATCAGTTTGATATTCACAAATGACATATAATTATTTACAAAATTCCAGCTAGCTGTGCTGGCAGTACCTCCTATCGTCACCCCCCCCCTTCCTTGAAGACTCAAGCTAGTTTTTCAAGTGGCCCTTGAGAAACGTTTCTTGACAGGAATGAGCTTATCTGGGAATACATTACCCCATACTTTGTCTTGGGAGTCCATCTACATTGACATTGCTAACCCCACTGTGATGCTGTACTGTCATATCATATGCCTGTAACCCTAGGCTCCACCTTAGTTACTTGGCATTTTGCTGGCTGGCTCGATGTAATCATGTTAAGGGATTTTGGTCAGTAACTACAGTGAATTTCCTTCCATGCGGATAAGGCTGAAGTTTCTGCAGTGCCATACTATGGCTAGACATTCCTTTTCTACAGCTGCATAGCATTCCTCCCTGGGTTGGAGCCTATGGCTGAAATATACCACTGGGTGCTCTTCTCCCTCTGAGGAAACCTGGCTGAGTACAGCCGCCCACCCCGTGGTTTGAAGCATCCACCTGCACAACAAATTATTTGCTGTAATCTGGACTGGCTAACACAGGGGGTCCTCCCAAAGCTCCTTTAAGCTTCTGGAATGCCTGCTCACATGCTAGGGTCCACACTACCTTATCTGGCCTGTTTTTCCTTGTCAGGACTATGAGGGGAGCAGCTATGGTACTATAACTGGGGAGAAACTTTCTACAGTACCCTGCTGTCCCTAAGAATGCACTCACCTGCTTTTTGGTAACAGAGGCAGGCCATGCCTGAATAACTTCCACTTTGGCAGGTACTGGCCTGATCTTACCACTCCCCACTCTATGCCCCAGGTAGGAAACCTCTGCCATACCCACCTGACAATTATTGGGCTTAATGGTCAATCCTGTCCTCTGTAGTCTGTCCAGCACCTCCCTGACATGCTGAAGGCGCTCTTGCCAGGTATGACTGTTAGATGGCAATATCATCCAGGTAAGCAAGGGTAAATTCTCCTGCTTCTGCTAGGATATAATCTACCAGCCTCTGGAAAGTCACTGGGACATTTTTCATCCCAAAGGGCATCTTCGTGAACTCATACAAGCCAAAAGGAGTCAAAAAGACTGACCTCTCTCTAGCATTGGGATTTAAAGGCATTTGCCAGTAGTTCTTGGTAAAATCAATAGTGATCAGATTCTTAGCCCCACCCAGCTGCTCTAGGGCTTCATCTGTCCTAAGCATGGGATAAACATCTGACTCTGTAGTTTCCTGTCTTGTCCACACAGAACCTGGTGCTGCTATCCTTCTTTGGCACCAGCACCACTGGGGAGGCCCAGGGACTGCTGGACTCCTGGATTACCCCCAGTTCAAACACTTCCTATATCTCCTCCCTCAAAGTCTGTTTGACTCTCTCAGGCACCCTATAAGGGGCCTGCTTAATACGCCTTTGGGGTCCTGTATCCACATGATGCTCCACCAGGTGGGCACACCCTGGTTTCCCAATGAACATGTCCCCAACACCTGTAGCACTGCTCAGATTTCTCGAACCTGGGTAGGGGACAGCTGCTGGGACATTGCTATCCCTTAAACTGAGGCGTCAGTCCGAGCCTCACTGAGGAGATCAGTCACAAGATCCCCCTCAGACTCCTTCTATCCACTGCAAATACTCAGCACAAGGGTCTCTCTATCATGGTAAGGTTTTATCATGTTAACATGGTACAGTTTGTACCCCTGCCTCCTGTCTAGCAATTCTACCATGCAGTTAACATCACTGACCTTGCTTATCACTTTGAAGGGTCCCTCCCAAGCTGCCTGCAGCTTACTGCATCTGACAGGAATGAGAACCATAGCCTGCTGCCTCACAGCATACTCTCTGGCTCGAGCATTCCTGTCATACCAGACTTTTTTCTGCTGTTGGGCTTCTGCCAGGTTCTCCTGGGCCAAGCTCATGAGTTCCCTGAGCCTTGTTCTGAGGTTTGGGGCATATGCCACAACAGACTCCTTGTGGGATTCACAGTCATCCTCCCACTCATTGTGAATCAAATCTAGAGGTCCCCTAACTTTATGCCCATACAGTAACTCAAAATGTGAGAACCTGTGGCTTCCTGGGGAGCCTTTCTGTCAGCAAACAACAGATGGGGCAAATATTTATTCCATTCTTTCTTACACTGGTCTGCAAATGCCCATAGCATGGCCTTTACTGTAGAATTTAACCTCTCCACAAGACCATTAGTCTGGGGGGTGGTCTTTAAGTGCTTCACCCCCAAGTGGTCCCACAGACAAGCCGGCAGGTCTGACATGAAACTGGCACCTCTGTCAACTACCTTGTTGAAAAGCTCTAGCAAAGCATTTGCCACCTTTTCTGCTTCTATGAAGGACAGATCCACCGCCTCAGGGTATCTAGTAGCATAATCTACCACTGGGATATACTTCTTCCCTGTGGAACTTGGGTACTCAGAGGCCTCACAATATTCACAGATATCCTCTGAAATTGTTCCTCTATCACAGGCAAATTGATCAAAGGAGCTTTGACCTTGTCTCCTGTCTTACCTACTTTTTGGCACTGCTCACAGGTCTTGCAGTACCCTGTTACATCACTTGCAATCCCAGGCCAATAAAAGTTCTGCATAATAAGTCTCTTGGTACCTTTTATGTCCATATGACCTGCAAAGGGAATGTCATGGGCTATGGCTAGAAGTGCCAGATGGTAGGCTCTGGGCACTACCAACTGTTGTATTCTCTCACCCTCTAGCCCTCCCTCAGGGGTCCATTCTCTATACAGTAACCCTTTGTTCCAGTATACAGAATCCCCTTTTCCTTGAAAATCAGCACCTCCCTGGCTACCTCCCTCAAGCCTTGTAATGTAGGGTCTGAGAGCTGAGCCTGTCTCAGCTCTCTTTTTGTAACCCTTCTCAGCATCCCTTCCACAGGATGTCTGGTCTCTTCTGACAGTGGTGCCTCACTGCCAGCCTGGGTACTACTACTCACCTCTTCCCTTGAAGTCACACTGTCCAAGGGAACATCAGTACCCACCAGCAGCTGTGGCTCACCTTCAGTCTCACTGCTACAGGGTAGCTCCCTCGCTGAAGGAGCCGCATCACCAGTCCTGGCTTCAGGTGTGTGGTCTCTCTGTGTCCCCCCCAGGCTGCCAGACTCTGATGCCTGTCTCCAAGTTTGATTGTGTGTCACTGCATGCACACAAGGTACTGCATTATCAAAATCATTCCCTATCAGGAAATCTGCAGAGATATCCTCATACACAGCTACGTGCTTGCTTCCTTTTCCACCCTACAAGTCAAGGTGAACCCTCGCCGAAGGTATTTGGAATGGGGTCCCTCCTAAAGCTCTGACTGGAGTAGTAGTGCCCCTCTTTAACCATTGCATGCTTCACAATGGTTATGTCAGAGGCTGTGTCTCTCTTAGCAGTGGCCCATTTCCCATCTACTAAGATAGGATATAACCTCTTGTGGTAGTTTGGTACCGTTGTTGTCTCCAGACACTGACATTCTGTTATTCCCACTTGCTAGCTCCCCCACATTGCCTCCATGGACATCTATATGCTACATGGCCCCACTGGTTACATTTAAAATACTTAACCCTTGATCCTGGCCATGTACCTGAAATAGTGGCTTCCCCTGTTACTGGCAGACTCTGTTGGGGCGGTTTAGGCTGCCCACCATGGGTTCCCTTACACATATGTGCAGCACTGGGTATCCCTTTCCTGTGCAGTGATGTCCTGCTTGCTATGTATAGGTCTCCTTTTTCCCCAACACTTCTGCAGAGTTGTATTCTCTGTCTACCAACCAGATTCTCATATCCTTAGGCAAAGTGCTAAGGGCTTGTTCCCTCATCAAAAGGTCTGCCAGATTTTCAAAACTGGTAGCCTGACACCCACTAACCCACCTATGAAAATAACTGTTCAGCAATATAGTCACATACCATTTCATCTGCCTTGTGTCTATGCTCACAAAACTTTTTTTCTATAAGCTTCAGATGTTAACTTAAAGCATTCTTATAAATAATTTTAACTGTATTGTAATTTAAGCAATCAGTATCAGACAATTTAGAAACAACAGTTTACAGCTTTACCATGGAGTAAGGGGTGAGGAACTGTACCCAGAGCCCTCGGTCAACATTATACTGTTTGCATACTCTTTCAAACATATGAATAAAACTATCACCTTCTTGGTACTGAGGAAGAAGTTTACTGACCTTTATAGTTTCTGGGGGATGGTTGCTCCCTTCCCCATTACCTTCATAACCCTGGCGAAGAGTCCACATTTCCTTTTCATGTTGCCTCTGCGTCTTGTTTTCTTAAGCTTCCTGACATCTCAGTCCCTCTGCTGCTTCTAATCCCATCTGTTTCTCATGTTTTCAGCCTCCAAATGCAGCAGTCTCTCTGCTGATTCTAGTTCCAAAAGGTTTGCCTACAGTTCAAGTCTCTTTAATTCCAAACGGATTTTTAAGTCCTCTGAGGAAAGGTTGAACTGTCCATTTTCTGTGAGCTGTACATCCCCAAGGCCAGTCTTGTTGTCTTCCTGGTTGCTGATCTGTGATGCACCTGTGACTAAGGCTGCAATCATTCCCCTTTAGTCAGGTTAGCATGCACCAGTCATCTGACTTGGCACATCTCAGCCAACTGGCTCCTTGTCAGCTTGCCATATTCCTCTGCTGACATCCTTGCCTTCTCTCCTTGACTACCTAAGCTAACAAAAGTAAATAAATAAAACTATTATGATATGAAACTCTAAACGTATACCATGTGGCTGCTTGAGTGTAAAAACACCTTCTTTAGTGACCACTGCTCACAGGATACAGGAGTTCAATATCTACACCACTGTTCACCAATATGTGATTTGGTGATACCACCACTGCCAACCAATATGTGAATACCCTCCACTTCTGGGCCAGTAACCAAGAAGCCTCAATCCTCACCACTGGCACCTGTGGGGAATGTTCACTGGAAGGATAACAGGTACACACACAGTATTTCCAGATGCAGCTCTCTGCATCAGGTACTATCAAGTACAATTTCCCTTAATAGCACACAGGGAAAACAGTCAGTCCAGGACTGGTTTCTCCCTCTTTCTCCAGATCCCCAGTAAGACTCCCCACTGGCACAGCTAAAGAGTTGAGATCTCAGCTGAGTGTCCAAGCCAAGACCTCCTGCACCCTCTCTGTCCAACCAGTGCTTTGTGTCCATATCCAAGTAGCTGACACACACACACACACACACACACACACACACACACACACACACACACACACACACACACACACACTTTGAGATTTGATTTTTACACATAAACACACACACACACACACACACACACACAGCTGGGAATGGCTTGCACAGGTTTATTAGTTATGTCCCCTCTTGCCCAGACTATAAGGTAGTTATCAGTGCCACCAGAACCCCTCACCAGCTACTTTAAGGCCCTTAAAGGGTGCCCAATTTTACTGAGTGAAATTAATATTAATACAAATGGTAGTTTGACCAAGAGCAAGGCTAATAGGAGTGGCTCACACAGTGTCACCAAATAAATATACAAATACTCTCAAAACTTAAATATATCGACAAAGATCAGCCACAATGAAAGGTTAAACATATTTAATAATAAATAATAAAAGAACAAGACAACACTAAATATAAATTCACAGTGGCATCAGAGTTTGAAATCACAGGAAATATTTAAAATAATATTGCAGGACAGACACAGACAAATAAAGAAAAACAATATCTAAACTAAGATTCACTGTATTCCTGACTGAATCTAAGAGAATTCCCTACTTACTTAATAGAGCAAGGCAGATGATGTGGAGAATGGTCCTTCTTGTTGTCAGGCCCAAGACAGAATACAGAATGCTCAGTATCACTAAGAGACTTCTCAAAATAATATCTGCAATATTACTTCTGGGATATCTTGCAGAATGACATCACTTCTGGTGATCCAACTTAGTTCCCATGCAAACCCCCATTGCTGGAAGTTGGCAGGATTTAGCACCTACCTGTAAAACTACACACACAAGGGCTTTTGCTCAAATCTGTGGCAGGTGCAGGAAGTCATAAAACAATTGCATACCTCCACACTTCCAGAGTAGTAATTAGTTCACCCCAAAGACAATATAGAAAGCTTTCTAGTACAGACGTTGTGTCTCTGGCTGCATTGAAACCTATGAGATAAAATCTTTATGGCCTAGCCCATAAGTGACTTAATTTCAGATATATTTTAAAGTTTGCTGGACTAAGGTTAATCTCCTGCCTCCCAATTTCCTCTGTTAAAACATATAAATTTAAACAGTTACAATAGTGCATATACATTTCTGTTCTGTCCAGTAGAGCACACCGTGGATGAGAGGCAAACACAAGCACTTTGCAAATACCTTTTCAACACAAACATCTGTACAGATCAGTTTGATATACACATAACATAGAATTGTAATACATTTGTAACACAAGCATTTTGTATAAATCAGTTTGATATTCACAAATGACATAATTATTTAAAAAATTCCAGCTAGCTGTTCTGGCAGTACATCCTATCGTCACAGGTGCAGTGGGCCCTCTTAATGTAAGATAATGCCAAACAGTCTAGATTCAGCAAGTCCGAATCTAGCCAATCCTATAAAATACACAAGTACTACAAAATGCAGGACAGTAAAACAGTTAGAACAGCTAAAACATTTAAAAGTAGGCAGCAATTCAGTAATACACAGTTTAAAAAGTGCAGTACAGTGAATAAAAATACTTATTTTTCTGTAGACTTCAAAGGATGCCTTGGATTTCATTTGGATTCACTCCAGAGATCAGAGACAGCACACCAGTCCTAGAGCAACTCCTGTAAACTGAGCACAGGCATTTGCAAACATGCTGCCTAAGTACAAGCTAAGTTAAGGAATTTCCCAACAAGTTGGCCAATGGAAATGCTCAGTACTGAGCCTTATTCTAACAAATCTTCAACTCAAATGGGTCTTTTGCTACACTCTTCTGCCACAAGGGTGCAGGGGGGTTCTTAATGTAAGATGGCTGGTTTTAGTACTCAGATAATGCCAAACAGTCTAGATTCAGCAAATCTGAATCTAGCCTATGCTATAAAATACACAAGTACTAGAAAATACAATGTGCAGGAAAACAGTCTCACACAGCTGAAACAGTGAAACAGCAAAACAGTTAAAATGGCTAATAACAGTTAAAAGTAGTCAGCAATTCAGTAATACATAGTTTGAAAGTGCAGCACAGTGAATAAAAATATTTTTTTTGTAGATTTCAAATGATTCCTTGGATTTCATTTGGATTCACTCCAGAGATCAGAAAGGGCACACCAATCCTAGAGCAGCTCATGTAAACTGAGCACATGTCCTTGCAAAAGTGCTGCTTAAATATTTATCTGGAATTTTTCTCCATTTCCATCTGGCATCTCTCAAGCACCCCTGAGCCAATAACACTTGGTTCTTCCAATCTTACTAGAGTTATTCTGTCAGTGGATCATAGAATCAGTCCCTACTTACCAAAAAATAAAGTGGTTTAATTCCAGGGTCGTCTTCATACAAAAGAAAAGAAGGAAAATGGAGACTCATTTGAATATATCCACCTTTAATACAATTTAAAAATTCCAAAATGTAAGATGTTATCTCTTCAAGGCTTACTTCCTATGATTTTCCGCAGGCTTATCTGGTTAACTTAAATCTAAAAAATGCTTGCCTTCACATTTATATCTACCCAAATCACAGACATTTCTTACAATTTTATACTTTGGAATATAATTATCAATTTTCTGTTTTAACCTTTGGTCTCTCTACAGCTCCAAGTGCTTTTGTAAAGTACCTATCCCTTTGGTTTTGATTCTGCAGACTACACTCTTTCCATATCTACCTTAACTTAGATGGCCTTTTGATTCCAGCTACTTCAATTCAAAAAAACATGACAGGACCTACAATTTGTAGCCAATTGTCTTCCGCATCTATGTTTCACTCTAGAAGAAGCCTACCCATCACTCATCTCAAAGTCTAGTGCTTCTAGGTTAACTTCTGGATTCTTCCTGCATGACAGCTTTTCTACCTCAGGAAAATAATTCAGTTTCTGACTTCCTACTTTCTATGCCTCTTAAGTCTGGAAGTGACCTCTGCAAAAGGGATGAGTTTAAGAGCCCTTGGGTATATAGCATCAACAGTACAGATGATTCCTTTTGCCAGACTCCACATAAGGAAGATGCAGTGATACCTAAAGTCACTTTGGGCACAACATTATCACCCTCTGACCATTCTAACCCTTCTCTTGCCTTTCATGAAGCAAGAACTTCAGTGGTGGGTAAACCAGATAATACTCAAACACTCTGCTGTAGAAGATCTCACCACATGCTCCTGACCTGGTTTTCAGAGCTGTTTCAATAGGCATGACGGTCCAAGGGGTCTGATCAAAGCAGGACATGTGCAAGCACATAAAAAGCATGATATTTGTTTTACAAGCTTTCCATCATCTCTGGTCCCCAAGAGCTTTGCAAATTCTCATGGACAATACCACAATCATTTTGCATATCAACAAACAAGAATGAATGAGGTCTTATCATCTTTGCAGGCTGGAGTATTGCTATTTCCACAATATTTTTCTCCAAACAATTTACATTCCTTCAGAGATTAAGTCAATAGTAGATTACCAGAGCAAGTCCTAGGGAGACCCACATGAATGGGTGCTGAAGAGAAAGGCTTTCCTCCAAACTGGCCATCTGTATGTAACACCCCAAACAGATATCTTTGCCTCCAGTCAGAACAGACAGCTCAGACTGTTTTGCTCCAGAGTTCCATGCAAGGAAGCATAACAATGGATGTCTTATCAATCTCTCAAAAAAGTAAATTCCTATATCTCTTTCAACTCATTCCAAAGGTCTATTTATTTATTTGTTTGTTTTCCAGAGTACAACACTGATCTTCATGTGGCATTTTCAGCCTGGGAGTGGTGTCTGGATAAGTGACTTGCTGCTCAAAATCACACAATTAAATAATGGAGACTGAGGGGATCAATCCATGCATGACTGGACACAGGAAACAGCTTGATAACAGTTCCTTAACCCTTTAAGCCAACTGCCAAGATGGTCATTCTTAGGATTCAACAGGACAATCCAAAAAAGCTGTTGGTGACTCACTTTTGGCCCAGGTAACACTGGTTCTCCTTTTTTATTCATCTAGCCAAGAATAATTACCACAAGTTACCTCAAAGGATGGATTTGCTTATACAACAAAAGGTCTCTCTAATTCATCCAAATCTAATAACGCTGAATTTGACTCTCTGGATAAAAGGTTTCTAATTGCCTTCAGGAACCTCTGCTCTGAGGATATGCTGCAGGTCACAACGGAGACAAGGAAATCTGCTATAAGAAAATCTTTCATTTATAAATTGAAAGATTTTCTGTCTGGTGTCACAACAGAAAACATGACTCTTTAATCAATTGGCCATACATATTATCCTCCAATATTTGTGTCAGCTGTTAAACTCAAGACTGACATTTACCTCTTTCAAGGGGCATTTGTCATTCATTTCAGCCTGCTTATGTATGAACTGTCCCCCCTTTCTTCATGTAATAAGGTCAGACAATTTCTAAAAAGTGTTTTTCATATCACACTCCTAAAAATTCCATTTCTTCTCCTCCTCCTTGGGACCTGATCTGAGCATTAAAAAAATAACCCTTCTTCCTATTGAACCAGCCTCTTCTGCATCTCTTGAGTTCTCTACCTGGAAGACAGTCCTCTAATTAAATGTTTCAGAACTGCAGGCTCTTATGTGTTCACACCCCCCTTTGGTCTTTTATAATGCTAGGGTAGCCCACAAAACTAATCCTTCTTTAATGCCTAAGGTGGTCACTTAACTGTATCGGAATCAGTCTATTCCTTCATTTCCTTCAGTCCTCAAACTAAGGAGGAAAGAATTCTATATTTACTAAATGTCCACAGGCAACTAAGATTATATTTGGACAAAACAAAAGCCACCGGGAAATCTGACCAGTTGTTTATTTCCTTTGAGGGAAAACATGTGCTTCCCACTTCTAAATAGACCATATCAGATGGATTTCTCTTGCCTTTTCATTTTCTTACTCTTTCTATGTCAAATCTCTCCAAGGCCAGGCCAATGTTAACTCTCATAGAGCAGTTGCCTCTTCGGGAGCTTAATTCAAGAGACTGAATTCAAGGTCCATTTTGGAAGCAGCAAATTGGTCAGCCATCCTTAGCTTTGCTAAATATAAGACTGGTGCTTTCTCTATGGCCAAAGTTGGTTTGGTGAGCTCCATTCTGTAAGGGATACTTGACCCTAATTTTATACCACAAACCTCCTCCCAGTCAATATAACAGCTTTAGCCAATTGTCAACAATACTGCAGCAGTGATATAATGAAGAGCATAGTACAATTGTGCAAGAACTTAGCATAACAGCAGATTTTCAGATAGACCACCATTGCAGTATTACTCATATTTGCTTATGGGTGGGTAGTGTACTGATCAATACTGACCAATTTCAGGCTCAGTCATGGTGAAATACTAACATTTCATAAACAAAAAATACAGAAATGTAAACAATAACTTACTAGCTCAGACTAATTACATAGAAAAAAGTATATATATATATATATATACATATATACATATATATATATATATATATATATATATATATATTCTAGTGAACAAGCAGAGTGCAATGTACAATCAAACAAAGTGTAATATACACTATAGACATTACTTTCTAAACTGGGTCAACCTTCAGTAAATCTGATGGAAGAAAAGAGACCTGGAAAGGAGATAGGGATAGTGTCTTAGGTGGTATGTCCTGTGGTGAAGCAAGGACATTTGTCTTTAATGAAGAATTTTGAGTAAGTGTTGAGTTCCTTTATGTAAATGTGGAAGTTTGCCAAAGAGTAGGTAACTGAGAGGAAAAAACATGTACAGTGCTGTGAAGTTTGGTTCTAGGGTAATGGGAGTTGGGTGTGGGTTGTGAATAGTGTCTCAGGTTGCAAGAGGAAGTCTTTTCATGAAGTCTAGTTGCAAGGAAAGTGAAGGTGTGGAGATAGAGTAGTTTGTCCTAACCGTAGGTTAGATTTTTACTTAATGTGTAACCATTTGGCTTTTTCTACAGTGATACAGTGATTCTCACAAACAGGTTAATTTGTAATGAATCAGCAGATGCTGTTAAAGACTTCCTGAAGTGTGGTGGTGTTTTTCTTAGAGGCAGAGATGAAAATGAGAAGTACATATTTAAGTTGAGAAAGGAGAACTCCTTTTCTGATGGCTGCTCTGGCTGGTTGGAATAGAAAATGGGAGATCCTTTTTGCACCAGAAGAAGATAAGAGTTTATTTTGGTTGTCACTCTATGTGGAAATGGAAGTTTAGTGATTGATCAAGCCATAATCCTAGGTATTTAAAGGTTGAGGATGTTTCTATGGAATGGTTTTGAAAGTCAAAGATAATTAAAACGTCAGGTGTTTTGTGAATTTTCTGTGGAGTTCTGAAAAGCATAGTTTTGGTTTTGGACGGGTTGAGAATAATTTATGGTTTATGAGCCATTGGTGGAGCTCATGAAGTTGGCATTGAATGTTGGGGTGAGAGTGATCTGATTAGTAAATGACCATGTCATCTGCATAGAAGATGATTGGGAGATGGAGAAGATCACAATAAAGCTTGTTAATAAAAATGGAGAGGGGGGGGGCAAAAATGGATCCTTGTGGTACACCTTTGGTAGTAGGTAAGGATTCTGACTGGGAGGATCCTATTTCAACTATGAAGTGTCTCTGTCAGAGAGGAAGTTTTTTAAATCAGGGGGTCATGCCTGGACTGATACCAATTTCAATTCTTTTTTTGGAGAAGATATTAGTCAATAAGGTCAAAGCCCTTTGTCAGGTCTATTAACAGGGCACCTGAAATTAGGCCTGGGGCAGTGTTTTGCAGTATGTTGTCAGTAAGGGACCAAAGTGTTGTCATAGTACTTACTCCAGGCCAGAATCCATGCTGATGGAGAACAGCAGCTGATTTGATGAATATATATGGAAAGAGAGTCAGGTGTAGACAATCTTTTCAAAAAGTTTGCCCAAAATTGGGGAGTGGATATTAGATGGAAATGAGGTATCTTTTGGGTTGGTTTGCTTTGTGAGGGCCTTAATTAGAGATGTTTTCAAATTCATGGCATGGTGTTTTGGGTGAGACAAGCATTGCATATGTGGTCGAGAGGAAGACACAGACAATCTCTATAGTGATATAAGAACCAGGGGTATATGTTGTCAAATCCAGGAGGGGTGTCAGTGGGAATATTTTCAAGTAGACTAAAGACTTCTGTGGAACATATGCATTTGAAGTAGAAGAGGAGGATTAATGGTGGTGGGGTGGGAAATATGTGGTCTGTCAGAGGTGCCGAGTTTATTTATGGTAGATTGCTAAATTCTTTAAGAAAATCTTCTGGAGAAAGTTGTATTGTGCCATACTGAATGATATCTGTACAGAGAGTGACATGAGAAGCTGTATTGTGCCATATTGAATGATGTCTGTACACAGAGTGACATGAAATACTTCTTTCCAAAAGTGTTTGGGGGAATGTAAGAGAGTAATTTGCTTCTTTGTTTGGAGATGTCTTTTTGCCTTCAGATGTACTTTGACTAAGTTACATAAGGCTGTAAAGGAGATGTGGTTATCAGTTCCACTTCTGTCATGAAAGCCATCCCTGTAAAGATACACCACTTATTAGAACTTGTAAATTAAATAACTAAACAAACACACTGACCAGTCACAACTTAAAACAAAATCATAATTTTGTTTTTTTTAAGTGATACCTGGTCAGGAGTTTTGTTTGATTATTTCATGCCATGCTTTATCCCTTACACTAAGAAGATGTTTGAGTTTGGTGGATAGCCATGCAGTTTTGATGAGATCATAAAGCCTGTGGATAAGTGGGAAGAATTTTTCTTGTAGCTGGAGTAGAACATTGTTAGGCTGTATTAAGCTTCTGTATTACTGTCATGTAAGGGGAATATATGATTCCAGTTGTAGACAGCTATGAGAAAAGTTTTGAGTTTGTCGATATTAGTGTTATACTGATTTCTGAAGGCTTTTAAAATACTGGGGACAATTTATAGGGTGGTTAATAATTATAAAAGTGATTGAACAGTGGTTGCTTAGTGATGGTGGCAGAATATTTATGTTGGAGATGGAGTTTACTGTGTTTGTAATAATAAGGTTGAGTGTGGAATGTTTGGGGATCTGAAGTTAGGTCTTGTTGGTTCTTTTATGAGGAGAAGGAAGCCCATGTTTGCAAGGAAAGGAGCAATGTCAGATAAAAGGGGGCAAGATAATTAATGCTGAGATCACACAGAACAATTTAGAATTTGTATGCTATTATTTTTGGAACCGTTAAGGATGTTAATGATGAGTGATTTGAATTAGCAAGTTGGGACTTCTAGGCTCACGAAGGAGGCAATATTTGAAGGAAAGCTTTATGAATATGGGAAGGGAAGGGCTCTCAACTGAGAGAAGAAGAAGAAAGGAGACTCATACAGATGAGGATGTCAGTAAGAAGTGACTAAGTGATGGAGCTGACAGAGACAGCACAGTGGGACAGTAGACAGATATAAAATGATAGGAAGGAGGCTGTTGGCATCTACTGGAGGGGTGGGAGCATGGAACAGTCAGATCAACAAGCAGTGCATCAGGAGGAGAAGGAGGCTGACAGGAGTAGGTGGAATAGCACTGAGGAGTGGAAATCAGTGAGTATCACTTATGGGGTACATACAACATGGACAAAAAATGGTCTGATTGAACAGTGGGATGCAGGCAGCCAGTCAGAGCACTGAGAACTGTGGCATATGGCTGAAGAGGAATGGCTGCAGGTCGAAGAAACTAGAGGATGGAACAGAAAGTAAAGCAGAAGAACTGAATGCATGTGTGAAGACAGAAAATAATTTTAATGGTAGGGGATTCAGTCAACAAAGAAAATGAAAATCTTGACAAAGGACAGAAGACAGACTAGGCTACTAAAACAAGACTCAAGGATTAGACTTAATAAAATATGTAGAGAGGGAAATAAACTTGCCATGAAAGGGAAGGGGGTCGGTGCATGGTGAGAGCAGAGAAACCAAAATTATTTCAGATGAAACAGCTGAGATGGTAGTAAGCAGGGCCACAAAGGTGATATAGAGATGCCACGATAAGGTGCTAGAGGTAGAATTGCAACCAGTAAGGAGAGGATTCTGGAGCATAATGACTGGAGCTGGAAGTAGACAAGGGAGAAGAGATGTGCTTTGTTGAAGGATGGGGTAGCTGTGGCACTGTTGGTAATTATTTCCTAAAGTCCTGATATAAGTCAAGAAAGTTTTGCAATTATCCTTAGTATGGGTGGCAATTCATGATTCATGCTAATAAATATCATCTTACCTGCTCTAATCTGTACAGCCTGAGTGCCAAATGCACCGAACAGCACAGGCTTACAGTGGACTTATAATCAGTCCAACAAGTGCAGCTATCTAGGTCAGTTATAGGGTACTCCCAGAATACCCATTCTGAAACACAGTAAATGTGCATTCATCAAGAAATAAATGCAAAAATCCCAACAGGCAATGAAGCATCTTGAATACTCAGGCTACAGCACACTAACAACTACTGTTAGCCAATGCAGACTGTCAGATTATTGTATGGAATGCAAAGTACACACCATCCATAAAGAACACCACATGTAATGCTGTACAACATATACATGTATTTGTATACTATTACCAAATATCAGCTACCTCCCATTTTACTTTGTGTTGAGTATAAACATGAAAGCAAGCTCTCTTTCAGATAAGATGAGCTGCAGCAGCACAGGTGACAATGATTCCAAACTCCACCCAAGCACAAAACTTAAAAAAAATACATATCTGTAAGCAAAAAGACACATACACATAATTTAGCAAAGAATAGATAGTTGAGCAACTGCATTCTGATCGTACAAATGTAATATAGCTCATAGTTGCTGACCCAAAATTCAGGAACAAATTAAGAAAGAACCAGACCCATTTCCCAAATCAGGTGCATTTTTTAAATATTAATAATATGCACTTGGGAAGTTATTAAAATGACAAGATTTATACATTTTCAGAACATTTAAAAGTCTTTAATTGTACAGGAGTACTGATTGTTGTGCTTTCTGTTTTATCACAGCTGCCAATTATTTTAGGGACAGACAAATTTTCAAACCAAAATTAGGGACACCCTTAAATATCAGAGACCACTGAAAAGCATGCACCAAAAAGCTAGATGTATATGACATGTTATACAGTATTTATCCAGATGAAGACAAAAGATATCTAAGCACAAACTCTTTTTTGGAACATGGCCAACAGTATTGTGATTCCAATCACTATATACAGATATACAACCAGGAGTCCTTAAATTATTTGGAGGTTTACAATGTGATCAGCTGTTCAATGAATGAGCTTATTTTGACCTGGATGTCTACTGTCACATGTTGAGTTTGCCTTTTTGATAGTCATCTGGAAGATTAAGCTGCTATTCAGCAAATCATGATCCTACATGCTCTATCAAAGGGGTTCATACCTACTAATATTATATACCTTGAGGTTGTGTGACCTCATACTTGATTACATAAAGGAAGGCACAAACGTAAAGGATAATTGGATGGGAGGCTTGCCACTTATGAAAAATATATTAGTAGGTTCAAGCCTACTTAAATTAAAATACTAACAGCATTGAGGTTTACAGAAAAGAGATTTCTTTAATAGTATATCCACCCTTTCACCCCTCACATGTTGCAAACTCTGAGCAACTTAAAATTAGTACAAGGGGTAGGAGGGACAGTAACTTGTGTGGATATGGGGGGGGGGGGTTGTACTTCATGTTAGAAGCAGCATTTGCTGATTTGTTTATCAGCAAATGCTGTCTCACTTATACTTTGAATACATGTCACTTGCTGAGGAAAGTATTGGCCAACCCTATTTCTGCAGTTTCTGCTTTCATGGACTTGATATACACCTGTGTACAATCATGTTTAAAAAACTACTGCTGCACACATTGCATTAGAGTTATTGCTTCTGAAAAGTCAGGTGAGCCCAGCTGTGGCAGACAGCTGGCAGATGGAATTTAATACAAAAAAGTACAATATCACTTTGATACAATCTATCTAAAATGCACAGGCTTGAAGAGGAAAGGCCCTTAAGAAAAAAATGATGGAAACGTTGTTTAGTCATTTTCAGCCTTAGGGGCATTCTACATTTAAAGTAGGGTCAGTGCTAAAGGCCAACCAGATGCTGGAATGCACAGCTAGGGAAATGGATCTGATAAATTCAAGATCATTCTCTTCTTGTACAGGCACATATGGCCACATAAAATTACTTGCCCATTTCTGTTAGGTATACCGAGGAAGGAAGATTATACTGGTAGAAAGTGTGTGACAGACTTATCAAACTAGAGATGGAAATGGAAGGAATAAGGCAATAAAAGAGATTTGGAGAACAGAATGTGTGTGTGTATATAAAATGTGTGTGAACACTAAGAAAAAATACAAATGGGGCTAGAATATAATGTGGACACACCACGAGCAAGCAGGAGGACTAAAGAGGAAAGACAGAAAAGATAAAAGGGGACACAGATAACAAAAATGGGAAACAGTTTGTGACTGATCTTAAGAAATGCTATTTCAGATAGTTTGACAGAGCCCTAGAGTAAATTGCTAATGGCATTGTTATTCTCTTGGTCAGTTTAGGGTTTTAGGAATATCTGGAATTGCTGGATGAAAAAAGGGACGGTAGTAAGGGTCTGGGGCATGTACTACCAGAGATTAAACCAACTCCTGACCAAATAAGACTATTCATTTTCCATCAGCAGCTCTTTCTGATTGTAAACTACATGTAAAATTAAATTCTAATGTTATTAATGCATTTATCAAATGTAATTTTTTGTAAGTGAAATTGTAATGTAATGAATGCTATTTGTCCTATGTAAATGTTTTGAAATTGAAGCTTTTCTCCCTAGGCCTCTGCTAAAAATGGGTACATTTGGTTTGGTAAGACTTTCCCTGTAAACAAATGTCAATAAATAAACACATAAAAAATAAATACACAAAGATGGAGACAACCCTTTACATTATCTGAAAAACATTCTCCATACTAGCCATAGTTCTTTTTTTTTTAAGGTGACAGTAATCCAACAATTACAGTATGATCGATTTTACATCCACAACTGCATTTCAAGCATACTGCATTTAACTAGTCCTGTTGAGAATGGCAAATTGTGTGTTGTGACAGGTAAGCCTGTATAGTTTTCTTTTTTTTTTTTTTCTGGTGAGGGATTTTTCATGGGAATTACTTTGACAGACTGTATCTTGTAGAAGAAAACTGAACATACTGTGGTGAGAATACTAAAATAAATGCTAAAGAGATTCTCATTTAGTTGAGCAAGATGTTTTCAGTGAATCTCAATCATGCAAACTTGTTCCTTTGAATGGACTGGAACCACTAATATTATAATGTGCCCAGTGGCTGTGTAATATAACAGTTAGTCACTTTCAGTGAGGACAAGCATTTGATGACTGCATAGAGATGTAAAAAGCTTGCTTCACACATGAAATACATTGGTAGGTGTGAGGCAGTTCAATCGAACAGATCGCGGTTCATGAAGAAGTGACTAGGTTGTGTCTTGCAACCATGAAAGTTGGCACCATTTTGCCTTTATTATACATTGATGTTACACAATCAAATTCAGTGCCTTAGCGCAAATGTAATACAGTGGATCCTGCAAATAATGATGATAATAATAATACAGCTAACATCGTTTAAAATAAGCAATACTATAAGAATGTCATACTTAAGACATAGTATCAAATGACTTCTACTGTATAAACACTTAAATTTATCTTTGGAGTAATACTACACATCTCACCACCTATTTACCACAAAAACTACAAATACCTGAAAGCGGAATTGAATTAATTTACTCAGAACCCATACAATGTCTTTCTCTGTCTCTTGCCAGATACAGATATACACACCATGCACACACACCTCTGGCAGGTTAAGTAAAACTCACAATTAATTGTCCATAGGAAAGCTGCACTGAACTAAAGTAAATATAATTTAGTTTATGAGATAAAAATTGGCATTGTTGCATGCAAAATGTATAGAATGCGAAAAATGAGAACTGCATAAAATATGTAATTGCTTTTAGTGGAACTGTCACAGAAACTGAGGATAGCTATATATGAGATTTAAAAAGGATGTAACACCTTCTTGAATGTTTGAGAGAGATCAGAGCTGAGTAATAGACAGTCTACTATTTTACCATTATCTGGAGTCTTACTAATACATACTGTTAAGGAAAAGCATGACATGTTTGCCCAGGGTAAAAGCCATGCTGACTGGGGGACAGGATTATGGATGTCCAAATTATTATGATTTGTCTACTGGCACATATTTCAGAAAAAGGTGAGAGTAGATGAGTTTGTCAATCAATTCAATGAATGTACCACCATTATGCAAAGGGACAATTATGGATGCTTTCCAGCATTTGGGAACATACATAGGTAAGTTCATGAGAGATTACTAGGCTAATGACTTAAGGGGCCCTTACAAGTCTAGCCAATATAACTTGATTTTACCCAAAATATGGTCCCTGGGGAAAAAGGATGGCATGGATTTGTACCTGTGCATTGAGTATCGATTGCCCTTGTCCATAAGGGACATAGGCACTGTCCCTGGTGTGAATTTGCAATTCTCCATTCATTGATCCAAATTGGATTTGAAGAGGGCCGGGGGAGGGCTTTACTTAGGAAGCCTGTTCCAAAGAAGGAGCAATCTCTGAGACACACATTTGTCTCTCCAACATATTTTGTCTAAGTCGTTGACTAAGTTTAGATCCCTAGATCGGGTGAACTTCATGCTGTTTGACTTGCGGATGTAGCAGCTCCATCAGGGCTGGATTTGTGAGTGAATTGTAGATCAGGCATAGACCATCCCTTAATAGTCGGTAGGTGACAAGAGTAAAGGTATAGGGTTTTTAGTCTATCCGCATAGTTCATGTTGTTTACACCCTGTATTTTCTTTGTGAGGAACCTCTAAGGTTGCTCCAGCTGCTGTAGGTGCCTAGTCAAGTACATGCCAAATGGCACACTGTACTCAGTTATTGGACTAATGAGTGTTGAGTACATCGGGACTCTTATCTTCCTTGTATCTGGGTACCATACCTTTACTTATAAGTTGTGCCACATAAAAGGACTTTCTCACTGTGCACACATGGCAGTCAACATTCAGGCTATTATCCTTCTGTGTGTCTGGATCTCTCACCTCTTTGTCTACTCTTAGGGGTGTGCAATTGATGTTGCAATTTGCAGGAGTATTTGACTTCCCAAAGGGTATGATAATGCATTTTTTGCATTTAATTTTAAGCCATGGTTCTGGCACCAGTCATTTATCTGATCTAGACCCTTCTGGATATCTACATCATTGGGGGACTCAATTATTGCCCCCAACTTGCAGTAGTCGGAAAACTTTGTTATCCTGAGGCCTTCCACATTAGTCTTGACTTCAGAGAAGTATATTCTGAACAGGGGTGGTCCCAGCACTGAGCCCTGTGGCACACCACTAGTAACTTCCTCTTGCTGGATCTAGATTCACCTACTTTAACCAAGTGTCATGTCCATGAGCCAACTGGCTATCCATCTGGAGACATGGGATTTATGTCCAGTATTGTGAGTTTATTTATAATACCTAAGTGGGGAATTGTGTCAAATTCCTTGGCCAGGACAAGGTAGGCAGTATGTAATATTTTACCAACATCCATGGCCTTAGTGATTTTTCTCAAAGAAATTCATCAGATTCAGTAGACATGACCTGCCCTTGACAAAGCCAAACTGGGTTGGGTCCAGTGTTTGGAAGTTTCCTATATCATTATTTATCAGGTCCATAATTATTCTTTCCATGGCCTTACATATAAGACTAGTCAACCTTATGGATATGAAATTTCCCGGGTCAGTAGCTGGCCCCCTTTATCAAGATGGATGACTGTTGCTGCCCTCCACTCTATCGGGACAAAGCCAGTCTGCACACTGTGGTTAAACAGAAATCCTAATGGGCCTGATAAGTCCTGCTTTAAGTGGTTTAAGAGGAAACCTGGTATACTGACAGGCCCCATTGAAGTCATGTTTTTAGGTTTAAAAAATGCAGTGGCACCCCGTTGCTTGATGATAAGTGGCAGTGAAGTGGTGGTGGGTATTTCTTGAGGGAGAACTATGGGTGATAGGGAGGTGAGATTCGAGCTGAATTTGTTGGTCAGCAGATTTGCTGCATCTTCCAGCTGAGTATAGGCGATGCTATCTACAACTAATTCCATGCGTTGGGTGTTGCCCTTAAGACTGCAGACATAACTGAAAAACACCTTATGGTCATCCTTAGCTTTGGAGGCTATATTTACCTCTAAGTCTGCTTTCAGAGACTTGACTAGTTCCCTGATTCACTTGTTTAGACTAATGAGGGACATTTTGCTGTGTTGTGCACATTCCCTCTTACTTCTCGACATGATTTTCTTTCTTTTGTTGGATAACCAATTAATACCAGGGGTCCTTCAGGGTGACTTGTTTTTGCGGTTTGACCTAGGTTTATTATGGCCTAGTACTACCTTTCCCTGATGGACCAATATGGACACTGGATATGCAATTCCATCAACTGCAACTCATAGATACTCTGAGGGGAGACTGTGAAGTGCAATTGGGGTGGGCTTAAATCTGAAGGAGATTATGTTCTAGAAAGGCAGGAAGAATTGAGAAATAGAAGAAATGAGATAGCACAATTATGGCTGCTTGTTATAGAGTACTGAAACAACAGACAGAATAGATAGCAAAATATTCTGCTAAAATGATTTGCAATACCATGTTAAACTTGGGAGCAGACAATGTTTCCCTGTTTTATTTTGTCTGATCAGTTACTTTTCCCAAAGACTCATGTGATAACTTACTTAGCTCTCAAGGACTGTCATTAGGGAAAATAGCTTTCTTTTTTACTTGAAATGAAGGATGATTTTGCTTTATTTTATAGTTCTTAAGACAAGTAAAGTTGTGTTTTATTTTGGCAGTATTTTCTCACACTAAACATCTCTGTTGCATTGGAGGTTTAGTTTCTGCTGTCACTTGTGGGACAGCCTGAATCTTAACTTGCTTTTGCATCTTGCAAGGGCTATCCCATTGAGAAAGTCAAATATGGTTTTGCTGAAATATTCAACAGCATTGTCTAACTCAGGAAGAATAATAACAGATAAATGTACTCACAAACATGGTAATGAAAAACTTTTTTTTCTACATTTTTTGGGGTAGTTCTGGCTCGTTTGTTTTACCTTATAACAATCTGATGTAGTAAATTCTGAACGATGATCAGCAATGCAGTCAGATATGCTATGCTATCAGTATTCAATATATTTTTTGTATTTCAACGTAGCTAGTTGTCTTTACATACTTTAAAATCTTGTTTGACAACTTTGTTACTAACATTATAAACAAGAAGCTATCTTAACTTGCAACACTTACTGTATATACTGTTGATAATCAATATCTTGTTATTGTATTAAAGCCAACAACCTGTAATGTTGTTTAATATTGCTGCAACTTTGTATCTCTATTTATCATGTACATGATGTGGAGATTTTCTCCCCAGGCATCCGCTGAAAAAGGACCTGCATCCAGTCGGAATTTCCCAATAAACAAATGCAAATAAATAAATAAATAAAATTTGGGAGGTTGGAGCACAAAATCCAGTCTGGAACACAGTTTTACCTGTCACTTCATCAGTTCTTGAACATGTTAGGCTAAAAACATTTACTGATAGATTGGAGTAAGGAGCGTTAGCCGCAAACAAATCTGTACTCCTTTCATACTAAAGATGATTTTCTCCCTTGAAATAACAGATATTCATAGTTTTTCTAAGCCACTCCCATAATCCTAGGAAGGAGGCTCTTTCTTACAATACCAGCGAGGTCCTTTGGACATCATATATCGGGGGTTTGTTCCCTCGCATCTTCCATCTTTAACAGATCTATCCCTCCAGCACGCATAGTTATTAATTAGTGGATCATTTTCTATGTCAAGCCGCCTTGTTAGTTTGATGGATGGCTATTTTTGATCTAATGGGGGTTCGTGGGGTAGGATCTACATTTTTGTCGTGAGGCACAGGTCACCCCAGAGAATGAAGTAGGTCACAATGTCTGGCACAGGAAACGCGTCTGGCAGGAGTTGAGAGATTTTGAGGAGCATAATCAGTCTTTTTGAGGAACTAGTCTGAGTTCTCTCAGTCACTTGGCAAGTGTCATGTTTTGAGACCACACTGGGGCATTCAGGGTCTGGGTTGTGGCCGGGGCATGAGAATATAGTGACTCTGTGATGATGATGAATTTCTTGAATCTTGGCCTCTATAAGGTGGGCATCCTAATCCTTCATGATAATGTGGATGCAACATGTGTGTATGTGACAGTATTTCCAAAGCAATGTGGGTCCCTCTCCCCCTAATAACCTCTTTCTGTGCTCTGGGGAATTCCACCCTATGTAAGCTTTTACCAATATGATAGATCCCCAAAGGGTATGACTTTTTTTTTTCCCAGGGCCTGAACTATGCTTTTGCATTTTTGGCATACCCAGATTCAGATGTGGGCTAGGATATCTTGTCCGCTGAGCACAGCGACTTATCTATAGGATATATGTGTCTTTTGTGTTGTGGCACCCCAGTGCACCCTCCTGCACAAACTTTGGCTTCCAAACAAAGATGCCCTCCCGTGAGTGGGCCCAGGACTGATACAGTAGATAGACACCACTAGGAGGCTTGACATGGGACACCACACTTGGAGACATGGAACCCTCAGGGGCAACTCAGACTCTTGGACCCCTGGACCTGTCTTGCCATCAGCTAGTTAACATTTTGTAGATGTATGGGTAACATTTGTAATATTGAGTTTTATTGCATACCCCAGGGTCAATTAATCTGCCGCTAGCCTGAGGTAGGCTGTATGGACTGCCTTTCCCTTCATCAATGGCCTTGGTGACTCGAATGAAAGTCAACCAAAGTTTAAAAGCCTTGACCTGCCCCCCTTGGGCAAACAAAAGGTGGTCAAGAGTCCCTATGTCTCCTATTATGTTATCCTTTATTTATTATGATCCTCTGGCTGCTTTTGGGACAAAACAATCCAGCTAATGGGTAATTAATTTTCAGGGTCGGTGGAATCCGCAGTCAAGTGTGGGATCACAGTGGGTAGCGCCACTCCTGAGCAGTGATCGAGGTGAGGCTACGATTAAACAGCCATCTACTGAGGATTTAATTTGCTTGGTGCATGTAGCGCACACAGGGGGGACACCATCAGGTCCCATAGATGATGCTGTTTTCCTTTGAGCCTTCCGCTCTCACTTGGGCATTAGAGATGTTTGGGGTCTCAAGAGCTCGGCCGTATAATTGTACGTTTGCATACATTTGTGTGAGGAGAGAGTTGTCTGTGTACATGAGACAGCTGTACAGTTGTAACATTGCCTCAATAATTCAGATTCCAGTTCACAGGAGGGAGAGGACACACTAGCAACATCTCCCTCTAGAAGGAAGAAGACAACAAAAAAAAAAGAGTTTTCTTTCAGGAGGGGTGAGCAAGAAAGGGGGGCTTGCTTTTGGGGTGCTATCTATAACACTTTGCTGCTAACCTGTGCTGCTAACGTGGCAACTCAACTCATTTGCTAATTATCATAAATCGCTAATGCGGCGTTGGCGTGGTTTTATACCAGGGGCTGCTGGGTAACTTCTTTCCCCAAATAAAGCAAAGGAACAGCACACACAGGAACTACAAACAAAAAGCAGGAATCAGCAAACTCTGAACTGACTAATCTAAAACCCAGTAAAGCAGGAAAACAAGAGATTTAGGATATCCTCAGATACATCTGAAGAAAACATACAAGTGAAAAAAAACACACACAAACATATATAGATATATATATATATATATATATATATATATATATATATATATATATATATATATATGTGTGTGTGTGTGTGTGCGCACACGCATGCGCATACACAAAGGTATCAAAATAAGACAGCAAAGGCAGTTTGTCCATAAAAACTTTTTTATTATTTTTTCATTCTGCTTTAAACATTTCAATAGTGCAAACTCATTTTTTAAGACATGAAACAAACAAACAAAAAAAAAACTATATATAGTTTCACATTCCAGTTTAGGTTTAGTCCTAAAATAAATTTAGACAGCCTCCTCCTAAATGGATTCTTTAGCAGACTACCTTCTGATTGTCTCAGGCTCCTTCAAATCGTCTCTTCTTTTCCAGAGTGCAGTCTATAGTGCTGATGTTCTGGGCAGCCACGGTGGTGCAGTGGTTAGCATTGTCACCTCACAGCTGTTCTGGGCAGCCACGGTGGTGCAGTGGTTAGCATTGTCACCTCACAGCAAGAGGCTTTCCGGTTCGATCCTCAGCTGGGGTGCCTTCTGTGCGGAGTCTGCATGTCCTCCATGTGGTTGCGTGGGTTTCCTCCGGGTGCTCCGGTTTCCTCCCACATCCCAAAGACATACTGTAGGTGGATTGGACACTCTAAATTGGCCCTAGGTGTGAGTGTGTGCATGTGTGTGCCTTCTGTGGAAGGTTGGGCGCCGGGCTGGCAACTCGACACTGTAAAACTCAACTGCCAATCATGAGCGGACAGGTGATCCGCTGTGGCGACCCCTAACCGGGAAAAAGCCAAAAGAAGAAGTAGTCTAGAGTGCTGCTGTTCTAGGCATGACATTTTCCCTAGTGAGAGGTCAATTTCTCTTATTTTCAGGCTATAGCTCTCTTTTTTGTACACTAAACTAATCATGTAACTGTTTGTTATAAGTACTACGTAAAGGAACCTGCCAAATAAACAGACATATCTGTCTTTTCTTGAAGAGCAGCACATCTCTGTAGAGCAAAACAACACCATTTATAACACGTGCAAGGCATTTTATTTTATTTTACATTTGTTTATCATGGAAGCACAATGATCGCAACTGATCATTTGCAGGTACTCCCTTGGTGAAATAATTCATAAAGAAAATTTTAAAAAAGGTGGAACAGGGAGGCAATAAGCTGTACATATCAAGACAGAACAGAAAGGAATACTATATAACAAAAACAATACAGTAGCAATTAACAGGTGTAGCAGCAATTACGAGATAAATGCACATTTTGCAGTTTACATGGTTATAGTTCAGGTTTATATCATGATGGAAATGATGTGTAATAATGACAGTCAGGGCAGGAGGCCAGGGTGGTGGAGGTCATGGGTGCAGTAAGCAAATTCTATTTTGTACTCAAAAAAGCTTACTGCTACCCCCCTTGGACACCTATCACTTAAAAATGATCCACCTCTCAAAATACTGACCCCCAAGCACTTAATAAAGGTAACATTTTAGCTCTTCCCCCTAAAACTATTAAAAATATCGTTTTAAGATTAGCAATATTGTATTTGTTGTTAAAGGCATTCACTTAGAAATTTGTAGACATAATATGACCTGATAAAAGCCATGTTGACCTAATGCTCTGAAAAAAAGGTACTCAGTAGAGTATAAAGAGTATGCCAAGCTACACAACTGGTGGAGGTAGAGTTAAGAGGTGTTACGTGAGTAGTTCAGAGAGAGAGAAATGCTAGAGGATGAGGTGCCTTTATGTGATATAACCTACTGTGTGGCAAGTACAGCTTGATTTGATGTGGCAACTCTTTTTTCAGTTCGGGGCGAGGGATTCCCATGGTTTAGGAGTAAAGATGGAGAAAGAGTAGTAGTGCAGTGTAGCCTTCTTTGTGAGGAGCTGGGGGTATATTGAAGAGGCATCTGGGGTTGTACTGTCTTTGGTATAAAATTTGTCAGTTAGTGGTGTGAATGAGCTAGGTTAGAGGCCATTTTTAACAGATCATATCACAAATCTATTTACAATATTATTGACAAAACATCAGTTTTAACAGCCTAGGTTGAGAATCACCACACTATGCTACAATACACACATACACAGACACACGTATATGCCAGGCTTGTGTATGTGATAATTAATTGCAATTTTGCTTAAAGCTCAAAACTATGGTATCTTGTAGATTTTTTTCCCAGAAACAATGCAATTTTAAATTTAGTCTGTGGGCCTGCTTTCTTGTAAAAAAAGTTTTTTTCAATGATGTTTAACGGGTCTACATTACATCGTTGAACTTCTAAAACTTCGAACGATGTAATATCAAACCCAAATGTCCGAAACAGTAAATCAGCGAACAGACAGAACAGCGATTTTTTTCCCAGGAAAAAATAAATTGCTGTTCCCTAACAAAACCCCCCCAAAAAAACTGCAACATTAAACAAACTAAAGTGGGGGGCTTCGCCCTCCACCCCCCCCACTTAAATATACCAACATCGAGAATGCACCATGATGGAGGAAATAGCAAAGCCCCAAAAATGGCCCACCGATTTTTTTCCCTGGGAAAAAACTCTATGTGCCGTGACTTCGCTCTTTTCAGGTTTCAGACATTTGAGTTCAATATTACATCGTTCAATATTACATCGTTCAAACTTTTAGAAATTTGACAATGTAATACAGACCCATGTTTAACTACAGCTGTTGCCTGCACTCAAAAGTTTATGATATTTTATAATTGCAGTTAGAAAGGTCAGTCACAAAACATTTTCAGTTTCATCAGGGAAATAGATGCGCGCGCACACACACACACACACACACACACACACACACACACACACACACACTGGTATAGAAAATGGCCATCCAGAATATCTTAATGTGATTGGTCAAACCTCAAGAACAGTAGCCCAATATTTCATCACAAAGTCAAACCTCAAGAACAGTAGCCCAATATTTCATCACAAAGCCTCTTAAAAAACAAGAGCAGAGAAAGAGTATTTACAGAGTCAAATCATACCACTATAAACCCCTTTGCCAGTTCTGTAATCATGTATTTAAACCACTGAACCCAGCTGACACACTTGGACAGCTCTTTTGACAGTGTGTGTCTGTATTAACAAAGTTGGAATGCTTTGCAATGGCCATTTTAAATTACAATTACTTAACTGAGGTACATGCTTTAAAGTATTACTGTGCATTAGTTTGAAGCAAATCTGTACTGCTTTATTGTGATCATAATTTGTTCCATAATCAGATGTGTAAGCACTGGGTAGTCAAAGTGGCTGTAATTGATAGGCATTTAGGCCTTCTGTGCATACAAGTTGTTTACAGCAGTGCAATTTTGGCTAGTTAGGATGTGCTGACAAAATGGAAGGAAAAAAGGAGAGAACAAAGTGAGTAAATTCATTTATTTCCTTGCAAATGAATTTTGCTTAGTTCACGCCATCCTTGGATCAAAAGGGTCATAGGTGGTTGTTAGACATGTGGTCAAGGAAACAACTGAGTTGCCTAGTTCAGTTTCTCAATTGCCCCAGAGCACTGTCTGGTTAAATGACTTGCTCAAAGTCTCACAGCAGGCAAATAAAAACTGAGGGAATCAAATCCTGGACTGTTGTAAGCAGCTCATATAGTCTTAATCCTCTCGTTTAACTAGGACTACCTTTTTCAATGCTCAGAGTGGCACTTTTTATGAAAATGTTATATATTGCACGACAAACCATATGCCCAACCAATGAAAATAAATGGCTTTCACTTTTTGTCAAAATAAAAGTTCATTCTTCTCTAATCCAGGTGCTTTATGCTGCTTCGTACAACATTTAGACATTTTAAGTACAGAATAATTGTTTTATGTGACTATTAAAGAAAACTTACAAAATATTTTTTGTCCTAAAATCTCAGGGTATTTGACAATTTTCATTTTGTTCCCAGGAGACAGTTGCCCAATACTGACTGTCCTGCATAAAAAGGCAGAGGTGGTAACTCTGGGGCTAACCAAGATTAAAAAAATAACCAAAATGCACCTCACAGAATCTAGAAATCTATGGCTCCTGGGGACTTTTCTGGTACTCCCCCCACAAGATGCACTACTTAATTTTATTATTTCCTCCGCAGTTATTACAGTGTAGTCTTGAATGGTTAGGATGTGTTGAAAGGACGGAAAAATGCTGAATTGTAAGACAAAGTGTAGAAAAATGCAATTCTGCTTGGAGGCCATACCTCTCAATTTCTTAATGCAAGAAATCTGGACACAGCCAAAAATAATGGGGGAACAATAGGCCAAAAATTGAGGCAAGTCTTAAATATTGCTCTTATTAACTTAAAGTTGACAAAATAACAGGCTTTGCATTAGCATGCATTTTCTGAAGGGTATGCAGTCACATGAAGTCTGAAACTCAAATGTCTGTCATTACTTAGTGACTTCAATCATTAATGATTTGCCAGAAAAGCACAATTTTTATGAGGAACAGATCAAAAATAAGAGGCAAAAATCTGAACATTCTGTAAAAATCTGGACAGTTAAGAGGTATGTTGGAGGCCTGATGGGGAGGTTCATGGGGGGGCGTAAGGTTGCCACCCATCCTATCAGCGGGACACTCACAGGTTGAGCTACCTCATCCTGCTGGGACATTAAAAGTCCTGCTTTTCAATAACACTGAATTTCCATTGAAAAGCAGCTAATACTTCTGTTTTTTTCACGGCAATTCGGTTACATCACCAACAGTGACAAACCCGGACATGCAGGCAGAGCTGTTCCCTGTTAGGCCTGGTTGTTGTAAATTGTGCAACAGTTGGCTGCAATTCATTAAGGGGGTGGGTATTCAGCCAGGAAGAGCCCTACAACAAATCAAAACAATATTAATAAAAGTTTTACTCCCTAAATCATTCACAAAAATAGGTCTAAAATATACAAAATTTCTCTCCGACTCTGAATCTCCTCCTCCATTACAGCCACTTCATGAAATGTCTCACTTTTTACCAGGAAGAGGCAACATTGCCACCCATCAAACAGTAAAGATACAAATTTATGACTTTGTAAAAAGTAAGGAAACTGAAGAACTTGTTGCTCAAAGACTGCGTCTGTAGAGTGGTTTAGGCTATTATACCATGACCCCCCCATTAATATTCCAAAACGTGCACGCTGATTGGCCAGCGTGCACGTTGTAAATAGACTTATACTAATGGAAAAAGGTCCGGTCGCCCGGACTTTTTCCATTAGTATAAGTCTCTTTTAAAACACTGTCTCGCTATGTTAAAAGAGTTTAACATAGCGACACAGGTCTCGCTATGTTAAACTCCTTTAACATAGCGACACAGTGTGTAAAAAGCAACGGAGATCTTGCTTTCTCCGTTGTTTTTTTTTTAACCTGTCTCGCTATGTTAAATGGGTTTATTTTAAAGCTGTCTCGCTATGTTTACCCATTTAACATAGCGAGACAGTAAAAAGCAATGGAGATCTTGTTTTCTCCGCTGCGTTTGGCCACAGCTCTGATGTACTGCGTAGGCATGCGCAGTACATCAGAACTGCCGCGGATACCAGACAGCTGCGGAAGGGCAGCAAAGAGGCATTATACAATGCCATTATTTAAGAATCGAACCGGAGAACCTCTTGCTGTGAGGCGACAACGCTAACCACTGCACCACCGTGGCCGCCCATCTGAGGACTCCAGTCACTAAATAATAACATACATTTGAGTTTCAGACTTCATATCCTTCAGAAAGTGTGTTAACACAAACCTTGTTACTCAAGCAACTTTCTAACTTCATAAGAGCAATATTTAAATTATGACCCTATTTTTGAGGGATAGGGGAAATGTTTAGTGGTACCCTTAATTGCATATCCTTCACCACTGCTGTAGTAGTGGTGGTGGTGGGGGTGTCATGGTAGGAGGCGTGGCCAGTGTCATGTTAGCCACACCCCCATGCCCCACTTTGGCCTGCTTAAAAGGTGGCAACCCTATTTTGGGGGGCTAGTGGGTAGCAGGTAGGCACCATGGATTCCATTGCCTACAGGTAAGGCACACTCTCTCTCTCTAGATATATTTATATACACATATATGTATGGGAGTGTGTGTTTTAAAGATAGACAAAACAGCATGTTACTCCACCTTGAAACAATAACTTTTCTATGTGACGTTCTGTATTTTTATGGAGAAATTTCTTACATAAATCTTAAACACGTTACGGAGGAAATACTACTGCACCTCTGTTATTGATTTTGAGGGTGCACATGGGATTTGTGACATCTTGTTTTTATAAAACACCTTATAAAATGTAATACATCAATAACTCAAACTGTTACTTTTGTACAGTTTGCAAATGTAACACTGTACGGGGTTAGTACCTCTCTGGATGTGCAGTAGAAAGTTTCACCTAAACCCAGCCCACCACCCAACACCAGGTAACGTGTTTGAATAATGAATGAATATCTGTGGCGATGTCTTCACCAACCTCATGAACATACACCTGGTATTCGGCACATTAGCTTGAGGGGCACTACAATTCAATAATGGTAAATAAACAGCTCTGTAACTAGAACTACTAATGGAAGACGTAATTAATACATATTTATGTATTAATATAGAAGGTCGTTTATGAAGCATGCACACCTCTCAAATGTCTCTGATTTATCCTGATTATGTTATTAAACAGTAACTTACTAAACACCGAGATGTTCATTGAGAAACGCCTATCTGGGTTCCGCCAGAGACATATATTATTACTTTGCCTTAGTCCACATTTTACAAGGCTAGGGTTAGCCCTAAGCCTAAGTGACCTGGTGGCTCTGTAAAATGTGGACCAAGGCAAACTAAGTAATAACATCTGTCACAAGCAGAACCCACCTGTACTGCGGTGATTTCAATATCTGTCAATAAACTACCAGTGTACGCATGATGTCAAATCTGCATGGTGGTGGTCTACCGTGCATCATTTGCATAAAATATCACGGCCATTTGACATGTCGGTCACACAAGCTATATCCACTTTTGCGCAGACCGACCGGAGGTACTGTTCTACAACAATGCCCACTGTAAAAATATTACGTTCACAGTTTCTTTTAGTTACACTTGGAACACATAAATTCTGTACTGCAACACGAGTTACAGGAGGGGAAATCTAATATGTCAGTTATTCACACTTTGTCCACAACTACGCGAACCCAAGATGTTAAAAAATACATTAAGTCTGAAAGAATGTTAAGTGCAACGCCTTTTATCAATTCAAAACAGCAGTTAAAAAAAGAAAAATTGCGTAAGTAAACTAGCAGCAATCTGTCTGCAAAAAGTTAACATAAACGTTTATGAAAATACCTATACGACGTACGTTGCATTCCATTAAACAAACAAGCAGAAAAGTCCTTTACAAGACACGAGGCCACTACATACTACAAAACAGAAATACATTGAGCATTCTCTGAATAATCTGCCTTCTGCTATACACAAAAAAAAAAACAGCCCCGACCAAACCCTAAGGTGCTGAATGACGTGGACGTGTTATGTCGAAGTTGCGTGACGCAAGGACGTCACAGGTCATTTCCTCTCATGGGAACTAGTCACTACAGTTGGAGAAATGTCGGCTATATCCGCGGCAGAGAAAGTGGATGGTTTTACTCGTAAATCTGTTCGTAAAGCCCAGCGACAGAAGCGTTCCCACGGCTCCTCGCAATTCCGGAGTCCTACGAGTCCAATCGAGCTGTCTCCTTTGCAGCAGTTGAAAGGTGAGTCCGTCGGACGTTTGACAGTAATTCCTGTTGTTGTTTTCTGCTGTCTTTTTCGGTTTGTTGATCTTGCCATTTAAAGTCCTTGGTTTGTGAATTAAGCCTGTGACACTTGCAATTGCTTGAATAATGGCGCAACTACTCAAAATGCAACATTTCAAGTTTGCAGTCTGGGAAGTACTGTATCTTAAGATTCTGTAATAAAGCACAGTGATTGTTGAGCCGTTTTATGTTGATGTTGTACACGGTGCCACAGCACTTTGTTTCCTTAAAGTTGGAAAAGTCCATTGCAATATATGCAAAACTCCAGACACCTTCCTAAGAGGAGTTTGGCTTCCTTCATGTGTGTACTCCAAGGTACTGAGGGCGCAGATGGGTTGTTGTTACAGTTTTCGTTGGGTGTTTTTCAATGCCTAATCATTCATGTAGTGTGTAAGTGTAGTTAAAACGATTGGGCCAAACGTCACTTCTCTGTCTCCACGAGTGTTGCGGGAGCAACAGGCTTGTCACTAGCCCCGGTTACAGGTGTGAGAATTAAATGCACAGGAAAGAAAAAACAAACTGGATACATACTATTCATTTCAGTGTTTCTCTTTCAGTTCTTTGACAAAAACCTAGGTTCTCCGTACCCGTTGTTCTAAAAGCATTTTTTAATTTGGTTAACTGGGTTGGACGTGGTCTGGTAAATTTAGAGGTGAACTGGCATGATCTTGTTAAGTTATTGTTTCAGGTAACTGCAAGGTTCACTTTTAAGTTGGTGTTGTTTATTATATTGATGATTTTGTATAAGCCTGCATTAAATCTACGTGTGTGGTACTAACGTGTATATTTGCATATTTCTTGCATTATATCACACAGGGGCATTGCTGTACATAATGCTGTGTGCAGTTGTCTAGTTAAAGTTGAGGTTTGCAGGTTATACAGCTGTCATGCACATAACTGCTACCAATTTGTATATGGAGTTTATTTACTGTAGCGTTTACAGCTTTAGAGAGCATCGTATGTAGAATCGTTTTTCTCCCAAACTATATTTGCCTGGGAGGATTTTGTGTTCATTTTAAGTAATATCCTCACCTCATGTTTAATTTTAATCTTCTGTTAATATGCATGCTGTCTGGATGTTACAGTAAATCAGTTATTAATTTCTCACTGCGCTGTTAGTGTACTAGTTCTGAATGTTGATTTAAGTAAAATTATTTGCAAAAATCTGAGGTTTGTAAGTTAGATCCATTTTCATGTCAACGTTCTTTTTAAGTTAGTAAATATCATTTCATTGTTATGGGTCACAAAGCAATATACTTTAGCCATATTCAGTTTATTTTGTATTGGTGGGGAAATGTATTTGAACTGCAAGCCTAACGAGGCAAACAGTCAGTTGAGTCTAGCACCCAGGCACCGACTAAGCCCATGGTGTACAGTAAGCAGTACTGTAAACTGGAGGGGGGTTTAAAACCTGAAGAACAGTGAAACACTGTTTGTTGAATCCATGCTGTGTCGAGTAGTGTCTGACTGCCTATTGCTGTTGTCTGAGGGATCCTGCTGGAACTCACTTCTTCCTTCTTTATCACTATGTGGAGGTTTGCACAAGCTGTCATAAATACAGCATATTTATGCATTTATGGAAAACTTGCAGCTAGAAGACCATTTAGTGGAATTTGACGTACCCTTGGTTTGCTGTGCTTTTCTAGTTGTTGCCAAAAGCTGTGCTGCCATATTTCAATAAATTAATGTTTTATGCAGTAGTGTGTGTGTGTGTGTGTGTGTGTGTGTGTGTGTGTGTGTGTGTGTGTGTGTGTGTGTGTGTTTTGTATGTGTTGAATTTAACTGTTCCTTACTGTGTCAGATGTTGGTGAGCATTTTCTGCATATAGTGAGTTGAACTGATGTGGAAAAGTAATATTTAATGAGTAATACTGAATCTTCATCTTTTAAGGTAGTTTGCTTGTGGTGTTCAGTGCTTTGCATTTCAAGCATGTAAACTGCAGTAGCTGTACCACCATGGTAACCATTAACATGTACAGCACAAGTCTCGCATGAGAACTTGCTGTACCAAATATTCCTACCTGTTTGTCGCCTCTTTATACTTCTTCTCTTTTTCACTTCCTAACTGTAAAGAATATGGTTGTAGTTTTCTAAAACAGACATGTTTATTCACACTAAATATGTTTGACTTACTATGTGTTATTTGTAGCATGCCTTTACTCATTCTAATATTCAAATGGCTTTCTTTTTGGGTACAGCTTTATTTGTGTGAATATTGACTTTTAAATTTCTGCTCTGGTAAATCAGCATTTATATATTTTTATGTTTGGTAATTCCTGTATTCTTTGTATCTTACTAGCTGAGTCTGTAAGTAGTCCGTTTTGGTCAGTGCCCAACCCTAGTAAACAGATGCAAGTAATATAAAGTTAAAAATTAAATGTTTTTTGTGTTGAACACATGCTACATTTTTTTTTGAATATGCACAATGCACAATGTTTCAATACGGTGTGTAGTGATTTGGATAGCCAGTTAAATGTGGAAGTCATAACTGACCTTTTACAAACATTACCCAGCAGTTATATCAAGACCTTCTCACTACAACTTGTATTGTAGAATTTCTGTTCAAAGTATTTCTTGGTTTGCAGAATGTTGTACATAGGTTTCCAGTGTGATGCTGATTTAATCCTCAAATGTTTCAGATTTATTTTATTGTAGGTTTCACTTCAGCCTGCCTTGTTTCTCACATCGTTTACCATATGTGTTATTCTGAAAAATTTCCTGATCTACTTTTAGGTTCTGTTTTTTTTTTTTATATTTTGAGCCCAGTCATGTAGTTTTATGGAGCTGAGAATCTGAGTAGAAGAGATGAGGTTGTTATTATTGTTACTATTATTATTATTATTTTCATGATAATTATTTACATATTTTTATATTGATTATTTTTTGATAATGCAGCAGTTGGACTTTGAGTTCTGTTTGTTGCTGATTCCTGTCTGAAGCATCCTTTTAAAAGGTTGTGTAGCTGAATATTGGTAGCCACCACAGCTTTATTCATTAATTGTAGACCAGATCATTTTGAAGTTCAGGTGTATTGAAAGTCAACTGAAGCACTTGGTTATTAAATCATTCAGTATATTTCTACGCCTTGATTATTTTCCAAGAAAAATCCATGTGATGTTGATTGTAGCACTGACAGAGTGTTTATGTATGTTGTACTGATAATTAGGGCTGTAAGGCAATTTTTTCATTCAGTCTTGAATAATGAAAAAAATCTTTCAGTCTTGAAGAACGAATCTTCAGAGCTGCAGTGATTTTAATAGATGCTAGTAGATTTTGCTTTTAAATTACTGAAGGTAAAACACAAGTGTGCAAATTCAGATGAATACCAGGGCCAGATCAAGGTCAAATGCGACCCTAGGTAGGGTAATGAACTGGGTGCCACCCCACACCCTTTTTTTTTTTTTACATACACACACCTACTTTCCTCTTGTGCATATACACACACACCTCCCTTCCTTTAATCCCCTGCACCAAAGCACCTACCTCCCTGTTGCACTCACCGACCCACCTACCTCTCTCCTCTGTATGTACACACACCTGCCTCCCTCTTCTGTATGTATATACTCATGCCTACCTCTCTCCTATGTGCACATACATGCACACCTACCACTCTCTCTTACATGCATGCACACACACCTGTATCTCTTATTTGCATATACATATACACACACATCTCCCTCATGCGCACTCGTATGGGCACGCACCTCCCTCCTTCTCTTGTATGCGCACTAGGCCCTACCTCCCTCTTACACAGGCACACGCGCGCATACATAAGCACACATACCTGTCTGTTACGCACACATACGTGCACATAACCTCCCTCGTACGTGCACGCACACACGCAGACACATGCACACACTTATCTCCCTTTTACACACACGTGTGCAACTATTTTCCTCTCATACACACACACCTGCATGCACATGCCTACCTCCCTCTTGTGCGCACACGCTTACCTCCCTCTTGCACGTGTGCATGCACACTCCTCCCTTCCTCTTACACACATGTACACACACACCTTCCCTTCCTCTTGCATGCACATACACATCTTTCTCCCTCTTGCGCACGCACACACCTACCTCACTTTTACACACGGACACACGCACAACTATCTTCTTCTTACACACACCCATGCATGCACCTTCCTCCATCTTGCACACACCTATGTCCCCCTTACAGACAGAGGGGCACACAAACGTACACCCTCTCATGCCTACCTGGCTTCTACAAGCACGCCCATGTTAACACCTGCCTCCCTCGTACATGTGCACCTGTGCCCATCTCCCTCGTGTACGCACACAGACACGTGCCCGCCCCCATGTCTCTCGCATGCATGCAGACACATGCTCGCATGTACACAGACACACGCCCACCCCGCCTGCCTCACACGAACCACTATCTTCTTCTTACACAGATGCACACCTACCTCCTTCTTAAACCCACACACACCTGCATACACCTACTTCTCTTAGACATGCGCAGGTGCTCACATGCCTGTCTTCCTCTTACACACGTGCACACACCTACCTTCCTCTTAAGACATGCGCATGCACATATCTACCTTCCTTTTACACATGGACAAAGACACACGCATATATCGACCTTATTCTTGCACACACCTACCTTCTTTTTTCAGACGCATACACAAATTCACACACCTTCCTCCCTCTTAAACATACACAAATGCACACACCCATTTCCCTCTTATACACATGCACGCACATATCTGCCTACCTCCTTACACACATGCATGCACACACCTACCTTCTCCTTGCACGAACCTACTCTCCGTTGCACACACCTACTTTCCTTTTACGCAAACATGTACACACCTACCTCTCTCTTGCGCGCGCAGATGCATACACATATCTCTCTTATGCGCAGACACATGCATACGTACACACCTAACTCTCTTGCACACACACATACCTATCTCCCTTGTACACACATGCATGCATACACCTACCTACTTCGTACTCGCACGCACACACCTACCTCCCTTGTACGCATATGCATGCACACACCTACCTCCTTTGTACTGGCATGCACACACCTACCTCCCTTGTGCACACACGCATGCACACACCTACCTCCCTTGTGCAAACACCTACCTCCCTTGTGCACACACGCATGCACACACCTACCTCCCTTGTACACACACGCATGCACACACCTACCTCCCTTGTACACACATGCATGCACACACCTACCTACCTCCTTTGTACTCGCACACACCTCCCTCCCTTGTACACACCTACCTCTTATGCACTCACACGAGAACATGCCAACCTCCCTCTTGCGCACGAGAACGCGCCTACCTCCCTCTTGCGCACGAGAACACGCCTTTAGTCCCTCTTGTGCACTCACGCGCAAGAACATGCCTACCTCCCTCTAGCACACTCATGAGCGTGCATGCCTAGCTCCCTGTTGCGCGCGCATGCCTATGTCCCTTGTATGCACAACCCTACCTCACGCGCACCCCCTACCTCCCTCCCTCTTGTGCACACTCACTGCGCACCTTCTTCCTTATTGTGCACACACAGCGCAAAGACACACAGCTACATCCCTATTACACAGACACACATGCACATATCTAACATCTGCCTCTCTCTTCCATTGACATACTTAGTTCCGTCTTACACATACATGACACGCTTGCTGCTCTCTTTTACATAGACACAGGCAAGCACCTGCCTGCCTGTTACACACACGCATCTACCTTCTTCTTACAGACACAGCTATGTCCCTCTTGCACGCACGCCCGGGCACCTGCCTCCCTCTTGCCTGCACTCTTCTACCTCACTTATGCCCACATGCAGGCACACCTCTACCTCCTTCTTGCACTCACCTACCTCTCCCTTGCACACATACCCACACGCAGGTGCATACCTACCTCCCCCCCTTACATATGCACGCGCAGGCACGTACCTATCTCCCCCTTTCACACATATGCACACACCTACCTCCTCCTTACACGCATACACCTACCTCCCCCTTACATATGCATATGCAGGCACACCCCTACCTCCCACTTAGACACACGTGCGCACACACATCTGCCTCCTCCTTATACATACACACATTTACCTTCTTTTTCTGCAAACAACCACGTACACATCTTTCTTATGTATGCACGCACACACACACAAACCTACCTTCATTTTATGCAAACACACACATACATATCTATCTCTGTCTTACGCGCACACCTACCTTCCTTTTAATCAAACACACACATACCACCTACCTTCCTTTTAATCAAACACGCACATACCACCTACCTTCCTCTTAATCAGACACGCACATACCACCTACCTTCCTCTTAATCAAACACGCACATGCCACCTACCTTCCTCTTAATCAAACACGCACATGCCACCTACCTTCCTCTTAAGCAGGCGTACACACCACCTACCCTCCTCGTAAGCACGCGTACATTTCCTTCCCTCTTGTGCACATACACACACACACACCTAATTCTTTCTTACACAGTCACACATCTACCTTCCTCTTGCACAAACACACATGTACACACCTACTTCTTTCTTACACACACCTACCTCCCTGTTACACAGACACACACGACACACCTACCTCCCTCTTGCACACACACAACACACCTCCCTTCCTCTTGTGCACAGACACACCTCCCTCCCTCTCTCTCTTGTGCACACACACACACACCTCCCTCTTGCATGTGCACACACACACCCCTCCATCCCTCTTGTACGCCCGCACCTATCTCCCTCATGCATGCATGCCTGTGCACCTACACTGGATATAAAAAGTGTACACACCCCTGTTAAATGTTGGGTTTTTGTGATATAAAAAAATGGGACCACAGTAAATCATTTCAAAACTTTTCTTATCTTTAATGTGACCTGTAATCTGTACAATTCAATTGAAAAACAAAAATCTGTTAGGTGAAAAATATATAAAAAAATACAATAAGCTGGTTGCATAAATATTAGCATGGTACATCTTGACTTGGCAATATTTGCCCACTCTTCCCTGCAAAAGCGCTCTAGATCTGTCAGATTGAGAGGGCATCTCTTGTGCACAGCCCTCTTCAGGTCACCTCACAGATTTTCTATTGGATTTAGGTCTGGACTCTGGCTGGGCCATTCCAAAACTTAAAATTTCTTCTGTTGAGGCCATTCTTTTGTTAATTTGGATGTATTCGTGGGGTCATTGTCGTGTTGAAAGGTGACATTTCTTCATCTTCATCTTTAGCTTTCTAGCAGACACCTGAAGGTTTTACACCAAAAGTAACTGGTATTTAGAACTGTTCATAATTCCCTCCACCTTTACTAAAGCCCCAGTTCCAGCTGAAGAAAAGCAACCCCAAAGTATGATACTGCCAGCACCATGCTTCACCGTAGGGATGGTGTTCTTTTGGTGATGCGAAGTGTTGTTTTTCCGCCAAACGTACCTTTTGGAATTGTGACCAAAAATTTCAACCTTGGTCTCATCAGACCAGAACACATTTTTCCCACATGTTTTTTGAGAGACTTGATGTATTGTTTTGCAAATTTTAGCCAGACCTGGATGTTTTTTCTGTATAAGAAAAGGTTTCCGTCTTGTAACCCTACCCCATAGCCCAGACATATGGAGAAAAAAGAAGATTATCATCACATGTAGCACACAACCAGTACATGCCAGAAATTCCTGCAGCTCCTTGCTCCACTTTTTGATGACTGTCTTCACTGTATTCCATGGTATATCCAATGCTGTGGAAATTTTTTGTAACTTTCTCCTGACTGATACCTTTCAACAATGACATCCCTTAGATCCTTTGTAAGCTGTCTGCGAACCATGGCTTTTGCTGTAGCAGGCAACTGAGTAAATGTCAGGAAAATCCTACTAGGATAGCCGAACTTTATTTGGGCTTAATTACAGTCTCTTTAATTGATGGCAGATGTGTACCCAAGAAGACTGAATGCTGTTATTAAATCAAAAAGTGCTTCAACAAATTATTTAAGGGTGTGCACACTTATGCAACCAGCTTATTGTATGTTTTTTATTTTTTATATTTATTTCCCTAATAGATTTAGGTTCATAGGTAGGTTCATAAGTAGGTACTAGGCTATTGGCCCTAGGGCCTATATAAGCTTAGCCAAAAGGTACCCTGGCTTTTGCCGCCCAAGAAAATTATTTTCCTGTGCCCCTGTCGTGCAGAGCCAAATAAGTGATCCCCAGGGTGAATTTCCTGTCTCCCATCCAATCAAGATTTTTCTTGAAGAGTGCTTATGAGGAGCTTTGTTTGTTGTAGATAGGTAGTTTGTTCCAGAGTATGGGACGTCTCTTGGACAGGAATCTATCCCTTCAGCATGCTCAGTTTTATTGTGACAAGCTTTAGGTCCCTAGAGCATGTAGCTAGGAGGGATTGTTATTTCTTTAAGTGGAGCATGTCCAATAGCTGTAGGTTTGACATAGCTTTGTATTTTAGGCAGAGATCGCCTCTGAGTAGGCGATATGCGACTGAGTAAAGCTGGAGTTTTTTGAGACGGTCTGCATAAGGCATCTGTTTGAGGTTGGTAATCCTCTTTATGAGGTATTTTTGCGGCCTTTCCAGTTGTTGTACATGTCTTGTGAAGTACATACCAAAAGGGGTGTTGTACTCTATAATGGGTATAATGAGTGACAAGTAGAGGGGAACAATGACCTTTTTTCCTGGGTGCGAAACCTTTTGTGATGAGGTGTGCCACATAGAAGGATTTCCTGACTACTGTGGCAATGTGCTTATCAAAGGCGAGACTACTGTCTACCTATGTCCCAAGGTCTCTTATCACACTTTTGGTGTTAAGTAGACTACCGCCTATGTGGTAAGTCATGAGTACAGAGTTTTTACCAAAAGGGATGACCATGCACTTTTTGGCATTGGGCTTGAGGCCATGGCTTTGTCACCAGGCATCTGTCTCAGTGAGGCCCTTTTGTAGGCTGTCCACATCGTTAGGCAATTTGATTATGGCTCCTAGTTTGCAGTCATCTGCGAACTTTGTTAGCCAAAGACCTTCTGTGTTAGCGTGTGCTTCAGAGAAGTAGATACCAAACAGGGGAGGACCTAGGACTAAACCCTATGGTACTCCACTTGTCACTGGTCTGAAGTTGGATTTGGAGTCTGCTAGATTCACATTGTGGGTTCTGTCAGTGAGCCAGTTGGCAACCCATCTTGTGACATAGGGATTTATACCTTGTTTAGTGAGTTTATCTATAATTCCAGAGTGGGGGATGGTGTCGAAAGCCTTGGCGATCTAGATAGGCTGTGTGAACCACCTTACCCTCATCTGCGGCTTTGGTAACCGCTTCAAAGAAGTCTATCAGGTTTAGGAGACACGATCTGCCTTTTACAAACCCAAACTGGGTGGGGTCTAGAGTTTGGAGATTACCAATGTCATTGTTTATAAGCTCCATGATGATGCATTCCATAGCCTTACAGACCAGGCTCGTCAGTCTAATGGGATGGTAGTTTCTGGGGTCCGTGGTGGCTTCCCCTTTGTGGATTGGGATAACTTTCACTGTGCGCCATTCAGTGGGCACAATGATGAGGCTATGATTGAACATGGTACTTAGGTGGGGTGCCAGTTCGTTCTGTAGTTTATGTAGAACGCAGTCTGGGATGTTGTCGGGTCCTGTGGATGCTGTGTTCTTGGCTTTGGAGAGTGTGTGTTTTTACCTGTTTGTTTTTCAACTGAATTGTACAGGTTATAGGTCACATTAAAGGTGAGGAAAAGTTTTGAAATGATTTATTGTGATCTCATTTTTTTTATATCACAAAAACCTGGCATTTTAACGGGGGTGTGTACTGTACATCTCTCTTGCATGCCTGTGCACCTATCTCCCTCTTGCATGCATACAACTCCATCCCTGTCTCGCAGTCATGCACCTCCCTCCCTCTTATACACAGACACCTGTCTCCTTCTTACACACATGCATGTACACCTACCTCCTTCTTACACACACGGACACACCTACCTCCTTCTTACACACACGGACACACCTACCTTCTTACTTACACTCGCACACACCTTCCTCCGTCTTACACACACACGCGCATACACACGTGTAACTCCTTGTGTACATGAATGCATACACCTGCCTCACTCTTAAACACATGCACACACATATCTTCTTTTTAAACACACACGCGCATACACCTACCTCCTTATATACACACACACAATCTGCCTCCCTCTTACACAAATATGCGCGCACACACACACGCACGTACCTCCCTCTTGTACATGAATGCACATACTTCTCTCTCTGACACCTGCACTCACACATGCACAAACAAGCGCACACCTACCTTCTTACACATACACTCGCGTGTATGCACCTACCTCCTTACACACACATGTACCTCCTTCTTAGACAAATATGCACACACACACACTCCCTCTTAGAGATGCACATGTTTACCTCCCTTTTAGACAATCATACACCTGCCTCCCTTTTACATGTATGCACACACAATCTACCTCCCTCTTACATGCGCATATGCGCACACACCTACTTCCTTTAATAGATGCTTAATTGCATGTCTCTCTTTGGTATACTATAACACTGAAACAAAGCTTCTCCATACTGTTTGTGGTTTTGAGATTACATATGAGCATTCAGTAGTATTTAACCCGTTAAGGATTGTATGTGATGGGTACTATTTTGATGGACACTGGACATTTAGGTATATGTATAGGCCTGTGGGCAAGTTGTAACCGTATACATGATGGACACTGCTCAGTTTACTACTCATCAAAAACATTGTTTATTGTGTTTTTTGTGAGGTGGCCTGTATCAAATTGGTAAATTCTGTTATAGCCGAGTTTACGTGTGTGCTGTATATTTCGTTTTTTAGGCAGAACTTATTTGTACTGTAGATAATTTGTAGTGCTCAAACTTAAACCACTTTAAGTTATACAGTAAAAAGAAGTGGTGTGTTTTTTCTTTGTTGGTGTGCATCAGATCTGATAATCTTGTATCCTAATTCAGGATTACAAGTTGGTGTGTGCAGATGTTTGAAGTGAAAGAATGAATTACTATGTACATTGCTGCTATGGTTTGTCTTGCACTGTGAAGAAGAAATGTTTTGATCTTGTAAAGACTTGATAGATTTGTTCTTTTTGGTAAAGACGTAAGTTATGTGTGATGGGCAAACAAGCAAATACAAACAACAGTGATGAGATGAATTGAGGGTGGAAGACCTGAAGATTAGGTTTTATTTATCTTACAATTGAGAGAGTTCAGCTACATAAAAAAATAAACAGTATTGTTAATAAACAAGGTACAGTAAATGAAAGTAAAATTACCACATTCTCCCCCACCAAAATGTTAAGCGAAGGAGAGATGTTAGCGTCTGTGAAGGGTCATAAAATGATAGAAAACAGAAAACAAAGCTCTTCACTTCAGCTTTTCTGTTGCACAAGTTATAGGGATGTATGAATTTCAACAATAGTGGGAGTAAGACCAAGGTACACATACAGGAATACTAAGTCTCTTAAGAGGTTACTATGTTATGAAGAAGGTAGAACTTTGAAGTACAGTCGGATAGGAGAGGGACATTCGCCTGCAGAAGTTGTAATCCATGCATGTATATGACAGGCGATAATTTTGTTCATCCAGATACTAGACAAGAATATGTTTTTAATCACTATGCTGATTGTAGAACAAAGGACATGGTATACCTGGCATAGTGTCAGACATGTAAATCCTTTTATGTAGGCAAGACCAATAGAACCCTCAGGGAGAGAGTGAGGGAACATTTGTATGCTATCATAAAAAGAAGATGAGAAAAATGCACTGGCTAGACATGTGTTGAATTATGGTATGATACACAAGTTTAGATTTGGGGCATTAGAGCCAATTAGAAAGACTGGTAGGATAGGGAACATTAAAAACTTCACTGAGGGGCAAGAAAACAAGTGGATCATACGCCTACAAGCACACAGGCTGAATGGTTTAAATGATAAAGTAACACTTAAACTATTTCTAGTAGCTAGGTCGTATGCACATTAGGCATTTGAATTGTTTATTTAATGTGTTTTTTATTAATGAATATGGTATATTTTACATAGCTATATATGTTTCTACATTCTATATGAATTTGTGAATAAATTATATGGATAGGTTTTTAATAATGAATGTGATGTCCTAATTGTTTTTATTAAATTGATTAGATGACAATGAAATGCTGTAACTATTTAAATGGAATTGAGGATGTCTGTATATGAAAGTCTGATGAAACATTTTTATAACGTGAAAGCGCTCACTGTTTTGCTATATTGGATTCATTAAATCTACATGGAGTTTCTATTATTCGCTGTGGTGTTGCCTCTTGTGTTTTTTTCTGGATTTACATATTTTCTCTGAGGGGCACTAAGTCCAGGGCTTTTTTGTTTTATTTTCATGTACTGTGTGTTGTTGTAGGCCGTTTGTATCAGTAATATGCGAGTCAGGGGGAGAGGGGGAAGAGTCAGAACTAATGTTTTGTAATTTGTCTGGCAAAGCAACATCTGGTCCTACATTTGTTTGTTCATTCGGTCAGGTTGCCATGCTCTTTGACTGTTGAGGGTGATTAGTGGCTCTGAACTGTCACATCAAACTATCTTTGCCCCTGTGTGCTGGCTGTCAGATGGAAGCTGTCCCCTGTTTTCTTTTGGCAAGTCGAGCATGTGCGTACAGAGAATTGCTATGCAGCAGTTCCACTTTCTCCAGTAATGGATCATACTTCGAGGACCTATAATTATTTTGAAGCAACACAACGCCGAGAGATGTGATCCAAACTGGAAGCGCAGTGCCGTTGGTGGACCTGCAATTGTAATGAAACAACCTTTCATGTAGCTTCGCATTGGTGGCTGTGCACAGTAGAGATCGGCTCGAGTGGAGTGCCTTGAGCAAAACATCTTCCCACTGTTCCATGGACATCTTTTTACCTTTTAAAGTCAGAGTATTGGCCCTCCAAAGTGTACCATTTAGACACTTGACTTGAGCATTACCTCGGGGGTTGTAAGGGGTGGTTGTAGTTCCTTTTGGTGTGCAAAAAAGTCTAATTTGTGAGACATAAAAGAGGTGCCGTGGTCTGAGTGAATATAAGCTGGCATACCAGATAGTGAAAATAGTTGACATAGGCAGGCAATTACAGTTTGTGCAGTCATGTCTGGGCAAGCAAAAGTAAGAGGGGAACCTTGAATATTCATCAGTAATAGTAAGCAAATATTGATTGCATGTTGTGGAAGGAAGAGGTCCCTTAAAATCTGTGTTCAGTCTTTCAAAAGGTTGGGGAGTGTTTACGAGCCTGGTGTAGGGCGGTAAAAATGTGGCTTTACTTCTGCACATACAGAGCAATTTGAGGTACATACATACATACAAATAGTTTAAACACTGGTATTGATGACCTTTTAGTTTGCCAATGTACCAAAACACTTGTTCCCATAGTTAGTACCTTCTTACATACAAATAGTTTAAACACTGGTATTGATGACCTAGTTTGCCAATGTACCAAAACACTTGTTCCCATAGTTGGTGTCCAGGCTGTTCTTAAAAATATCTCAACTAGTACTTTAATGAAATTTGGTAGTCTGTTCCAAATTTGGTAGTCTGTTCCATGGCTATCAGAGACCCAATTAGTAACTTCTCATTCCTATAGAGTCTTCTACATAAGCTGTCTGATGATTCTCTAGTACGTTTTTGATCACCCCAAACATTACCAGAGGTAGTTGTCTCTAACTGCCATATATACTTGAATAAGATTTCTTCGATATCTGTAAAACACTGTATAAGTTCAGATATTTTAGTCTTTTATAATAACTTAAATTTTCTTATCCATGGATGCCCTTCTAGTTTACTCATGTTTGTTTTGTTATAGGGTTTCCATACTGTTATTCCATACTCAAGTTTGGGTTTGGGTCTAATGTAACTAACAAACAATGACTTTATTATTTTTGATTTGCTAGACTTTATAAATCTTTTTATACATCCTCTAGTTCTATAATGAGAAGTTATGTACCTACCATAACGTTCCATGTTAGTTGTCTTCTCTCGCCTTCTTTCTTGCTGGATGGGTTCCGGCCTATACTAAAGCTCGAGAGCTAATTTTTACCGGCTCGAGGCAACCCTATATCCCATGATGCTAGGCGGTAACTACCCAGATCTCGTTTGGTAGCTGAGAAATAATAGCCAATTCAGTCTCCCCTCTGAGGTGGAGGGGGAGAAAGAACTCCCCAAATATCACTACCTGAAGCTGTATCTACCCCAGGACCAACTGTCTGGGCTTGGAATAGTGCAAGATAAGGTCCCTTGGAAGAAGGGGAAAAACCTTTCGGTGTGTCCAGGCTAAGGGGATGGTGGGCGGGACGCAAGAAAGAAGGCGAGAGAAGACAACTAACATGGAACGTTATGGTAGGTACATAACTTCTCAATGTTAAGTTGTCAATCTCGCCTTCATTCTTGCTGGATGGGACCGCGTCCCTAGCACCTTCATCCTGGGTGGCTCATAGGAACAGACTCTTGAGAACGGTGGAACCATAATTTGCCCTGTTTCTGGAGGCCATGTCCAATTTGTATGTGTAACAAAGGTATGAGGAGAGGCCCAAGTGGCTGCCGCACAGATAGTGTCTATTGGCACTCTAGCTTGAAAGGCTGCTGATGTAGCCAATGCTCTGGTTGAATGGGCTCTTGGCCTAGTAGTCAATTATTTACCTATATTTATCAACTCAGAGGTAATCACAGAAGACGGTCACCTTGGATACCGGAAGGCCCTTTCTACTTTCTGCATAAGATAAGAATATTTGATCAGATTTCCTGATTTGTTTAGTTCTGTCCAGATAGTAGCGGAGTTGACGATGAAATGTAGTTTTTGCTCCGCCTTGTTTGAATAATTAGGGAAGAAAACTGGAAGATCAATAGATTGATTTAAATTTGTCTGAGAAGCCACCTTGGGTAAAAAAAGACGGGTTAGTTCTTAGAGAAACTCTGTCTTTATGGAACACTAAATAAGGAGGACAAATGCAGAGGGCATGAAGTTCAGATACTCTCCTAGCAGATGTAATGGTGACTAGGAAGAGTGTCTTCCAGGAAAGTAACTTCAGTGAACAGGAGGCCACAGGTTCAAAGGGAGGGAGAATCAAGGATATTAAAACTAGGTTTAAATCCCACTGTGGTGGGGGGTCTTTGATCGGGGACCTGAGTAAAAAGATACCTCTGAGAAATGCCTTGCAAAGCTTATGGGACATGATACTGGAGTCCGACAAGCCTATGTGAAAACTTGAAATGGCTGCTAGCTGAACTTTTACTGTGGAGGAAGAAGATCCTGAATGAAAGATTTCAGCTAAGAAATCCAAGATAGAGTGTATTGGAGCAGTGAAGGGATCTATGTTCCTAGCCTTTGCCCAAAAGGAAAAACGTTGCCATTTACTAGCATAGATCCTTCTGGTGGAAGACTTAAGGGAAGCTACAATAATATCCTGGACAGAATTTGAAATCATTGGAAGCCTGGCTAGTGACGGAAGTGGAGCAACCAAGCTGTGAGGTTGAGAGATTGGAGGAATTGGTGCAGCTGCCCTGATTGATGGGCCAAAAGATCTGGCACTGGATCCAGATGCCAAGGGTGCTCCAAAAGATAGCGATGCAGGAAAGGGAACCATATCTGTCGAGGTCAATAAGGGGCAATGAGGATCATCTTGGCTCTCAAGACGGAAGCTTTCTGAATTATCTGTGTGATTAATGGAAAGGGCTCTCAAGACGGAAGCTTTCTGAATTATCTGTGTGATTAATGGAAAGGGGGGAAAGGCGTATAGAAGTCCCCGAGGCCAATCGTGGACTAGAGCGTCTCTGGGGTGATGGCCTGGAAGGGGGAAGAGAGTGAAGAAGTCAAGGCACTTGCTGTTTTGTGGTGTTGCAAAAAGATTGCAGCAAGGAAACCCCCACTTCTGAAAAATTTCGTCAGTCACCGTTTGCTTGAGAGACCACTCGTGGGGCATGAGTATAGCTCTGCTCAGCCTGTCCGCTGTGACGTTGGACTTCCCGGGGATGTGCGTTGCTATCAGAAACTGCTGAGAAGAGATCGCCCATTGCCAGAGTCTGAGTGCTTCTCGACACAGGGGATAGGACTTTGTTCCGCCCTGCTTGTTGATATACCATACTACTACCCAATCAGGGAGGCGTCCGTTGTGACTGTGGCAACTGGGGGGGGGGGGAGGAGTAAATTGTCTGCCTTGATGGACTTGAAGGGGGACCATCCACCAAGATAGATGTTTTCTGCAAGATAGAGTTATTAAGATCTTGTGTGTCATAGGGAGCTGTTGGAAGGACCACTGGGAGAAAAGCATCCATTGAAGAAGCCGCATGTAAAAGTGGGCAAGGGGAAGAAGCGTGATGGCTGCCGCCATGAGACCTAATACTTTCAGGACATACCTGGCCTGAATTTTGTTGCTCTGAAGGAGGACGTGAACATGATTTTGAATATCTAAGGCCCTCTGCTCTGTTAACTTTGCTGGTGGCGCCTGTGAAGGTAATAGACTGACAAGGCGACAAGGCAGACTTTTCTAAATTTAGAGAGATACCTAGCTCTTTGCAAATGTGAATGGTGTAATCTCTGCCTAGAAGAAGTTGACGCCTGGTGGTGGTAGTGAGGAGCCAGTCGTCTAGATATGGAAACACCTGGAATCCTTGACGTCTCAGGTGAGCTGTAACCGCTGCCATACACATGGTGAACACTCTGGGGGGGGCTGTAGTGAGACCAAAGGGCAAGGCTCTGAACTGGTAGTGACCGGCTCCCAGTCGGAAGTGGAGAAACCTTCTGGAGCGCCTGTGCATTTTGATGTGATAGTACGCATCCTGAAGGTCCACTGAGCACATCCAATTGTCCTTGCCCAGAAGGGGTAAAATGGACTGTAGCGTGACCATCCGGAACCTCGTTCTTTTTACAAACTTGTTTAGTTTGCTGAGATCCAATATTGGCCTCCAGTCCCCTGTTTTTTTTTTTGGTACCAAAAAGAACTTTGAGTAGACTCCGGATCCTAGTTGGTCTGCTGGGATTGGCTGGATGGCTCTCTTTTTTTTTTTTTTTTTTTTTTTTTTTTTTTAGCAGCTTTGATATTTCTAGTGCTGCTTGTTCCCTTAGACTGGGTGGAACGTCTGGAAGAGACCCCATTTGAATCTTTGGGGTTTGGATAAAAGGGATTTTGTAACCCTCGAATATGATCGACTGCACCCATTTGTCTTGAGTGAGGGAGAGCCAGGCTTGTGGGTACAGTGATAATCTTCCCCCGACTGCCTCCGAAGGTGGACAGTCGGGCAGCGCCTCGGGGATGCTGGAAGGGTTTGTCAGAGAGGGTTCCTCTGCTACCCTGATTCTGCGGACCCCCTCTGCCTCTTGGACGTCATCTGTTGTTGTTCCCCCCTCTGCCTCTAGGGGTGAACTGACCTCTTGTGTTGGGCATGACTCCTTGTGATTTGCGGAACCACATTTTTCCACCCTTTTGACCCTTAGGATATGGTCTAGATGGGGTTGAAAGGGATAAAAATAGGAACTAAAAATTTAAAATAACCGAAAAACTAGCCTATTTATAAAATATATATTACTATACTAGGGGAAAACTAAGATTTTTCTGAAAATTATTCACTAACCTGTGAGCCGGTAAAAAGAGCACCTCGCTAGCGAAAGCGGCAAACGAGATTTGGGTAGTTACCGCCTAGCATCATGGGATATAGGGTTGCCTCGAGCCAGTAAAATTAGCTCTCTAGCTTTAGTGTAGGCCGAGTCGGAGCCGAGGTTCGGCTCCAAACCCATCCAGCAAGAATGAAGGCAAGATTGACAACTTAACATCTATCATTAACCGATTGGTTGATATGATTAGAAAAACCCATAGCTGAATCTACCCAGGTCCTTAAATGAGTATACAGTTTCAATCGCTGTGTACTGTCTTAAGTCTTCACCTTTCAATTTATGTCTCCCAAGTCTTATAAGCTTAGTTTTTGATGTATTTATCAGCATATTATTCTCCTGTGCCCAAATGGTCAATTTAGTCAAGTTAGTTTGCAGACATTCCTTATCTGTAACACATGCAATCAGTTAACTCAATTTCCGGTCATCTGCATATAGACTGTAGAACACCTCAGATATGTTAGGTGTGAAAGATACAATCTAAATAAGTAAGGGCCTATGACAGAGCCCTGTGGAACACCCTGACTGTAAAAAAAAAAAAAAAAAAAAGGGGGGGGGGTTCACCTGTCCAGTTGCTGTATACTTGCTATGTCCTTTTTGTAAGCCATGCAGCTATCCATCTTATCAAGGGTGTATCAATAACTATTGATCAGTGTTTTGTGTATGACCTTATCAAATGCTGAAATTAAATCTATATAAATTACATCACAGCACAATTTTTCATTCATAGCTGTTGTTATATTGTTGTAGAATGTCATGTTACAGGTGGTAATGGATCTATTTTCAACATATGCATACTGATATATGGTTTCAAGTCCCAACCTATCCAGTTCTGACAGTAACTTATTCAGTATTGTCTTCCCCATTATTTTTTCCACAACATGAAAGTAGACTTGAGGGTCTGTATGACTGTGGGTTGGTCCTACTCCCCTTTCCCTTGAAAACCGGTTTAGTAAGCACACGTCTCCAATGTTGAGGACTCTCCCCATATTTATATGACATAGTGAATAGTAGATGTAATGGTACCGTAAGTTCTTGCTGAAGTGTTCTCCGGTCATTGTTACTAATTCTGTCTCCTCCCTGTGTTTTGTTTGGGTCCAGTTTGCGCAGTTCTTTTTCAGTATAATCTAATTTGATTCCAGTATCCGGGTTTACCTGGATCTGTAAGCCGCGGTGGTGCAGCGGTAGCATTGTCGCCTCACAACAAGAGGTTCTCCCATTCGGTTCTCGGCTGGAGCGCCTTCTGTGTGGAGTCTGCATGTCCTCCCCGCGTGGCATTCGAAAGACATGCATAGGGCGTACCTTCGTTGAAAGTTGGGTGTCGAGCTGGCACTTCTGCACCGTATAAAAATCTACTGCCAATCATTAGCGGACCATGGTTCCGCTGTGGCGACCCCTAACCGAGAAAATCCGAAAGAAGAACATCATCTGAGGTTACCTGGATGTCACTAGGACATCACCCCTTTTGTGGAGCCAAACTGTTTTGCATAAGATTTTGTAAATTATATTTATAATCTGCTGTGTTTGAGAATACATTTTAGAATCCGCACACTGATTATCAATTTGTGTGTCTTTACTCCTTCGACATGTTATGTATCTATAAAAGGTTTCCTGTTATACTCACTATCTTTATATACATTTCTACTTTTTCCTGATCTTGTCTCACACTATGCTTAATCTGTTTGTCCAGCTTCTTTCAGTTTTCAAAGTTGTAATTCCACCTCTCTTCCATTTCTTACATTTTTTGTTTCTCACTCTTATATTTCCTTAAGAACAAGATCCGATATCTCCCTGATGTTACACATTTTGTTTGATTTTTTGCACTCAGAATTTCTCTTTCAAAACTTCTACATTCCATCTGCATTTTTTTCACTGACCATCATACTCCAGTTAGTTTTACATAGTGAATTAACCTTTGGTGCATTGGTTTAGATTTCATTTTGAGAGAATTACCCAGCAACAAATTAACCTTTATAACCCCATGATCACTGCACATCAGTGGTAATGCTTCATACCTTCTCAAGAGAAAATGGAAGATTCTTGGATCATGTAAAATGCATCAAGCAGGAAACGCTAGTATGACACAGTGAGTCATGTAAAAACTTTGTCAACAAGAGAGGGAATTGAACTAGAACACACCTGCAGTAAGGCATCAGTGGTGAGATTCTCCTTTTCAGGCTGATGACACAGAAACAAAAAGGTGAAAGCTCGACTCTCCTTTGCTGTGTGTTCTCATTCTTTATTTTTCTCTCTGTTGATTGCCGTACATAAAGCTGATCGTTTGTCAGTAACCAACTTAAAATGATTTCCCAGAAGAAAGACCACTACATACACGTCCTTCTCTGTATCTGAATGGCACCTCTCGAATGGTGACAGCATTCTCTAGAGCAGCAATGACAATTTCCAAGGCATCCATCTTGACCACCAACAGGATATTATAATCTACCATAAAGACAGCGGCATTCTCTAAGATTTTCAAATGTATCCACCACAACTGTAGGCAGTGGGAAGGTTGTGTTGTGTGCAAGAGGGTGAATTGTATCTGAAAACCACAATATCCAGTAAGAGTAGTAGGCAAAGATCTCCACTACTCTTCTTTGAGACTTGAGATCTCAAAGGAGGGGCAGTTTTTGCAGAGGACTAGTTTCTCTGTCTGGTTTGATTACCCCCTTAGATACCTTGATTTTTAGTAGCTACTGTTATGCTCTTGTCATCATTGAACATTAGACCGTATTGTTTGACAGCTTCACAAAATCTCTGCAAGTTCTTATCATGATCATCCTTATTTTTTCCACGCAGTGACATTATCGATTGTAAGCAAATGTGTCATATCGATTGTAAGCAAATGTGTCGTGCAGTTGCTTGGACACAGTTATTTTATCAATAGTGCGTGAAAAATAAGCCGCACCATTTGTCACGCCAAAGGTATACCATAGAACTGATAGTCTGCTACAAGCCTCAAAAGCTGTCTGTTTTCTCAGCATCTCTTATCAGTTTTTTGGTGGTAAGTCCTTTGTAGATCAAAAGTGCTGTATACCTCATAAAGTACCACTTTTTAAATCATCTCATCTATTGAAAGAGGATAGGCATCAAGATGCTTAAAATTATGTATTGTTTGACTGTAGTCTGTGACTTTATGTTGCTTCCATTTTGCAGTGATTAAGAACCCAGGCTCTCCAGGGTGAGTAAAAGGGTTCAGTTATGCCTTTGGCCATCAGTCGTTTGATTTCAGCTTGTATAAAGATCTCATCTGAAGGGCTGTGATGCCTAGATTTCATTGCTGTAGGCTTTCATTCTGGTGATTAAATGCTGGAAGAGTCATAGAGCTTTGATTTGAGCAGCAGTTAATCCACTGAGAGTGAATGGTATGGTGGTTTGGTTCCTCCGAAAGGAACTTCTACCATTGAGTGCAACTTGAAAAAGTCATGACCTAATAGAATATTGGCACAGAGATTAGGTAAAATAGTTTGTTTTGTTTCCATGCATTACAACCATACAGTTTACTACAGTTTCAATGTGTACGTGTAAAGCTTGTCAACCGAGTAGTTGCTATTGTATTTCTACTTAGGGAGCTGTGCACAGGCCAACCATACTTATGAACCACAGAGGGTGCCACATAACTGAGGTCACTATCTATTAGAGCATGTAGTTTGACTCCATTGACTAAAGTGGTAACTGCACTAGATGGGCACCTCAGAGCTGCTGCAGTGATGATGCAAGAAAGAGATTGTTTAGTTCCGGAACCAGACAAACATACCTTTTGAAAATTACCCTTCTTGCTGCATTTTTTTGCATAAATCTTTTTTTTTTTTTTTTTTTCGTGGATCTCTGTTGCGACCAGAAAAATAGCACTTCAAATTAACAGGGGCACATGTCATCATCAACAGATGGTATGCAAATAGTATCTGTGTTGCTGTTTCTAGCATCGAGCGAGGAGGTACCTCAGGGTGAGAAGACGGAGTTCTCATAGGACTATGACTGTTCATGGGTCATTTCCAATGATTTTGCTAGATCAAAGGTGCTTTGGAAGTTTAAAGTGTGTTGTTCAAGCAGATATTGCCGAATGTGACTTGACTGAATACCATTGATAAACACATCTCTCATGGCATCATATCATGATAGCTTTCAGCTTTGAAGTTTTTTATTTATTTGTTTACCAGGATAGTCCAACTGGGTAGACACCATTTTCAGTGGAGGCCTGGAGAGAAAAGCTCCACAAAAAGTGACAGTACGTACAACATTAGTGACTGTAAATACAGCATGACAAACAATATATACGACATAAGTTGCAGTAGATACATCAGATATTGAGCTTAACGTAGTAATATTAACATAGAGCCTGTGAATATTAATTCACATTTTGTAAAGGGAAAATAATTCTAGATTTATTGCGGATTTAAGAATAGAAAAATCATAATACAAATAAGATCATTGTCCAAGACAGCTGAATAATCGAGAGTATACTTAAGATAACAGGAGATAAGCAAGAGTTGTTGCATGGGCAGACCCAAGTGTCCGATAATTTTTGAGTAGTTTTTTAAAACTGGTGTGTGTTGTCAGTGGTTCTAATATTATGGGGGAGGGAGTTCCAGGTTTTTGATATAGGAAGAATATAGAGTGACTCCTGCAGTGTTAGTTTTCGAAACTTAAAGTAAAGATTTATTTGATGATCGTAGTGTTAAAGTGTTAGAGAGTAAAGTTGCATTAAGCTTTGGAGAGCTGGAGTTTTTGTTGGGGTTATAGAGTAATTTTGTGGGCCATGTTTAATTGGTTCTATGCAAGAAGCTGAGGTAGTTCAAGCCAGGAGAGTTTTTTTTGAGGGCTAGACAGTGATGTGACCTGTGTAGTGATCCAATGGTAAATTTTAGCTAGTTTGTTATAGCATGTATTCAGTTTGTCTAAATCTGTTTTTAGATTTGATAAGGATGGGTGAAGCATATAATAGAGTTGCTAGTAGGTGGGTTCTGGTTATGGCAGCTGTTGAGGAGTTTTGGTATCTGTAAAGGTGCCCATTTTTTGGGGGAACTTTTTTAATTGTTTGTAATATATATGCAAGTCAAATCTTAGAGTATTGTTTACAAAGATTCCTAGTAGTTTGGATGGTTCAGATGTAATATGTTGTTATTAGGTGTGATGTGGAACTGTGTGTGTGGTAGGTTGAAAGATCATAAGTTTTGCTTTTTGGGGTTAGGAGTTAGCCAGTCATGTTTCAGTTTCTGTAAAGGTCTGTTACGTTTTGTCGTTAAGTTGTTGCATGGTAGGGGCTGCACATATCAATGTTAAATCATGTGCATATTGGATAATGGTGACAAGTAAGGTAGCTGAGTTGAGGTTATTATTGAAAATACCAAAAGGAAGAGGGCCAAGTATGGATCCCTGTGGGACCCCAAGGTAATAGGGAGAAGTGTGGAGAGGTCATATTGCCACTTAACTGCCTGCTGGCAACCAATTAAGTAACTATGGAACCATGAGACACACGAAGGGTGTATCTTTAGGTCTGAGAGAGCAGTTAGACATTTGTTGTGGGAGATTGCGTCAAAAGCTTTAAACATATCCAAGAAAACGGAGACTGTTTCCCTCATTCCTGTATTGGTTTATGGTATTGGTAAAGCTAAGTAGAGCAGTGGTTATACTATGGGATGGTCTAAATCCATGTTGGTAGATGACAAGTAAGTTATCGAATGTGAGTTATCTCATAAGTTGGGAAGTGTGTGCATTTTTCCAGGAGTTTTGAAAGTGGGGATAGGATAGCTATGGGGCAATAATTAGTTCAGTTGATTTACCACCTTTATGTAGGGGGATAATGTAAGAAATTTTCCAGATGGTAGGGATGCAGTTTTCAGAAACTGAGCGGTTAATCAGTATTGATATGGGATAAGATATAGCCTGTGCTACAATTTTTAGGAACTCTGATGGTAAGTTATAAGCTGTAGTTGCAGTTGGTTTATTTTTTTTTTTTTTAGGAGTTTTTCTATGGTTTTGGTGGGGATGGGTTGAAATGAGAAGGAAGTATTAATGTTCATTAGTATTCATAACTGTAGGGAGGTCGCTGCCTGCAGCACCGGACATCTGGCCGGTATACCAGAGTCTTTGGATAAGGGGTAATTGCGGCATTGCATGTCAGAGCCATAAAAAGATGTCGGCTATATGACAGAATTTAGAAAATTGCTGAATGTTTCTAACCAATGAATCCATTGTTTGGAGGTATCAGAGGCACTTGGGTCTACATCAGAATGATCCGGTTGGAAGAGGTGATCCATTGCAGTCTGGTTGCAGGATGAATAAATTGTGACAGGCAAATAAGCAAATTCAAACAAAGTTGATTGGGAAAAATTGAGAATAATAGGCCTGAAGACTAGGCTTTATTCATCTTAAATTTGAGCTAGTTCAGCTACAAGAAAACAGTATTGTTAGTAATAGAGGTACAGTAGATGAAAGCAAATCATCGCAGTCAGGCTTGAGTTGGGTTTCAAAAGTCGTAGCATTTTACTGGTGTCTACTACCTGAATTCCTAAATCATTTAAAAAAAGATATTAATAGTAACAGTTGACATAGAATTCAGTAATGTATTTGCTGCATGGCACTGTCATTATCAAACCTAAGTTTCTACATGGATCAGTCTCAGTTCTGTGTCGGTCTCCTACTTTCTACAGTCATGCCTGACTGTCGCAGGTCTTCTCTTAAGACAGACCATCGCTTTGCTGGATGTCCTCATTTCATCTTGCCTTCTTTCCTTGTCCCAAGTCTTTTCACCAGATTGCCTTCTGCTTTCCTGCACACCTGCCCAAACTACTGTAATTTTTTCGTTACTGCATGACATCTGCTGTCAAGAGCATATCCTTGTGTCTGTTCAGCATTTAGGTGCAGTCCTACAGTTGAAACGTCGTAATAGCAAAAGAGTTGAACTTGAATACTATTAGTAGTGTTAGTAAGGAATATTGTATCATCTGCATATTGTATTGCTTTGGCACTTCTTCTGTGATTAGTTATGCCACTTACCAGTTTTCTTAATAAGAGAAGCAATTTTTAAAACATAGCTATTATGTTTTTTTATAGTATATGTACACATTAAAACATCCAGACACCCCCACTAGCAAAATCCAAGGGAGTAACTAGCTATATTGACAAGTATCTTATAAATTATGCTAATAGAGATGAAATACTGTCATACTGTGTAAGTATTTACATTAAAATTCATTAATCTGTGAATGTAAATGAAAAATTTCACCCAATGTTGTTTTACAGTCAGTACACTTGTTTGCATGACTGACTGGTTTAAAGAATTACTCATGCTGCTATAAAAGTTTGGTAACTCTTGAGTTATCAAGGTTAACGTACTATTCAAGAGTTGTCTTCTCTATTCATCCACAATGTATTCCTATATCTGTTTTAAGTAACTGCAGTCTTTGGAAGTGCATCTATTTTCAGCAGAAAAAAAAGTTTACCTGCTTTTTATTTATGTTATGTTTTTAGATATAACTTTAGCTGCTTGAACGTGGACTGTTTTTGAAATTTATGTTCTAGTAGTTTTGCATTTGTTTGATTATTCATGTATCATTTGTACTGTCCTGGGCTGATCTTAAAATGGTCCTTTATGATCACTGACTAACCCCAGAAAACAGATAAAAATAAAG